>NW_026652276.1:64396403-64996403 GCF_009828535.3 Hylobates moloch
GCCTGATTGCTCTGGCCAGAACTTCCAGCACTATGTTGAATAGGAGCGGTGAGAGAGGGCATCCCTGTCTTGTGCCAGTTTTCAGAGGGAATGCTTCCAGTTTTTGCCCATTCAGTATGATAGTTGTTATACATTGACATTAACTGCTGTATTTTATGACTTTGTTCAATAATTTTGTTCTTTCAGGGCTAGAAATAAACTTAAAAAAACAACAACAACCAAGATTTATGAGAAAACTGTCACCAATACAGTACCTGCCAGAACTCAGGTTAAACTTCAGGGATTTTTTTTCTATTGGAGCAATATTGCCATGGTGTCATGGCTCTGTTCTTTTCCTCTTCTTGGCCTGCCAGGGTCCAGCTTAGGGGTTAACATTCAACAAAAACTGGTCTACCCTGCCCCTGATTTTGTCTTGGACTTCCCACTCCCATACTTTTCCTTATATTCTTATCTAATTGCATGGAATTCTCATTTCCACCTTTCTTTCAAGGCTTAAGCCAAATTCTGTCATCTCAGACCTAAGTAGGCACTATTCCAAAAGTGATTATTGTTTGTCTTTAATAGTGTTTCCTAATATTTTTCCTATAGTTTAACATTTTTTTCCAGATGTCCCCAAAAGATTGCAGTTGGATTTTGACTAACATTTATTGAGAAAATATATAATGATCAAATATTAAGGAATTTAAGGAAATCAGTAGCACAATAATTAAACAAAATGAAGGATGATACCTACATAGTGTATTTTTAAATTCCAAATGCAGATAATGCTTGGTATGCATGTAGATTTACAGGCCCCTTGCAGCAGAAATTCCAGTCTTCTTGATGGCTAATACACTGGCATTTGTAATTTCCTGCTTCCCTAGCTTCCCTAGCTCCTCTTTTTATGTTTCTAAGAGTTACCAAGGAAATGAAACATGGTTAGTTGCAACATCCTTCTTTCTATTTCTTTCCACATACGCTACAGGATCTAGATAAGGTAGTTTGCAGTTATCAGGAACATGAAAAATAAATGAACTTAGTAAGTTATAGGGCTGTTACTGTTACAGTGCTGAATGTGGAGGACTTTGCATGATCATTGATCTGCATACTATTTTTAATAGCTATATATTGTTCTATCTGTGTGGAAGAACTATTCATTCATTCACTATTTATTGCGTTTCTACTTAGTAGACAGTATTATGTTTGAGACGCGGTTCCAAATGCTGAAGTTAAACTGATGAATTAGGCAGACAAAAATTCTTGCCCTCTCAGAGTTTATAGTCTAGTGATAAAAAACAGACAACAAAGTAAATATATAAGTATATAATGTAATTTCAAGTAGTGATTAGATACATAATTTTTTTAAAAGATGGGGCTCGCTATGGTGCCCACGCTGGTCTTGAACTCTTGGGCTCAAGCAATTCTCCCCTTGGCTTCCTAGAGTGCTGGGATAACAGGCATGAGCCACCATGTCTGGCCAGGATACGTAATTTTCATAATTTAGATTATTCAGTATTTTTGTGTAGCTTTTATTTATACGAATGTGCTTAGTTAGTCTAGGTAATATCAAAAGGGCTAGCAGTAAAGTAGGATATTTCACTAGGAAGTAAGATTTGATCCAGAGCTGTCGCTCAAATAACTATGATAAATTGTGACTGACTCTTCAACAGAATCTTTCTTTTTTTCCCCTTTACTCCAGGTGTTCATGTAAAGTGTGAACACCTGGAGTAAAGGGGACTCAACTCAGTTACTGAGTTTATTTATTTTTCATGTTCCTGGTAACTGCAAACTACCTTACCTAGATCCTGCAGAGTATGTGGAAACCCCTCTAGGCTGCCTTAGGCACTAAAACTTGAAGTTCAAGAAAGTATTGTCTTATTATTATGTTAACCTTAAGTAACTTTTTGTTGTATCTTCTTATGAGTATTAAGTTGTAATCACAATTTCAGTTTGCCATCCCCTGAACTGGGGAAGTTAAGAGACTGGATGATAATAACCTGACATAGCCAGGCAGTAGATACGCATCATAGTGCTGAACAGACAGGACTCTGGCACATCTAGCAGGAAAAGTTTGGGGGGTAAGGAGAGCTTGGTGCGTTCTGATATTAAGGGACTGATACATCCGTAGCTCTTAATGCGGCAGGACTTGAAACAGTATTTTAGTTAAGCCACTTCTAAAAGTGCAAAATGACAAAGAACTGTCTTATAAACTCTTCTCTGATTTATTCAGGACTTGGACAGGAGAGAATGATTTGCAACTGTAGATTAGAAATAAATTTGTTGGTAGGCAAAATTGTTATTAAAGAACTAGAATGGGATGTGGTGAATTCTTATTTACTGGAGATTTCAAATTAAGACAGATAACGGTCTTCTTTGAATAACTAGTTTAGTATTATTTGAATAAAATAGCAAGATTGCTTCTTTTCATGTTAGAATGCTGAAATACTTGAATTTGAATTTTTAAAAATTAAATTCCTTTCTGATGAAAAGTAAAATTTAGTAGAATCCAAGTATATTTGTCTATCTTTGAATTGGGTATCTCTGCCTTTCTTGGATTTTTTTTCCTTTTCTTTGGTGATAAGATTATTTCCTAATTTTAAAAGTAATATGAGCTTATTATAAAAAATTTGAAAAATACAAAAAAAGGAAAAATTAATATCACCCATAATCCTAACTTTCAGAGATAATACTATTAAATTCTTGGTTTATTTACCTATATTTATTTATTTTTACCTACAAATAAAAGTATGTTTTAAAAATTTGCATAAAGTAGTACACACAGTATTTCATCATACTTTAAATAATTCTTCAAAGGTATAATTTACATGTTTGCATTATTTTCCACCATGTACTTATACAATAGTTTATTTAATCATTTTATTTCTTAACATTTAGGTTGTTTCAAAAATCACATTCTTATAAAATTACAAATAATGGCATCTTTACAAATAAGTCTTGGACTGTGTCTTAGAATAGCTGTTAGGTTGAACTATTAAATTGCTGTTTTGTAGGTCAAAAATGATCCGATATCTGCAGTTTTATATGGTTCAAACTAATGCTTAGGATTACTGAGTCAAGGGATTTAAACGTTAATTTTTTAAACAGTGTTATTGGGATATAATTCACATACCATACAATACTCCATTTAATTCAGTGGTTTTTAGTACATTTGCAGAGTTGTGTAAACCATCACCACACTCAATTTTAGAAAATTTCCATCACCCCAGAAGAAACCCTATACCCATTAGCAGTCACTCCCCATTTTCCCCAGCTCTCCTACTCCTAATACCAGTCTAGGAGTAGTACCTTCTAGTCTACCAGTCTACCTTCTATCTCCATGGGTTTGCCAGTTTTGGACAATTCATATAAATAGAGCCATATAATATGTAATCCTTGATGACTGACTTCTTTCCCTTAGCATAACGTTTTCAAGATTCATCCATATTGTAGCATGTATCAGTACATCATTTCTTTTTATGGCCCAGTAATATGCCACCATATAGGTATACCCCATTTTATTTATTCATCCATCAGTTGATGGATATTTGTTGCTGTTTTCACTTCTTGACTATTATGAATAATGCTTCTATGAACATTTATTTACAAGTTTTTGTGTGAACATAGTTTTTTCACTTCTCTTGGATATATACCTAGGAATTGAATTGCTGGGTCATAAAATAACTCTAGTGTTTAACCTTTTGAGGAACTACCAGACTGTTTTGCAAAACAGCTGCACTATTTTGAATTGCAACTAGCAATGTATGAGGGTTCCGATTTCTCCACACCCATGTCAGTACTTCTTATTATCTTTTTAATTATAGCTATTCTAGTGAGTGTGAAGTGGTATTTCATTTTGGTTTTCATTTGTCTTACCCTGATGGCTAATGATGTTGATCATCCTATCATGTGCTTATTGGTGGAACATTTGTTTTAAGGGCTCTTGATAAATTTCACTAATTTTTCTCTCCAGAAAATTATATTAATTCATAATGCCAATAGCAGTATATGAACTCACTAAACTTTTATCAGCTTCAATAATTTTTAAAAATTGCATTCCCTTGATTTCTAATTTCACTTTATTTCTACCCTTTGATTTATTCAGTGTATGCATGCCTTCCACAAGGAATTAATCAATCATTGGTCTAATTTTTGATATAATTTTTTATAACTGACATAATTTTTTAACTACAAAATAAACACTAGCATGATGCAAACTGACCTAAGCCAGTTCAACCACACAACTTCTAGGTTATTCATAGTACCTCCTAGGTACCTCATAATAGCTTCAAAAGAGTTTGAATTTGGTGGAAGCTAGCTACTTTCCTATAATCTTGCTATTTGGTTTTAATAAAAGCAGATCTCTTTTCCTGGAGAACTTAAAACAGATCTACCATTTGACTCAGCAATCCCATTACTAGGTATATATCCAAAAGAAAATAAATCATTCTACCAAAAAGACACATATACTTGAATGTTCATCACAGCAGTATTCACAATAGCAAAGTATGGAATCAACCTAGGTGCCCATGAACAGTGGATTGGATAAAGAAAATGTGATACATAGACACCATGGAATACTATGCAGCCATAAAAAAGAATGAAATCATGTCCTTTGCAGCAACATGCTGCAGCTGGAGGCCATCATCATAAGCAAGTTAATGCAGGAACGGAAAACCAAATAATGCATGTTTTCACTTTTAAGTGGGAGCTAAACACTGGGTAATCATGGACATAAAAAAGACAACCATAGACAATGGGGACTACTAGAGGGGGAAGGAAGGAAGACGGGCAAGGGTTGAAAAAGTAACTATTGGGTTATATGCTCAGTACCTGGGTGATGGAATCATTCATATCCCAAACCTCAGCATCACACAATATACCCATGTAACAAACCTCACCTATATACTCAAATCTAAAATAAAAGTAGAAATTATAAAAAATAAAAATAAAAAGCAGATAGACCAAATCCTGTTACACACAAAGATGTTTATTTAAACAAAATTTTGTGGGCAAGTTGGGTCAAATGGTTCATATACTCTGTTCAGTAAGCTTCATGAAGCCCAAGCTCTATTTATTTTAGATAATCCTAACTTTCCTAACAATATTTCAAAGACAGAATCTGGTTTTCTGCTGGTGGGCAACCACCAATCCTTTGACCCAGTGGCAGGATTAAACAACTTCAGGGCTTATCTCTAAGGAAACAAGTTTGGAACTTACTAGATTTTCATACTTTATTAATGCAAAGGTAGGTTGTATGTTCCAGAGACCTAGAATATTATAACTGCATGTATCTTGAATAGCACTAATTGCAGTAATCAGAGTTGATATCTAAAATCCATTGTGCCGATTAATAAGCTACTGATTTCACCAGTGAAATCCATTTCTAACATTGCAAAGCCCCATGCTATTGAAGGCAGATAAAGATCTCTGGAGCACTTGTAATTGCCACATTTTGAGTGCAGCTTTCTGAATACCCCTGAAGTATAAATTCTCACTAGGGCAACTGTCTGCTCCTTGATGACATATTAAACCTACTCCACACACATACACACACACACACACACACACACACACACACACACACACACACAATTTCACATTGTCTTTGCTAAGGAATGTAAAGCAAATTATAGACATCAGGACAGCATGCAGTATTTCTCAGTGTTTTCTTTTCTTCTTAAATGAGAAAATAATGGAAACATTTAAGTGTGTACTCTGTGATAGGTGCTTCGCATATATTGTCTCATTTAATCCTCACAACAACCCTGTTGATACTATTATAATTCTTACCTTATGGATGAGAATACTGAATGTGAGAGATTTTAAAAATGTGTCCAGGGTCGCTTGACTTGTGCTTGCAAAGCCAGGAATTGTCTGCAACTGTCCTGTCTTGGCACACCACATGGGGACACTTGGTGGATGTTCATTAGTTTTCTATTGTTGCATCTTCACTTTTGGGACCCATGAACAGGTAGATGGGCCTGATATACATGTATGGATGGTTAAATAAACTGAGGTTTAATAATTTTGTGTGTGTGTGTGAGGAGAGGATACTTGACACGAGGAAAACATTATTTCTAAATTACATTGCCTGTTGGCATTTCAGCTTTTCATAAATATTTGTAACCACACTTGAGCTTTGTGTCTGTAAGAAAAAGTTTAAAACTAACAAAGAGTTAGAAATCATTAAAAAATAATAACAGCTTTGAACATATACAACTGTGAGGTAGATACTTTAATATTTTCATTTTCTTCAATTTTGTGCTTTTACTGACAAAACATTTTTAAATTTATGGTTGTTTATTATATTTTCCTCAACTGAGGATGAAAAGAAGGTGAGGATTAGTCTAATTTTAGCATTTTTCTTGCTTTAAAATGTTGTGCCTCAAATCAGAATTTGCAAATAGCATTTGATTGCACTGAGTGATAAAGTGAGGTGTTCCAGTGTAAATTACCCTGCAGTCTACTTAGAGCATTTTCCTATGTATAGCAAAATTTATGGAGTATGCTGTTTATGGAGAATTTCAAATATAATATAACTCTGTGACATACTTTGTAATTTCTATTTTTAACAATATGTAGTGGTTTAAAAAATCTACTTGGATATTTATTTTTTCCCTTTCTTCTTTTCTGAATTGAAGGTAGAAATGAAACCATTTTCTGGTCATTTTCCATTATTTTCTTTTATTTCTCCCACATGTGCCATGGATAATATCCTGGCTAGATATGATTGTAGGTTATTTTCACTGGCAGATTCTGATTCCATTGCCAATCAACAAAAGAGCATTTCCCCCACCCCTTTCATATTCTGTACACTTTATTTAGAAATGAGAAAAAGTCTCAAAGGTAGGCACGACTATATTACCAAAGCAGGCAGCAAGGTGCCCCAAGGGAGGGCACAAGCTGGAGTGAGAGTATGTTAAGAGGGGAAGAAAGTAATGAGTGGTTTTGAAAAATGAGGTTATGTAAGTTAGAGCTACCCAGAGATGCTTTGAAGGTCTATTAGACACAGTTCTTGAAAAGGGGTTTAAATAAAACTAAAATATAATAGCAAACTCTCTCACTGGAGAGAATTTAAAATGATTCCTCACAAGAATTAATTGACACCATCAGAAGGCTGGAACGGGCTTTAACTATCCAAAAAGTGTGCTTGGTATTTTGGAAGAATTGCTCTCCATAGCATATAATAAGTGGCTGTGGGAAATCAGTACCTTTTCTTTAAAGGTGCCACCCAATGTTTGATAGCATTGGGTAGCATCATAGCGTCTGGGCAGTTTTAACTCCATTCTCAGTGCTTGGTTATTTGGTATACTTCATTTACAAAAAACCTATCCATATCTGTCATCTTTCTTTCTCTTAAAAAAAGTTTCTGATTAATTTTGCAAAGCTTTAATATCGACACCAATTTTGTTTGTCCTAATGTCTCAGTGATACTTGTGATGTAGTGTAACTGAAATTTGTTATAGGTATTCCACTTTCTATTTCCAAACCCAGAGTGAGGCATCAGAATAAATCTTCAGTTATTCTCCCTTGTCACGAAGACAGAGAACCACGATCCTTGGATGAACCTATAAAAGTCCATTGCTTCTTTTCAGTGGTTGACTCTAAATTTATTTTTAAGTCTCGGCTTAACACTTTGACATGATTCCCATCATGATTAGGACCACAATCCTTGGATGAACCTATAAATATCCTTTGCTTCTTTTCAGTGGTTGACTCCAAATTTATTTTTAAGTCTCGGCTTAACACTTTGACATGATTCTCATCATGATTAGGACAGTCACAGGACATGATGGGTGTTTTGCTGTTCTTATTCTTTTAACCTCTGAAACAGGGTGGCAGGAATTATTGTCTCTATGAGACTGAAAATACATTTTGCACTAGATCTAGAGTGCCCATTGTTTTAAGATTTGATCCTGATGCTGTGGCTTGTTGTCATGGATGTTTCCATTGTTTTACACTTTAAAGAGCCATCCAGTTGGGTGTAATAGTGCAGGTAGTGGGCTTGGAGAAGTGCTGAGGTGGCGGTGGCGCCAGCAAGGATGAGGATAGCGGGAGCAGGCCCTGGGCTTGTCGCTCAGCATGCCGATGGTAGAGGAGCTTTACAGCAACTATGGCATCATGGCCGATGCCACGGAGCGAGTGGGCCAGCATAAAGATGCCTATCAAGTGATACTGGATGGTGTGAAAGGTGGTACTAAGGAAAAATGATTAGCAGCTCAGTTTATTCCGAAATTCTTTAAGCATTTTCCAGAACTGGCTGATTCTGCTATCAATGCACAGTTAGACCTCTGTGAGGATGAAAATGTATCTATCCGACATCAAGCAATTAAAGAATTGCCTCAATTTACCACTGGAGAAAATCTTCCTCGAGTGGCAGATACACTAATGCAACTTTTGGAGACAGATGGCTCTGCAGAATTTAACCTAGTGAACAATGCCCTGTTAAGTATATTTAATATGGATGGAAAAGGGACTTTAGGTTCATTGTTCAGCCAAATACTTCAAGGAGAGGACATTGTTAGAGAACGAGCAATTAAATTCCTTTCTACAAAACTTAAGACTTTACCAGATGAAATATTAACAAAGGAAGTGGAAGAGCTTATACTAACTGAATCCAAACACGTCCTAGAAGATGTGACTTGTGAAGAATTTGTTCTATTCATGAAATACTGTCTGGGTTAAAAAGCTTACAGACAGTAAGTGGAAGATAGCAACTTGTAAAGTTGGTGGCCGAACAGGCTGACATAGAACAGACCTTCAGTCCCTCGGATCCTGAGTGTGTGGACAGGCTCTTACAGTGCACTCGGCAGGCAGTACCCTTCTTCTCTAAAACTGTCCATTCCACGAGGTTTGTGACATATTTCTGTGAGCAGGTCCACCCTAACCTTAGTATCTTGACTACTGCAGTGGAAGGTCTGATATACAGTTGGAGGTATTGAAATTGTTGGTGGAGATGAGTTCATTTTGTGGTGACATTGAAAAACTAGAAACAAATTTAAGGAAACTATTTGTTAAGTTATTGGAATACATGCCCCTCCCTCCAGAAGCAGAAAATGGAGAGAATGCTGGTGATGAAGAACCCAAGCTACAGTTCAGTTATGTGGAATGTTTGTTGTACAGTTTTCACCAGATGGGTCAAAAACTTCCAGATTTCTTAACAGCCAAACTGAATGCAAAAAAACTCAAAGATTTCAAAATCAGGCTGCAATACTTTGCATGAGGCCTGCAAGTTTATATCAGACAACTTCGCTTAGCTCTCCAGGGTGAAACAGGTGAGAACAGAAGAGAACAGAAAACAGAAGAGAACAAGATTAAAGTTGTTGCATTGAAAGCAACAAACAATATCAATGTTTTAACCAAGGATCTCTTCCACATTCCTCCTTCTTATAAGAGCACAGTAACACTATCCTGGAAACCTGTACAAAAGGTTGAGATTGGGCAAAAGAGAGCCAGTGAATATACAACTTCAGGTTCACCACCCCAGAAATCTTCAGCAGGACAAAAAAGAGATACCAGGCAGATTTATAATCCTCCCAGTGAGAAATATAGCAGCAATTTGGGCAACTTTAATTATGAGAGGAGCCTTCAGGGAAAGTAGAGGTGGTCGAGGTTGGGGCACATGAGGAAATCATAGTCGTGGAAGACTCTACTGAATAAGACCTCAGCATTCTTCAGCATAGTCATGAGCTTAATATACTTAAATTCTACTACTCATTGGATTTTTGGGGATGTCCCTTTAAACAGACTGCTGCTTTCAGCTAAAAACTTAATGTTCTTTATACCTTTGTATGTATGATCTACTTTTGTAACAGACCATGGTTGTGTCCAAGGTAAAACTACAGTGATATTTTTGGATACTTTGTCTGCCATATTGGCTTGTTTTTGCAATATCATTATTCAGACTTCAAATTGTGAATCTTTTACTTTTAAATATCTTGATAATTTGTTGTTGAGAGCTGTTCATTCTAAAATGTAGTGAAATTCAGTCTAGTTCTGCTGATAAAGACTATCAGTTTTGAAAAGTTACTGACTTTCCTCTTTCCTCTGTCTTAGTTTTTTGCCCAGTATATGGAGAAGAGTAACTGTAAATCTTAACATTTTGTTTTCATTGTTTAATAAAGCTGCTAGGTGCAACATTCCTACCTAGTGTCATAAAAGCATAGTATCTACACTGCTTTCTTAAAATGTAGGAATGACATTACATTTTTAGGAGACAGTAAGTTGCTTTGCACTGCTTACTTAACTCTTCCATATATTGTGATACAAACTTTTGAATATGGAACCTTACTATTAGAATAGAAATGTCCGTGTATACTATACATACATACATACATAAGCATATATGTGTGTATATGTGTGTATATATATATATATATATATATATGCATGCTGTGAAACTTGACTACACAACATAAATCACTTTTTTAAGTTCCAGGAATGGGTAGTCTGACACAGTGATTATCCTTTTGAGGCTGAATCCATTATTAACTTGTTATTTAGGTTTTTACTCCCAGTAGCAAAGGATTCTAAGTCAGTTGCACTTACATGATTATTGTTATTTAAAACTAAAAATAAAGGCTGTATTTTCTTTTTCTTTTCTTTTCTCTTTTTTTTTTTTTTTTTTTTTGAGACAGAGTTTCACTCTTGTTGCCCAGGCTGGAGTGCAGTGGCGCGATCTCGGCTCACTGCAACCTCCGCCTCCCAGGTTCAAGCGATTCTCCTGCCTCTGCCTCCCAAGTAGCTGGGATTATGGGCACCTGCCACCACACCCAGCTAATTTTTGTATTTTTAGTAGAGATGGGATTTCAACATGTTGGCCAGGCTGGTCTAGAACTCCTAACCTCAGGCAATCCACCCGCTTTAGCCTCCCAAAGTGCTGGGATTACAGGCTCGAGCCACCGCGCCCAGCTAGGCTGCATTTTCAAAGACAAATTGGAGATTGCTATTGGTGAAATACAGCCAAAATACTGAATCTGATGTACATATAGATTTCTACAGGAAGAGATAGTATAATTTAGAATTTGGAGATTTAATAACCAGGGCTACCCAGAAAAAGTGACTTGATAACATGGTACCAATAAGTAAGGGATGCTCTCTTGGTTTGCTTTTGCCATTTTCAAGATTTTTAACTTCTCAGGTTATTAATCAAAATTATTGTATAAGTTAGCCAATAGAATATTTAGGTTAAAACAGCAGATGGAGTTTTAACCTAACACTCCAGTTTGTGGAGTGTTTAATGTCATGGGCATTTTTAGTAGCAGAGAGCCTTTGTTCTGCATTTGAATGTTTACTATATTTTTGTTTCACAGTTAATCTTCCCTCCTCAAGTTTGCTATTCAAATCAAATGCCTGAATGACATTTCTAGTAGTCTGATGTATTTTTTGAGGAATAGTTTGTGATTCCAAAGCAGGTGTCTTCATTACCATTACCTCTCACTGCAGAAGAAGCAAAATTCCTTTATTAGAATTACTGCACATGTGTATGGGGAAAATAGTTCTGAAAGGCTAGAATGATACAAGTGAGCAAAAGTTGGTCAGCTTGGTTATGGATTGGTGGCAATAATCTCTAAACATGCCAAAAGAGTATGAGCTGAACTTAAACTCCCTTGGAATTTGAACAAAGGAATATAAAATTGCCATTTGAAAACTGACCCGCTACTCTGGACCTCAGAGATATATCAGCCAGTGGCCCAAAGCCATTTCAACTACAGAAATTGTATTGAGACTACAGCTAAATAAATTTGAACATTAAGTATAATTTTCCACTTTTCCTCTTTATAAGCATGTTTGTAAACTCACAGCTGAGCAGAAGTGACTTTACTCTCTCAAGTTTGATACTGATTTGACTGTTCCCTTACCCCTCACTCTTCTCTTTCCCTTTCCTAAGACAATAGTGCTCAACTTCGGTTATTTTTGCTTCCGAATTTGAATGAAAACTTAATACCGTGGATTTTTTTTCTTTTGCAAGACACCTGTTTATCACCTTGTTTAAATGTAAATGTCCCCTTATGCTTTTGAAGTAAATTTCTTTTTGTAATTAAAAAAAAAGACCCATCCGGTTTAAAACAACAAAACTGTACAAATTATGGCAAACTTCTGATCAGCAGTATGGATTTCTTAAGTAAAAGAAAATTGGAAACCAAACTGCTTCTTACATTCTTGTCTTCAAATTGTTACCAAGGGGAAGATAATGCACAGATCATTGGGTCAAGTAAGCGTTATTGTTCCCTCAGCAATGCACATTGTAATAAGTCATTCTCCTTCTTGAAATTACATCTTCACTAGGATCAGTATATAAAACACAGTTCTCTTTGCGCTGGAAGTACAAGGTCGCAGCCATTCACCTGGAAGGTGATCCTTCACAATTATCCCTAGGAAAAAAAAACTTGGAAAAATACTCTGTGCTCTTCATGGTTAAATGATGTAAAATGTTTGTATCATGCTCATTATGGACATTAAAGGCAGGGAGCTTATCCAACACACAGACATGTGGGTCTGGTGCTGTGTTTAGAAAGACAGTCAACTGAAAGATGGTAGCATACATGCCATGTATACAGCTTTTTATGTTTACTCTCTTAGAAGCTGATGGAAACATCAATCATTATGATAACATCAAAATTTACATTTGCAGGCCAGGTGTAGTGGCTCATGCCTGTAATCCCACCACTTTGGGAGGCAGAGGCGGATGGATCACTTGAGCTCAAGAGTTCGAGACCAGCCCGCCCAACATAGTGAAACCCTGTGTCTGCTAAAAATACAAAAATTAGTCAGATGTGATGGTGGGTGCCTGTAGTCTCAGCTACTTGGCCGGCTGAAGCAGGAGAATCGCTCAGGGAGGGGGAGGTTGCAGTGAGCCGAGACTGCGCCGCTGCACTCCAGCCTGGGCAACAGAGTGAGACTCTGCCTCAAAAAAAAAAAAAAAAAAAAAAAAATTTACATTTGCGGAGTCTAATCTTCACATATATATTAACTCATATAATTCTCTCAATATTCTTAGGAGGTAGGTAAGAATTGTTAATTTTTTTTCTTTATAGATGAGGTAACTGCATTCTGTCTTGTCTAGCAAGAAGTTAATAGTGGAGCTGGAAAGTCATTGTTCTTTCCTCTCCTTTTTCCTAGCTTGTCATTTTTCACAAACAGTGCATTGACTATTCCTACTACTTAGGAGGAGGGGAGCTCAAAGTAAAGAGTACCCCCATTTGATGAATTGTAAAAATGATGTCACTCAATATGCCAGAATATACAGATAATCAATAGGAAATGCAATATTCTATTGGAAGATTATATCAATGAAGTCACAGATAATCAGGTTGCACGTTGAGCTTGTTAAAGACATAAAGGCTGCACAAGCCTTATTTTATCAATCCTTACAGAAAAATTTTAAGAACCATGCACACTGAATATATGAAAATCTTAGAAAGCAAGGGGACTTTAAAAATTACTTTATTCAAACTCTCATTTTAGAGCTAAACTTTTTTTTAAAGAAGAAAAATAAAGAGGTTTCGAGATTTTAAATTATTTGCTCCAGGTTGCACAATTAGAAAACCACACAGCTGGGGGTTGAATCTGTGCCTTCAAATGCCACTGTCTCCTAGCCTTACTCTATACCACGCAGATGTTTGGCTGCCTGTGGGCAGAGGGCCAGATGACAGTGGTAGTTCCATTCAGCTCTGTATTACCTTGGTGAGCAAAACCATAATGGTAGCCCCATTTTATGAGTAGGAAAATTCTGGTTGAGAAGTGCCCCTAGAAACAATAGTCAGTGGTGTAACTTAAGTCTCAAGTGCTTCCTTGCTTGTCTTCTCACAGATAGTGGAGTGTACCATGTTTCTGCTTGCGGAGAGTCATCTATATATTTCAGCCATGAGAGTTAAGAATTAAGAAAAAAAGAGAAAAAAAAAGAATATCTGTTTTCCAGCTATCACTGAAGTAAAGTATATATTGTCATGTTCTTTGACAATCTTAATTATGTTGGAATCAAGTCAAAATGCTAAGGGGTGATGTTTTAGGTAGTCATAGTTCTGACTTTGTTAAGGCTGGTATTTGGATAGATCAATGTTCTATTATGTCAAACTGAGGGATCTTTAAAAATTATTGTGTAAATCAGAAGCATGCTTAGCTGAACTATCTTAAAAGAGTGCTTCAGCTACTTAACTATCTTCTGATGACCATTGATCTCTGGCCAAATCATTGACACAATGGGTTTAAGGATAAAGAGAACCATAGGAATAAAAGTTTATACAGAATGTACTCTTAACCATTAGACATAGAAACATCAGTGGAAATGGATTAAGAATAGGTAGGAGGCGGATACTTACTGAAGAGGCAAATAGCATGAATGGTAGAAATATTTTAGTAACTTCTGTTTACCATCTATATACATAGAACATTTTGATTCAAGTGTTTTTGATGCAGGCGTTTTGACAGTTAAAGTGAGTGGACGCCCTGGAATCTTGTTCCACACTTAACCACCATCTGATTTCTGGGCAATTTTTATTTTCCACTGTATTAATTTATATACTGTTTGAAAACTTTGTTAAACTTTGGTCTTGTATTACTTTTATTTCTGAGATGAATCCTGTTTGGTGGTAGTGTATTATTTTGATATAATGCTGGGTTCAGTTAGCACTTAATATGAATAATGAAATTGATCTGTAGATTTTTTGGTACTATTTTTATCTCTACTGTCTTTATTTAGATTATGTTAGATGTATTATTTTAGAATTAGAAAAAAAAGCAGTAATATATTATTTAGTCTTTTATAATTAGGAAGCCTCTAAGGGGTTATCAGGTACTCCCCCCAAAGCATTATTATAAATGAGTTTTACTATAAGGGTAAATGTGTTATTTAGAGAACAGTTAGAAATTTAATTAGGGTCTCTTGTCGGACTGGAGCTGAGAATAAGAGATTGTATTATGGCCCAAATCTCTTCCCCTCAATATGTACCCAATTAAAAAGAAATCTCAAAAAACTTATTGGAAAAAGATAATGCTCTTTATATAGATGTTTTGCAGCACTTAAAAACTCATGCCATCATAAAAATCTAGAAGAATTCTATCCTGACCAGCCGTGAAAAAGTTGTTTGATGTGACTTTCTATAGTTTGCATATGAAAAGAGTATATATATTTTCATTTCCAAATGTAAGATTTATTATTATTATTATTATTATTATTATCATTTTTTGAGATGGAGTCTCACTCTGTTGCCCAGGCTGGAGTGCAGTGGTATGGTCTCAGCTCACTGCAACCTCCGCCTCCTGGGTTCAAGTGATACTCCTACCTCAGCCTCTCAAGTAGGTGGGATTACAGGTGCCTGCCACTATGCCCGGCTAATTTTTTGTATTTTTAGTAGAGACGGGGTTTCACCATGTTGGCCAGGCTGGTCTCAAACTCCTGACCTCATGATCCGCCTGCCTCAGCCTCCCAAAGTGCTGGGATTACAGTTGTGAGCCACCGTGCCTGGCCCAATATATTATATTTTACTTTTTGAGACAGAGTCTTACTTTGTCGCCCAGGCTGGAGTACAGTGGCACAATCTTGGCTCACTGCAACCTCTGCCTCCCAGGTTCAAGCAATTCTCCTGCCTCAGCCTCCCAATCCTGAGTAGGTGGGATTACAGGTGTGTACCACCACACCCAGCTAATTTTTGTATTTTTAGTAGAGATGGTGGTTTTACCATGTTGGCCAGGCTAATCTTGAACTCCCGACCTCAAGTAATCTACCCATGCTGGCCTCCCAAAGTGCTAGGATTACAGGCATGAGCCACTGTGCCCAGCCAAGATATATTTTAAATACTTGTTCTTTATTTTATTTATTTATTTAAGATGGAGTTTCACTCTGGTGCCCAGGCTGGAGTGCAGTGGCATGATCTCAGTTCACCACAACCTCTACCTCCTGGGTTCAAGCAATTCTCCTGCCTCAGCCTCCCAAGTAGCTGGGACTACAGGAGCGCACCACCGTGCCCGGCTAATTTTTGTTGACCTTGTGATCAGTCCACCTCCACCTCCCAAAGTGCTAGGATTACAGACATGAGCCACCACACCACACTCCGCCTTTTTTTTTCCTTTTTTTTTTTTTGAGACAGAGTCTGGCTTTGTCACCCAGGCTGGAGTGCAATGGTGCGATCTCGTCTTACTGCAACCTCCACTTCCTGTGTTCAAGCAATTCTCCTGCCTCAGCCTCCTGAGTAGCTGGGATTACAGGCCCACCCCACCATAGCCAGCTAATTTTTGTATTTTTAGTAGAGATGGGGTTTCACCATGTTGTTCAGGCTGGTCTTGAATTCCTGACCTTGTGATTGCCCTGCCTCAGCCTCCCAAAGTGCTGTGATTACAGGTGTGAGCCACTGCCTGGCCTTAAATACTTTTTGAAACTATCCCCCCCACATACTTGTAACTCTGAAAAATTACTGCTATAAATTTTGAAAATAAAAATCGTTAAGTTCTGTTATTGATCAACCACATTATTGAAAGGCAAAAATAAGTGAGTGTTAAAATTGTAACATTAAAGCAGGACCCACAAAGTCCTATATGCAGAAAATTCCATATACAAGTGAATTTTCGTCGACTAGGCAGTTATCTGATTGAAATAATTTATGTTTCCTTCTGAAAAGAGTACATGGTTATTAATCATGTAGCTTGTACTAGGTTAATCCTTATTCCACCTCTATCCTTACTTATCCCCGTTGGTGCTGGGATGAGGCTTATCAAAGGAAAAAGTATGTTGGTTCTGCATATTATTATTATTTAAAGAAGCTGAAACTGTAGTGAGTGGTGTTGAGTTTTAGGTTGTATTCAAATGTCGCATAGTCAATTCTCTCTCATTCTCTTTCCCCTTCTCTCCCTTCATTTCCATCTTGTTTCTTAAAGGATTTGAGGCATCTGATGGAAAATATTGGAATATGAATAAACTTTCATGGCCAGATAATGTGATAAGCTGGGAATTCTCAAGGAGTTTTTTGGTTTGGGGTTTTTATTTTTTTTCAGTGCTAGGATGTGATGGTAATTTCCAACTACTTTTTGTCTTGACTAGAATGTGTCATTGATCTACTCTTTCTGGCATGAGGTGAGGCTGGAGGATTCCAGTGGACTCCTGGTATTTAGATAAATGCTCTTAACCTCAGGTTGAAAGAATTTCAGATGAGGAGCGGTGACTAACTGAGCATGTGCTTCTTGATTCCTGCCAACCAGAAAAGCTATTCTCTCAAAATTGGGACATTCATTAACTGCAGTGAAGATCCCTGCTAACACATGAGTATAACTTTAGGATTGCATCCCCAGTGGGTCAGTGAGTGGAGTCGTTTCCCCACTGTGTCAATGACATCAATCCCTAGTTTGTGCATAAAGGAATTCACAGAAAAAATGTCCTCTCTTTTACAGAGGAAATGAGCATTTATTTCCTTTCTTATTTGTAGCTCGCCTCTGAGTGTGATAGAAAGATTTGACTCTGGGCACAGTATTCTTTCTGGACTTTGTTCATACTGTGCTATGACTAATAGCTTTTCATCATAACCACATCCAGAATTGATATTGCTTTAGGAAACAGCATTCCACATCTCTAGTGAATTGCTTATCTTTCTTGAAAAAGAGTAGATTGCTCATATTGTCATTCTTGTGCATTTTCTGATGTCATAGAGGCACTAAAGCTATCAATTGCTTTAGACTGTATGACAGTATTGAAGACCACTTAACAGAATGCTGAGTAACACAACTGAATCAGACTCAACAAAAAGTTGAGCATGTGTATGTGGAGCTTTGAATGCAGTTAGCAGGCAAGCCTATTTTGCCATCCTCTCTGATATGTAATACTGAAATTTTGCAGACAGAAGTGATACATTTTTTATGTACAGATAACACACATATCTTGATGCATCTAGAAACCCTGATTAGTTTTGAGCAAAGTCAAACGGGACTACAGAAGACTTCACAAAGGTTTCAGAGGACTCAGTTTCAATGGACATTTCTTGCTGCCTGTATACCTGTCATATGATCAGGCTTTTCACAGTTGCTCTCAGTGGCCCTCAGCCTGGCCCATCCTTTTGACTTCCAACGTTAATTCACGTCTTATTCCCAGTGCCACAGACAGTGAAGAGAAGATGACTGCCACATGAAAATAGAGTTAGACAATTCAGACACTCTGGCAGGACTAGCTACATAATTTATAGAGCCCAGTGTAAAATGAAAAGCCTGGGACCTTTGTTCAAAAATTAAGAATTTTAAGCCTGGGACAGTAGGACTTTGAATCAAGCACAGGACTCTTCTAAGCATGGGGTCCCTTGTGATTACACAGGTTGCATGCCTATGAAGCCTGCTTTTTTAGTCTTGAAATAATGAAGGTAGAGAGGAATTTGCTTTACATCTACGCAATTTGAAAAGCAGTAATAGAATGCATGAATTTTGTTTACAGTGTCTTAGAATATTAAAGCTAGGGAAACCACTGAAGTTTCAAGGTGGGTAATGATAGCATGTACTCCTTTACAGCATAGCAGGAATAAACTCTTTCTCTGAGAAGTCACACAAGGTAGATCGAAGAGTTTCTTATTTGTGTTGGCCACAGAGTTGGGTTGAACCATGGAAGCATCAAGAGGTGACTGTGTATACCAAGCCTGGGCATGGGTGACATTATCGAACTCCTGGTCTCAGGATAATTATAGAAGGCTCAAAGTAAATGTGTTTATTGATCCAGGCCTGTGTTGCTTTCATCAGTTAGAGCTTTAGGGTGAAGATTCTCACAAAACTTAGAAGACATAAGAAAACACTTCTGGACAAGATTTGATATGTGGCAATGGTGGTACTCAGTGACTTCTCACACTTAATTCACTAGAAATTGTGTTTATAGTCTCTCCTCTTTCTGACTTTAATTTTACATAGCTGGTCAGCTTTTAATGCATGGACTGTGACAGTGGGGAAGAAAGACTTTACAAAGACTTCTTTGAAGGAATGTTCTAGAGCCATTGAAAAGCTAATAAAAGAATATTGCCTGGTTCTTCTTTTGTCATAACACAAAGTATTAAGCAAAAAATAAAAACATAATAAATGATAAAAATTAAAACACAACTGAGAAATGTCTTCATTCTTTAAAATTCTATAAGAAGAGAGTTGACTCCATTTTTTAATGCAATAGTCATGCATAGAATATTTGTTTCTGAACAAAATAATTCTAGAGACAGCAGCCTATTTTCTACTCATCCTGCAATTTAATAAAACATTTATTTCTGATGAGAAAAGATACTCCTGCAGGGATGTGAAAGTGTGGAGTGGCTCACTGTGGTAGAGACTTTCATTTACATCATCTTCTTTATTATATGTAACTACCCAATTTGGTATGTATCATTATCCCCACTTTGAGATAAGAAAAATGTGGTTCAAAGTTAAACATCTCAATAAGAACGTCCCTCAGAACAGTGATTGTGTAAGGTATCAATTAATAGTTGTTCTATGGTAATTGAATGGTTGGAAAAATACTTGATTTAGCAAACATTATGGAAGATTAGGAAACTTGGAATATGTAATTGACATTCTTGGAGTATGTAATTGAGGCCTTTGGTTCTTTACCCTTTTCCCTCTTCTTCCCCTTAAGGGTTAGAGAGTTCTCTGCCTCTCGATTCTCACAGTAAGAAAAGCCGCCCTCATAAAGCAGCAAAGAAAATGGTATTGGCTGTAGCACTGCAGGCTGGTGGGGGACGTATTTGGGGGACATGGTCTTCATGGAATCGTTGCAGTTTTACTATTTAAGTAGATATCAATTGGTTAATCTATCTCTGCGAAAACACATTGAAGGATGTAGTTGCAGGAAAGTTTGCTGAAAAATACTGGACACTAAGATATTTAGTCTTCAAAGTTAACATTTTATGGTAGCTTTTATGTATGGCTGAACACCATTCTAAGCCCTCCACATGCACTATCTCATTTAATCTTCATCATCTAGTGAGATATATACCATTATTATCCCCATTCTTTTTTTTTTTTTTTTTTTTTTTGAGATGGAGTCTCACTCTGTTGCCTAGGCTGGAGTGCAGTGACACAATCTCAGCTCACTACAACCTCCGCCTCCTGTGTTCAAGTGATTCTCCTGCCTCAGCCTCCTTTGTAGCTGGGATTACAGGTGCATGCCACTACGTCTGGCTATTTTTCATATTTTTAGTAGAGACGGGTTTTCACCATGTTGGGCAGGTTGGTCTCGAACTTTGACCTCATGATCCTCCCACCTGGGCCTCCCAAAGTGCTGGGATTACAGGCGTGAGCCACCGTGCCTAGCCCTATTTTTTTTTTTTTTAAATTATTTTTTATGTTTGTTCTTTTTTTTTTTTTCCCATAATTTTTTTTTTATTATACTTTAGGGTTTTAGGGTACATGTACACAATGTGCAGGTTTGTTACATATGTATCCATGTGCCATGTTGATTTCCTGCACCCATTAACTCATCATTTAGCATTAGGTGTATCTCCTAATGCTGTCCTTCCCCCCTCCCCCAACCCCACAACAGTCCCCGGAGTGTGATGTTCCCCTTCCTGTGTCCATGAGTCCTCATTGTTCAATTCCCACCTATGAGTGAGAACATGCGGTGTTTGGTTTTTTGTCCTTGCGATAGTTTACTGAGAATGATGTTTTCCAGTTTCATCCATGTCCCTACAAAGGACATGAACTCATCCTTTTTTATGGCTGCATAGTATTCCATGGTGTATATGTGCCACATTTTCTTAATCCAGTCTATCGTTGTTGGACATTTGGGTTGGTTCCAACTCTTTGCTATTGTGAATAGTGCTGCAATAAACATATGTGTGCATGTGTCTTTATAGCAGCATGATTTATAGTCCTTTGGGTATATACCCAGTAATGGGATGGCTGGGTCAAATGGTATTTCTAGTTCGAGATCCCTGAGGAATCGCCACACTGACTTCCACAATGGTTGAACTAGTTTACAGTCCCACCAACAGTGTAAAAGTGTTCCTATTTCTCCACATCCTCTCCAGCACCTGTTGTTTCCTGATTTTTTAATGATGGCCATTCTAACTGGTGTGAGATGGTATCTCACTGTGGTTTTGATTTGCATTTCTCTGATGGCCAGTGATGATGAGCATTTCTTCATGTGTTTTCTGGCTGCATAAATGTCTTCTTTTGAGAAGTGTCTGTTCATGTCCTTTGCCCACTTTTTGATGGGGTTGTTTGTTTTTTTCTTGTAAATTTGTTTGAGTTCATTGTAGATTCTGGATATTAGCCCTTTGTCAGATGAGTAGGTTGCAAAAATTTTCTCCCATTCTGTAGGTTGCCTGTTCACTCTGATGATAGTTTCTTTTGCTGTGCAGAAGCTCTTTAGTTTAATGAGATCCCATTTGTCGATTTTGGCTTTTGTTGCCATTGCTTTTGGTGTTTTAGACATGAAGTCCTTGCCCACGCCTATGTCCTGAATGGTATTGCCTAGGTTTTCTTGTAGGATTTTAATGGTTTTAGGTCTAACATATAAGTCTTTAATCCATCTTGAATTAATTTTTGTATAAGGTGTAAGGAAGGGATCCAGTTGCAGCTTTCTACATATGGCTAGCCAGTTTTCCCAGCACCATTTATTAAATAGGGAATTCTTTCCCCATTTCTTGTAAGGCAGGGGTTGCAATCCTAGTCTCTGATAAAATAGACTTTAAACCAACAAAGATCAAAAGAGACAAAGAAGGCCATTACATAATGGTAAAGGGATCAATTCAACAAGAAGAGCTAACTATCCTAAATATATATGCACCCAACACAGGAGCACCCAGATTCATAAAGCAAGTCCTCAGTGACCTACAAAGGGACTTAAACTCCCACACAATAATAATGGGAGATTTTAACACCCCACTGTCAACATTAGACAGATCAACGAGACAGAAAGTTAACAAGGATATCCAGGAATTGAACTCAGCTCTACATAAAGTGGACCTAATAGACATCTACAGAACTCTCCACCCCAAGTCAACAGAATATACATTTTTTTCAGCACCACACCACACCTATTCCAAAATTGACCACATAGTTGGAAGTAAAGCTCTCCTCAGCAAATGTAAAACAACAGAAATTATAACAAACTCTCTCTCAGACCACAGTGCAATCAAACTAGAACTCAGGATTAAGAAACTCACTCAAAACCGCTCAACTACATGGAAACTGAACAACCTGCTCCTGAATGACTATTGGGTACATAATGAAATGAAGGCAGAAATAAAGATGTTCTTTGAAACCAACGAGAACAAAGACACGACATACCAGAATCTCTGGGACACATTCAAAGCAGTGTGTAGAGGGAAATTTATAGCACTAAATGCCCACAAGAGAAAGCAGGAAAGATCCAAAATTGACACCCTAACATCACAATTAAAAGAACTAGAAAAGCAAGAGCAAACACATTCAAAAGCTAGCAGAAGGCTAGAAATAACTAAAATCAGAGCAGAACTGAAGGAAATAGAGACGCCTAGCCCTATTATCCCCATTCTTAAGAAGACAAAATCAAGGACCAGAGGGTAAAACACGTGAGTAGTAAGTGGTGGAATATGGACTGGAACCAGCTCCTTAATCACTGTGGATATTGTGTCTAAGAGGAAGAACACAGAACATCATGAAACGTGTTCATAGTGGGCAGAGCAGGCACACAGGGACTGTGAAAAGGCTCTGACCCTGCTGCTAGAGATGCTTCTGTTTGTCCTCAGCTCTCTAGTTTCATGGCTCCTGAAGGCTGACTCTGTGTCAGGAGAGAAGACAAAGCTGAGAATGGGGAAGGGATTCAAGGATGGATTAGCCTGGTGTTAGGATCTGGAATCCCCACTTTCTTGAAGGTCTCCAGGTGGAAGATGATAACAAGTGTGTTTTACCTGTGTGTTCCCCCGACCCTACAGGGTCATGGTAATTTAGTGCTATCACTATTCTTTGCAGTGTTTGTAGTTGCATACAACAGGATGGGGTTAATCTTACTCTACTTTTGGACAAAAAAGGACTCAGAAAGTGAGCAAAAGGATCCTTTTTGCTTTGTTTCCTTGCTGCTTGAAATAGTTTGATAGCTTCCTATTTGAGAGAACTTGTTCTAGATAAAAGGGTTTTGGTTAAAGATCACTTTGGCTCATGTTTTTTAGGGCAATTCCACCCTTCTGCAACATAATATGTAAACTTTAAAGAAGCAAATGCAAGCACTTGCACATTGTTCTGCTCTTCACATAGCAATTTATAAAACTCTTGCAATCCCACTTTTTGTCTTTGTACTATATCAATTCTTAAAACTTTAAAGTTCAACAACAGAAATCCTCTTATTTTACAGATTAAGAGACTGAGGCAGATAGAAAAGACTTGTTCAGTGAGATACACAGTGCAAAGTTTGGATGAAAATCAGTGTTACTTAACGTTGAGTTCAGAATTCTTGCATTGCCTCCATGCCACTGATTAAAGAATTAATGAATTTCTCTAAATATAGAGGCTGAATGCCCAAAATGCCATTGCAAGTGAGAAGAGAATATTATCCCTTACTGATTTTTTTTTTTGTTTCAATGAATCCTCTGAAGATGAGAGGAACCTTTGTTATGCCTGTGTTCCTTGCCTTGTGTAATTTTAGTTCAAATCACAGCAACGCACAGATTAAATGAAATAGCTGGAGGTAAATTGTGTCAATCCTTCAATAAGGTATAGTAATATTAAAATTCAGAACTCTAAATGATCACTTTTCAAGAAAGCTTTACTATGTATCTACATTATTAATTTCAGTTACCAACTCTATTTGACATGTAGACATTTTAGTAGAGTTGTTGAAGAAAAAAAAAGGACTATATTAACTATAATCACCGAAGTGATAATAGTCACAGCACAGTGACTATCAGAAGCAATTGAAGACCATTACTGGAAAAATCAAATGTGTACCTGATTTCAATTGTATCAAATGCCAGTTGATTTATTGGTCCATTAGAGCAACTGGTTGGAGGTAGCTGAGAGAAGTTGGAAGGTTCTCAGTAAGAGTTTTTGAATTTCTACTTTATGAACTGCTGGGTGGTATAACAACAACTGCATAGAGACACAGAATGTCTAGGCAACTTGCCAAAGACCATAAAGCCATCAGCTTTGGAGCCGGGTAGACCTCAGGCACTGTAGCTGTTAACCGCCATGCTTCAATCTCTGCTCTACAAGGCGAGCTGGGAGCTTTGGTAGAAGGTATTCTTGAATTCAAAACTTAGCTCTGCTACTTAGTAGTGTGTAGTAGTACTTGGCAAATTAACTTATACCTCTGTTTTCTCTTTATTAATAGAGAAAGCATTAGTTCTAATCTCATGGGGGTTTTTTTGGTGAAGTTTATATATATAATGCTATCTACTGTACTTATCACAATATCTGGCATCTAATGAGAACTTAACATGTGTAGCTTTTATTTTATTCATATGATTTTTATAACCATGGAGGAGTTAAAAATTAGCAGATACATTATATATCCCAAGGAGCTCTTGATTTAATTGGGAACTGAAACATACAATTAGGTGCAAATTAATCAAGGATAAAAACTTAAAGAATAAAATCCTATAATTTGAAAATGCTCCAAGGAGGCACTGATATAACCTATGTTTTCTTTCTTTCCGGAGTTGTTTTCACTCAGTTAAAAGTATATGTATGCCATTCACCCCTATCTTCAGCAATATGGTATGGTATCATGAGAAAGTTATTCATTCTATATTTTTAATATATAGTCTAAGTTTTCCATTACCCTGTTGCTACAATCTGTTTACAAAAGCAAGCAATTTCATGCAGTTTGCTATGGATCACTTTTAGCTCTTTCCTTAGGCACCAGTCTAAAATCAGGGTAGCAGTAAGCCACTTTCAAATTATAGTGGTCTTTTCCATTCATGTCTACATTTCAAATTTTTATATAAACCACTTCGCTTCCCAGGCTGTCCAACAATTGCACAGCAAGAGACAATCATTTTGGTATTGATTGATAGCTGCTAAGTAGAAAAAATTTCATAGAAGGAAATACGAGCACCAGTGCATTAAAGAGAAGGTATATTGTTAATTTGTTTTATTAATTGGTGCTGCTTTGGGAGTCGGTTTTGTCATGCACTTCTAATAAGAGCTTCCAATCAGCTTCAGAACTCTTCATCTAGAAGGTCACTTTTCTAAGCTGTCAAAGTCAGTTGCCTTGCTTAGTTGACTGAAACAATCAGATTACACAGACTTGATGACTAAACTTGTTTATGTTATGGCTATACCTGGTGAACTAACAATTCTTAGTTTTCTGTCTATCTTGCAGTTCAATGATAAATTCATCAGTGCTATGTATTTCAAAATAAAAAATAATAAGAAACCTAGAACATATGAAAAAGTTTCCTTTAGTCCACCAAATAGCAAAACTCTCATGCATTTATGTTTTTTTTTTTTTTTTTGAGTAATTAATTTATCGCAGTAAGTGGCTTCTTAGGTTTGGTAGATGGCCTAGAGTGTGGTTTTGATTATAGCTGCTTTGTTTTCATTTATGTGATCTTTATTCATCTTTATTCTGCATTGCAGCCTCAGACTTTTCCAGTTTTCTCAAAGCTACTTGGACTGGCCCACTTTTTAGAGTAGATGTTGATTAAAAGGTGCATCAATAGCCCATTGCTTATAGTGCCACCTTGTGGCCTTCATCCATCACTGCTGCCCACTTAACAAGCACAGCAGGGGGGCCGGGCGCGGTGGCTCAAGCCTGTAATCCCAGCACTTTGGGAGGCCGAGGCGGGCGGATCACGAGGTTAGGAGATCGAGACCACGGTGAAACCCCGTCGCTACTGAAAATAGAAAAAAAAATTAGCCGGGCGCGGTGGCGGGCGCCTGTAGTCCCAGCTACTCTGAGAGGCTGAGGCAGGAGAATGGCGTGAACCCGGGAGGCGGAGCTTGCAGTGAGCCGAGATTGCGCCACTGCACTCCAGCCTGGGCGACAGAGCGAGACTCCGTCTAAGGAATACGCTCTTACAAAAAAAAAAAAAACAAGCACAGCAGGTCCTCAATGGGGCTGAATCTAAAATTAAGTTTCTTTAAGAAGTGCATCCCTAGCACGTGTAATTATTTGTTTTTAATCACTATTTTAGAAAACCAAGGTAAAGACAAACTACAAAGTGAGAAATGACTATTATTGAGGACAAATTAGAAATAGAAACAAACCATCTCTAAATTACTTAATACTGTCAAAGGGAAAATATGTTTGCTTTATGAAGTCTGGATTTATAGTTAAAATTTTCATGATTTTTTTCTTGAGACAGGGTCTCACTCTGTCACCCATGCTGGAGTGTAATGGCGCGATCTCAGGTCGCTGCAAATTCCCCCAGGTTCAAGTGATCCTTGTGCCTCAGCCACCCAAGTAACTGGGATTACAGATGTGTGCCACCCCATCTGGCTAATTTTTGTATTTTTAGTAGAGATGGGGTTTTACTATGTTGATCAGGCTGGTCTCGAACTCCTGGCTTCAAGTGATCCATCTGCCTACCTTGGCCTCCCAAAGTACTGGAATTACAGGTGTGAGCTACCATGCCTGGCCTTATTTTTATAGTGTAACAAGAGGCTGGTGTACATTTGAATTCTTTTTTTTGGCTATCAAGAAATTACATCTTGCTAGCAGTTTTTAGAAGGCAAGAAATTAGGTGCCTTAAATGTCATCTTGTTAAATTGTGAAATATTTAATCTGTTCCTTCTCATTTTGATTCTTCTTCTCCCTTCACACTGGCATATGAATCTTTCTTCTCTGCCACATGGTTCATTTTGATTCTTCTTCTCCCTTCACACTGGCATATGAATCTTTCTTCTCTGCCACATGGTTCTGTCATAGGGGGTCATTAAGGCATTTGAATGAATCAATATAGCCCTAAAAACTCCCACCAAGGTGTTTTATCCCCTACTGGCCTGCATTCTGTCCTCAGAGAGTCCTATTTTTATTTCCTTTGCTAACTAATTTGAAGTCTTTTTTTAGGTTGTACCCATGATTGCAATGTTAGCATATTAAGCCTTCATAGCATGTTGCAGTTTGAGGCAAAAATATATATCATTTTGTAAAACATATGAAGAAATAGAAATTAATGTGTAGTGTTTGGGCATTAAGTTGCATGATGAGAGTGGAGTTACAATCAGGGTTATGGCAGAGAAAATTGGCCAATAAAAATAACAAAAGCTTATATTACTCACTCAAGACATTTAAGGAGAAAAAAAGAAATTAGCTGAAAATAATTCATTCTGATTAGTATGTAATTTATATTCATTGAAGTTCCCTTAAAGAGCCGTTCTCTTCCATTCGTGATTAGTACAATTGAAGTTGTTAGACGATTAACACACCATTCAAAGTAAGGATACATGCCCTTTCTCTGTGTAGTATATACTTTTGCAGGCTCAGTCGCAAAGGCCTGTGCCAGTTTTCTTTGTCTCAAGACCAGGAATCTATAGAATGGCAAAGAAGTCAATATCCTGCCTTTCCAGATTCAGCTAAGTCCAGGAAGGATACTCATTAAGTTCATACTTAAGTCATTCCATTGAAAAGACTGAGTACTCCTTCCTTTAAAAAGAAAAGCAACAGAAAATGAATCACTAGAGAAGGATATTCTACAATTTTGAAGTACTTCATGTACTAATGTATCTCCTGCAGAATATTTCTAGCAAGATAATTTCATAAATAATTGTTATAGGGTGAGTTGTGTTCTTCCCACACCCCTGCAAAAGATAAGTTGAAGTACTAACCCCACTTCCTCAGAATGTGATTTTATTTGGAAAGAGGGTCTTTACAGAGGTAATCAAGTCAAAATGAGGTCATTAGGGTAGACCCTAATCCAATATGACTGGCGTCCTTTAAAAAGAGTCAGTTTGGACAGAGAGACCAATATCCACAGAAGGGAAGACTCTGTGAAGAGATACAAGGAGAATGCCATGTGAAGACTGGAGTTATGCTGCCATAAACCAAAAAATGCCTGGGGATACCAGAACCTGAAGACAGCAAGGAAAGATCTTTCCTTTACAGTCTCAAAGGGAGCAGGACCCTTCTGACACCTTGATTTTAGACTTCTAGCCTCCAAAACTGTGAGACAATACATTTCAGTTGTTCTAAGCCACCTAATTTGTGGCACTTTGTTATAGCAGCCCTAGGAAACTAATACAGTAAATATTGAGCTACTACTTTCTGCCATGCCCTGTGATGAGCACTTGACAAAAACTGTCTTATTTACACCTAGGACCAATCTCAGGAAGGCTATTATTATCTTCCCAAGATACTAACAAATGAAGATAACTAGCTTACTGGAGGTTAAGTGATTTGCCCAAGATCACACAGCTATTAAGTGAAGGAGCTGGGATTTGAACTGAGATTGGTTTAACTCTAGCTTCTGCTGTGTGTGTGTGTGTGTGTGTGTGTGTGTGTGTGTGTGTGTGTGTATCTAGTTCTCACTGGATTAAGGTCATAGCCACTTTCACACCACCCTCATATCTCATTGAGAACCACTCACCTCTATTTAAAGGAGAATTACTCTTGAAATTCACTGACAACCCCACCTTTCATGTTCAAGGGCACAAGTAAGACTCTTCATTTCTCTGACAATAAAAGGTTGGTAATATTCTCTTGACTCTTTGTAATTCGAAATTTATAACCTTATTGGCCTTTTTGCCCACACCTCTCAAATTATTTCTACTTTTTTCCATCACTCAAATCAGTGTAGTTTAATACGTGCAACAGAGTGAAAAATCTACATGGAGTCAATTTTCTCCTTCAAAAGAATTTCTTTTAAAAAATCCAACCAATGTCTTTGTTAAAATCTAAATAAATCTGCATTGAATTGTGTAGATGTCAGAGACACTGAACCTGGGCTAAAACTTAAAACCCAAAATTATATCAGTGAGAATAACCCCATCATTCTGAGAACAGCTGTCTTCCAAAGGTCAAAATAAGTGCCGTATTTTTACTAATACTTATGTCTATGTTACAGTTTGACTCCATTCACTGATCAAAAAACCAAACCAAGAAATAAGTTTAATTTATAACAATGCCACAGGTTGATGCAGTTAAAAAAGAATTACAGTTAGACCAATAGTTACACAATACAGACAGTTGATTGGACATTAGTCATAGGATATAAAAGCTAAAACTATCAAATTAGACTTCTATTAACTCATCAGAGATAGAGAGAATTGGGTATATCAGGATAGACTTGATTTATAATGCCTAAAATTTCTCCTTATCTGGTATTCTTCATTTTTTTTAGGATGTCACCTTCTACTTATTGGTCCACCTTAAAGCAGTAGGTTTGAAACTTTTTTGACTGCAACCCTTGGTCATGGCAGTCAGGGGAGGAGTTTCAAGAAGGAGGGCTATCAGCACTGTCAACTGCTTCAGAGAGATTAAAAGGATGATTAAGATAATCTTGGTATTTGGGGATCATTATTTATTGAAACAAATGTTCTTACTATTGTTTGATGTTTTCACTATTGTTTGATAAAAATGATCATCTGCTGGGCACGGTGGCTCACACCTGTAATCCCAGCACTTTGGGAGGCTGAGGCGGGCAGATCATGAGGTCAGGAGATCAAGACCATCCTGGCTAACACGGAGAAACCCTGTCTCTACTAAAAATACAAAAAATGAGCCAGGCGTGGTGGCAGGCGCCTGTAGTCCCAGCTACTCGGGAGGCTGAGGCAGGAGAATGGCGTGAACCCGGGAGGCGGAGCTTGCAAAGAGCCGAGATGGCGCCACTGCACTCCAGCCTGGGCCACAGAGCGAGACTCCGTCTCAAAAAAAAAAAACAAAAAAGGATCATCTGAGGATATCCATTCACACTTGAGTAATAAAGCTGTCGGTCAGAGAGATACAAGTCCCTGGATTCCACAGAATTGAGATGCTGCATACCAGGAAAACACTACCTCTTTGTAGGTGTTCCATGTTTCAAAAACATTGCTGTATAGACAAACCACCAAGGCCTTAGGCAAGTCACAAGACAGCATCTATGCATCCTAAACCTTGAGTTGGCTATCTCATAACAATATAAAAATAATTACCAACCATGTAAGGCATATTTCATTTTCTTTTTATATTGGTCACCCCCAATACATTGTTTATAAAGTAGGAAGAAGTCACTAGTTTTATATGTCAACCTAAAATAACAACAGAGACAGACTTTCCAAAAAGGAGTTTATTCAGGAATAGCAAGGGATTGCAATCTGGGATATGCATGCTATGGTGAACCATAGACACATCCAAAGGGGTTGGGGAAAGGGGGAAGCTTTTAAAGATAAAAAGGAGAAATTCATGTAAGCCGTTTTCTTGAGTATTCTGAGTCACAGCCGCGTATATCTAATGGGCTGTCAGATCTTGCCTGCTGTGCCACAGAACTCTCAAACTGCCTTCTGCACTCTGGCCCTATCTCATGAAGCTTTCCCCATCTCTCATCAGAGCTGTTATCATAGGCATAACTTCCCTTTTCTCAGAGTAGCAGATCCAAAGCTTTTCTTCCCCACGTAAGTGCTTACCAACCTCTACCCTAGTCCCATTTATTTGGTAACTGGCTCATTGGTTACAGAGAAGAGCATCTGCTAGGAGCCCTTACCTGTAAACTGACCGGTCGGGATGCTTGTCCTAACTTCTTAGCCTCTGTCCCACTGATGTCCCTTCTTCTGTCTAGGGCCAGCTCCTCCTCATATACATAGGACCGTTTGCCCACCCATCTTCTTTATAGCTTTTTTTCTTTCAGCTTTTTCTTCTCCTCTAACTCATTCCCCTTTGCTAACCTCTCCCCTATCATAAAACATCCTTTTTTGCAATTCAGCCATTCTTTTCACATCTCTCTCTCTGCTTTCCTTGAAGGATAAACATCTTGAGGGAGGATTTTACACCTGATGTGGCCACTCCATCCATTTTCATTTATTCTTCACTCTAGTTTAATTTGGCTTTCTCTCTACCACTTCACTGGATGCTTCACTGAGGTTGAGTATTACCTGCCAGACAAATCCCAGGCTGTATTTTGAGTCATCGGCTCCTCTTGATCTTAGAGCAATAACTGATACTGTTTGAAATGTCTCTGGCCTTCTGCCACTGTTCTCTTTCCGTCTCTTGGACCATTCCTTCTCAGGCTTCTCTTTCCTGCATGCCCTTCAGTGTCAGTGTTCTTTATGTAATCCTCTTCTACAAATGGTCTACATTTTTTAAGTGGTCTTTTTCCTTTTCATGGCATTGTCTACCACTTTTACCTTGAGATTTCTAAATCGCTCTTTGTAGCTCTGCTCACCTATTATACAAACTTAGCTTGATGGATTTAGCTTTTATATCCTACTGTTGGTATCACTTTCATCTAAGTGAGGAAGACAAATAAGAAAGTGATATATATTACTTACTTTCTTATGAGACTCTATTGGTGTCTAGATGGTTCTATTTCCAGTTCTTATTATGCCCAGAAGTCCACAATGGAAAGTCACTACTGGGTAGTCACATTATGTCTTTTATAACTGCCTTTTTTTTCTGAATTACTTAGAGGTTGCTATTTCCTAGAATTTTCTTTTTGAATTGTCTGGATGTTCCCACCAGCTCTGTAATAAGTTGAGTGACTGGTATTATTGTCCCTTTTCTGCCATTATATTAATGGGCAGGAAGAGAAATATCCTGGTGACCTTACATAACGGGACTTACTATAAATATCAGCCACCTCCATCCTCTCTCTCCTCCTCTCCTTCCCCCATCTCCTTCTCTCTATCTAGACAGTGGATGACCAGTCAATAAAGGATGCCCCTATTTGGTGTTCTTCAACTTGGAACAGATCTATGTTTTAGTCAGTTATTTCAGTTTAGTTTAGTATTAGTTTAGTCAGCCAAGGTAGCAGGATGACGTCCATGGCTTTGTGAAAAGCTTCCTAAAACTGAAAGTATCTGTGGAGTTAGGATAATTGCTAGGGACTTTTGAGCCTTCCTAGCCTGACAGGCTAGCTGTGGGGACCTGGGCAAGTCACTTAGCCCTCATGAGTTCTAATATCCACATATGTAAACCTACTGACTTCTCCTTCCTACTTCATGGGCAGTTTGTGTTGGAGAAAATCAATACGAAAAGAAAAGGAAAAGTAAATATACTGTAGGTGGCTGGTAACTATTTTTGTATTGTTATGAAATAGCCAGCCCAAGGTTCACATGCATAGCTGCTGTCTTGTGAGTTGCCTAAGGCCTTGCTAATGGATGGTTTTTCTATACAGCAAAGTTTGTCGGAACATGAAGAGGTAGGGTTTTCTTGTTATGCAGCTTCTCGATCCTATAGAATCCAGGGACTTGTAGCTCTCTGACAGCTTTATTACTCAAGTGTGAATGTATATCCCTAGATGACTATTTTAATCAAACAATAGTAAACACATTTGCTTCAATAAGTAATGATTCCCAGGTATCAAGTAATCATGGTCATCCTTTTAATCTCTCTGAAGCAGTTGACGGTGCTGATAGCCCTCCTTCCTGAAACTCCTCCCCTGACTGCCATGACTCCATGCTGTAAGACTCTGGTCCACTGCCTGCCTCAGTCTTCCCCTGTTGTACCTCCCGTGATTCACTTCTTTTACCTTCTTTTATCTTGAAGTGGTGGTGTCTCCAAAGTTGCTGTCTTCTGCTTTCCTTTCTGTTCTACAGTCTATCTCTTGGGAGTCTTATGAGTGTACATTATTTCAACTAACACTTTTATGCTAAACCTAGGTCACTAGGCTTATTTGACTTCTGAAGCTCCAAGGCCCCACAGGTCATTTCTGTTTGGATCTTTTGCTGGCTTCTCAAATGCTACATACCCTGAATCAAACTCACTAACTTCCTCTGCTTGTGTCCTGAGTTTCATCATTCTCTTGAGTTTTCTGTGTTGGTCAGTTTTTCAACTACTTGGCTAGAGGCATTGGCATCATCCTTTATTCTGCTCCTCCCTCTAATCTCATGTCTGTATCTAACTAATTAGATATAGTCAAAGTCTATCAATGTGACCTAGAAATGACTCTTGGATCTATAACCTTTAAAAATGAAAGTTTATGTTTCTACATTCTTGATTCTTGCTTTCACTCTCTGGACTACTATTGTTAGAATTACATTTTTACAGTCCTAATGTGAATGTGTCAGTTTAAATATTTGACAGCTCTCTATTGCTTCTAGCATAAAACCAAAACTTTTTAGCATGGCGTTTGAATGGTTTCAGGATTGAGTCTCAACTACATCTCGAGTCTCTGGACAAATCGCCCATATGTTTCACGCTTGATTTACGTTGGAATTTTTGCAATTTGCAGTACTCGAAATGCATATTCCCAGCTCGTTATCTTTGCTTATTCAATTCCTTTAGTCCAGAATTCATTTAAAGTCACTAACGTTCATTAAAGTTCCCCATATGATACCATTCAATAAATGTTTCTTGGATAGAACTATCATTATTAACTTCCCTCCTGAGCATAAATATAAAAGCAGAGGTCAATTTTTTTTCAACATTGTATTTCCAGTAATTAGCAGAATGCGAAATGCGTAGTAGATATTCAAAAATATTTACTTGGAAATAGAATCTTTAGAATGACTAGTCTTCATGGTTATATGTATTTTTAATACCCATTTATTCCCCAGGAGATATAAAGTAGTGTAATACAATCTTGTAAATACAAGATTGGTACTGACATAATTAGTTGCAAACCCCACTTTTAGTCACTAAGATCTGATTGTTGATAATAATGAATATTTATAGGGAGAGGCTTACTTACTTTTTTTCTTTACATAAAATTTTACACATATAGGAATCACAGATTTCAGTATCATATATTACAGGACACATCTCTGTTCCTTGATTTCTATTAGCACAGCTTAACAATATAGTGCCCATGGAACACTGAGTGTTTGTATCAACATTAACAGTGAAATTATGGGTATAATGCAAACACTGGAGAGTTTTCTTTTATTATTTTACTTTAAGTTCTGGGATACATGTGCAGAATGTGCAGGTTTGTTACATAGGTATACATGTGCCATGGTGGTTTGCTACACCCATCAACCCATCATCTAGGTTTTAAGCCCCGCATGCATTCAGTATTTCTCCTAATGCTATCCCTCCCCTTGCCTCCCAACCCCGACAGGACCAGTGTGTGATGTTCCCCTCCCTGTGTCCATGTGTTCTCATTGTTCAACTCCCATTTATGAATGAGAACATGTGGTGTTTGGCTTTCTATTCCTGTGTTAGTTCGCTGAGAATGATGGCTTCCAGCTTCATTCATGTCCCTGCAAAGGACATGAACTCATTCTTTTTTATAGCTGCATAGTATTCCATGGTGTATATGTGCCACATTTTCTTTATCCAGTCTATCATTGATGGACATTTGGGTTGGTTCCAAGTCTTTGCTATTGTTAATAGTGTTGCAATAAACATACATGTGCATGTGTTCTTATAGTAGAATGATTTATAATCCTTTGGGCATATACCCAGTAATGGGATTGCCAGATCAAATGGTATTTCTGGTTCTAGATCTTTGAGGAATCACCACACTGTCTTATACAATGGTTGAACTAATTTACACTCCCACCAACAGTGTAAAAGTGTTGCTATTTCTCCACAGCCTCGCCAGCATCTGTTGTTTTCTGACTTTTTAATAACTGCCATTCTAAATGGTGTGAGATGGTATCTCATTGTGGTTTTGATTTGCATTTCTCTAGTAATGGTGAGCTTTTTTTTTTTCATATGTTTGTTGAGAGTTTTTAATAATCGAAAAATTGGTTCATCCTATAGGAATTTATTTGACTGCATATGAGTATTTTCACCTGAATTGTTTGCTTTTTAAAATAGTTATATAAGCTTCAGTTTATTTAGAATTGTATGTAGTAGTTCTTTGTTACCTTCTCAACTAGTGAGCATCACTTAGAAAAGCATCAGAATTATAAATTTTCTTCAGTTTGCTATAGAAAAAACAATTTCTACCTTAGCATAATTTCTGTCATCTAGATAAAATAGGAATCAATCAAAATCTAACAAAAAGGAGAAATATTTGTCTTTTTAGCTGGGTTTGCCTGAACAAATTATTTTATTGCTTTGAGAACCACAGGGAAGACTAATTGGTGTTGACATAAAAATAAATGTTTATGTTGATAAACCTTGATTTATTAGGAGAAAAAATAATATCTTACAGTTTAGAGTCAGAATAAATACAGTCTATGTTTTTTTTGTTGTTTGTTTGTTTGTTTGTCTTTATTACCTTGTTACCAAGGTCTAGGGTATAAATAACAATTAGCACCTCATCCGATAAACACCTAATCGCCTCTCTCGCAGCTGAGAGGGTGTGAGAAAGTGATTAAAAGCATGGATATTGAAATCAATGTGGCTTGAATTACCATTTATTATCTGTGTGACTTTGGGCAAATGACTGAATCTCTTTCAGACTCAATTTCTGCATTGATGAAATAGGTATTCATTTATTCATTCATTTATTCAATTATTCAATAAAACAAGCAAAAATACATTTGCCCTCATGGAATTTACATCTAATATGGCAATAATAACAGTACCTAGCTTCCACAATTGTTGTGGGAATTAGCTGATAAATGCAGATCAACTGCTTAGCACAATGCCCAGCACCTAGTACATCTAGTAAATTAGAGAAAGTGACTAGTATAGTTTGACACACATATAGAAGAGGCGCTTGTGTGGGGATGGGCCCTGGGGAGACAGTAGATTGAGGCCAGGTTTTAGAGGCTGAGGTTTATTCAGTACTTACTACTGTCAGTCTATACTAGGTGCTTTAAGCTTGTAACAATCCTGTGGGGCAGATATTAGAAATTAAAGTTTATTCAATAATTCCTTCATTCAATCAAAAAACCTTTATTATAAACACAATCAAAAGTGACAAAAGAGACTGGGCATAGTCACTCATACCTGTAATCCCAACACTTTGGGAGGCCGAGGTGGGTGGATCACCTGAGGACAGGAGTTCAAGACCAGCCTGGACAACATGGCAAAACCCTGTCTCTACTAAAACTATAAAAAATTAGCTGGGTGTGGTGGTACATGCTTGTAATCCCAACTACTTGGAAGGCTGAGGCAGGAGAATCGCTTGAACCCAGGAGGTGAAGGTTGCAGTGAGCCGAGATCATGCCACTGTACTCAAGGCTGGGCGACACAGGGAGAGAAAAAAAAAAAAAAAAAAAAAAAAAAATAGACAAAGGAGACATTACCACCAATCCCATAGAAACACAAAAAACCCTCAGAAACTACTACAAACATCTCCAGGCACACAAACTAGAAATCTAGAAGAAATGGATAAATTCCTAGAAATATATAGGAATGAATCAGTAAACAATTGAAACCATGAACAGACTGATAATGTGTTCCAAAACTGAACCAGTAATAAAAGCCTACCAACCAGAAGAAAACCTTGAATTAGATGGATTCATAGCCGAATTCTACCAGGTGTATAAAGAAGAGCTGTCACCAATTCTATGAAACTATTCCAAAAAACTGAGAAGAGGGACTCCTTCCTAACTCATTCTATGAGGCCAGTGTCATTCTGTTACAAAAACCTTACAGAGACACAAGAAAAAAAGAAAACTTCAGGCATACATCCCTGATGAACATAAATGTAAAAATTCTCAAAAAAAATACTAGCAAACTGAATCTAGCCGTATGTCAAAAAGCTAATCCACTATGACAAAGTAGGCTTTATTTCTGGGATGCAAGGTTGGGTCAACATATGCAAATCAATAAATGTGATTCATCACATAAGCAGAATTAAAAGCAAAACCACAAGATCATCTTATAGACACAGAAAAGGCTTCCAATAAAATTGAACATCTCTTCAGTTAAAAAAAAAAAACACCCTCTATAAACTAGGCATTGAAGGAACAGGAACATACTTCAAAATAATAAGAGCCATCTATGACAAACCCACAGCCAACATCATACTAAATGGGCAAAAACTGGAAGTATTCCCCTTGAGAACTACAGCAAGACAAGAATGTCCACTCTCATTATTCCTATTCTTCATAGTACTGGAAGTCTCAGCCAGAGCAATCAAGCAAGAGAAAGAAATAAAAGACATCCAAATAGGAAGAGAGGAAGTCAAACTATTTCTCTTCCCAGATGATACAATTTTATACCCAGGAAATCCCATACTCTCTGCTCCAAAGCTCCTAGATCTGGTAAACAACTTCAGCCAAGTTTCAGGATACAAAATCAATGTACAAAAATCAATAACATTTCTATACACCAGCAACGTCCAAGCTGAGAGCCAAATCAAGAACAATGCCATTCACAATAGCCACACGGAAAATAAAACAACTAGGAATACAGCTGTCTGGCGGGGGGTAAAAGATCTCTGCAATGTGAATTACGAAACACTGCCGAAAAAAATCAGAGACAACAAATACAAATGGAAAAACATTCCATGCTTATGGATTGGAAGAATCAATCATTAAAATGGCTATACTGCCCAAAGCAGTTTACAGATTCAATGCTATTCCTATCAAACTACCAATTACATTTTTCACAGAATTAGAAAAAACTGTTTTAAAATTCGTATGGAACCAAAATGAGCCCAAATAACCAAAGCAATACTAAGCAAAAAGAACAAAGCTGGAGGCATCACACTACCTGACTTTATATGACAAGGCTACATAACCAAAACAGCATGGTACTGATACAAAAAGAAACAAATAAACCAATGGAACAGGTTAGAGAACCCAGAAATAAAGCCACACACCTACAACTATCTGATCTTTGACAAAGTTGACAAGAACAGGCAATGGAGAAAGGACCGTCTATTCAATAAATGGTGCTGGGATAACTGGCTAACCATATGCAGAAGAATGAAACTGGACCCCTTCATTTCACCATATATAAAAATCAACTCAAGATGGATTAAAAAGTTAAATGTAAAACTTAAAACTATAAAACCCTAGAAGAAAACCTAGGAAACACTATTCCGGACATAGATCCTGACAAAGATTTTATGACCAAGACTCCAAAAGCAATTGCGACAGAAAAATTGACAAATGGGAACTAATTAAGGAGCTTCTCCACAGCAAAAGAAACTATCAACAGAGTAAACAGACAACCTACAGGATGGGAGAAAATATCTGCAAACTATGCATCTGACAAAGGCCTAACATCCAGAATCTTTAAGGAACTTAAACAAATTAGCAAGCAAAAAGCAAACAATGCTATTAAAAAATGAACAGAGGACATGAACAGACACTTCGCAAAAGAAGACATACATACGGCCAGCAAGCATGTGGAAAAAGCTCAGCAACACTAATCATTAGAAATGCAAATCAAAACCACAATGTGATACCATCTCACACCACTCAGAATGGCTCCTATTAAAACATCAAAAAATAACAGATGCTGGTGAGGTTGCAGAGAAAAGGGAACACTTACACACTGCTGGTGGGAATGTAAATTAGTTCAGCCATTAGGGAAAGCAGTTTGGAGATTTCTCAAAGAACTTAGAACTACCATTTGACCCTGCAACCCCATTACTGGGTATATACCCAAAGGAATAGAAATCATTCTACCGTAAAGACACATATACATGCATGTTCATCGCAGCACTAGTCACAATAGCAAAGATATAGAATCAACTTAAATGTCCATCAGTGATGGACATGGATATACACCATGGAATACTATGCAGCCTTAAAAAAAATGAGATTGTGTCCTTTGCAGCAACATGGATGGAGCTGGAGTCTATTATCCTAAGCAGATTAACACAGGAACAGAAAACCAAATGCCACATGTTCCCACTTTTAAGTAGAAGCTAAACATTGAGAACATATGGACACGAAGGGAACAATAGACACTAGAGCCTATTTGAGGGTGAAGGGTTGGAGGAGGGTGAAGATCAAAAAACTACCTATCAGGCACTATGCTTATTACCTGGGTGATTAAATAACCAGTACAACAAACCCCTGCAACATGCAATTTACCCATGTAACAAACCTGCACATGTACCCCCTAAATCTAAAATAAGAGTTGGAAAGAAAAAAAAATAGAAGTAGAGTTAAGTAGTAAATACATAATCAACTAAATAGCTAAAAGTTTAATATGATTAACTCAGAGAAATAGATATGTGTATTATATATTTGGGGGATTGGTGGATAGAAGATAATGCTTCTTTTAAAAATAAATCTTGAGGTTGCACTGAGCTGAGATGGCGCCACTGCACTCTGGCTTCTGTGACAGAGCAAGACTCTGTCTCAATAAAAAAAAACAAAACAGAAATAAAATAAATCCTGTTGATTATTTGACTTTTTCAAGTTATTTATATGTATCACCTGGAAAATAATAGAAATTAAATAATATACAGTAATTTTTAAAAAACAACCATTATTGAGGATCTTCTCTATACCAGGCATTGTGCTAGGCACTGGAGATACGAAGATGGGTAAGACTCAGGGCCTTCCTTGCAGAATCCACTCACGATGACAGTTCAGTGGAGGGCATGCCGTGGTAGAGTAAAGCAGAGTACTTCCCCTGCACCTAACCCAGTCTGAAGGGGTGCAGCTGGATAGTGGAGGCCACTGGAAATATCTCCCGCTTGGGTTACAAAATGACTCCAGTTCTCAAGCAGCCACCCTGCCCCATCCTCAAGTTTTATTTGTGGCTTTCTAGATACTCTCTGGAAATTTGCCCTATACTTGTGCTTTAGGATAAGAGCTATTTTCAGATATCATATTTATGCAAACAGATTTCGAGAGAGAAGCAGAGAATGGGGAAAGAATGGATTGGGTGTTTCTCTGGATCTACTTTCTCACCTTGCAGGTGGACCAGGGGAGAGTAGTACTTGGGTAGCTGAATTGTGGCTAGATGCAGGCAAGGAGTGGGCCTATTCACTTCACTGGACTTGAGTTTATAAGTTGGGAAAATAACTTTTCCTTGGAGTCATTTTTCATATTCAAAGGAATTATAGTAGAAGCCTTTAAAGATCTGCTCCTGCTCTGACATCTCATCATTCTCCATGGAGGAGGGTAGGTCACCATATCATAATGCATATTTGGGGGTATGTGGAATGCAAGGTTACACTAGCACACACTCAGGTCTGTTTCCGGTTGATGTTTCCTCTGGAATCCATATAGAGCTCATTCTGAAGATACAGAAATATTGGTGTTTTGAGGGAATGAGTGAAAAAATTGTCTGAGTAGGAACCTTTATAAATTTAGTGGAAGATATTTAATCATTTGGAAGCAGTAGATTTTAGTTTCTTAATTTTGTCTCTTTGAAATAGCTAAAGGACATAGATACAGAAAGCCTACTGACTGCCAGATTTTATTTATTTTTCCTACAGAAGGCACAGGGATCTGGAATAATTCCCACCATCCCAACTAGTTTCTCTATTTACTTTGTCTTAAAAATTCTTCTTGGCAACTTTTCTTTTGAAAATTAAAACTTCGATTTTTGGGAAGTAACAGTTCAGAATATTTTTTTAAAAAATGCATTTGGATACAGTATTTTTTTTTTTTTTTTTTTTTTTTGAGACGGAGTCTTGCTCTGTCGCCCAGGCTGGAGTGCAGTGGCGCAATCTCGGCTCACTGCAAGCTCCGCCCCCCGGGTTCACGCCATTCTCCTGCCTCAGCCTCTCCGAGTAGCTGGGACTACAGGCGCCTGCCACCACGCCTGGCTAATTTTTTTGTATTTTTAGTAGCGACGGGGTTTCACCGTGGTCTCGATCTCCTGACCTCATGATCCGCCCCCCTCGGCCTCCCAAAGTGCTGGGATTACAAGCGTGAGCCACCGCACCCGGCCTGGATACAGTATTAACCAAACCTCCAGTTCAAATCAGAAAACTTCTGAGATTTTTTTTTGAGATTTTTTTAGCTTTTTATTATCTCCCCCTGCGTTTACTTGTGTTCATTTTTATGATAATGCACACTTTAATTTGTCTAATAAATATGTTCCTGAAATAGGAGTCAAGCTGCATTTAAAATGTTGTTAGGATTTGCTGTTCAAATGGCCTCTACTCTAAATTTATTTTGCAATGTAACTTATCTGACCCTAATTCATCTTTCATGTATGCTTGGATTTTGATCTATTGGGTTTGTCTAAAGCAAGGCACAACAATTAACTATTGGATCTATTCCTGTTTATTAATCTCATAAAATCTAGAGCTATCACTTTAAAATTTTAAAATCCAGAATCTCATGTGATTAGCACTGTTACTATTAATAGCGATGTAGTTTTCATTTATTTATAATATATTTTATATCCATGATAGTATATTATATAAATTCATTATATAATTAAATGGGCTTATTAAGTTTGAGTATTTTCATTTTACTGATTGTATAACTATAAACTGTGAGTAGGGATATTGATACATTTGTGGACATTTATTCACTGAACAAATATTTATTTAATGCCTACCAAGTGCGACACACTGGACTAAAAACACTGTAGAATGTGAAGTATAATATATGACCTTCTTTAGGAAGTTACAGTATATTTGGGGAAATAGATATACACACATAATAAGTTACATGATGCAAGGCTTAAATTGCAATATGAGATGACAACATAAAGTAGCATTTCCCAAACTGAGGTATGCGAGATAATTTTAGGTAGTAGGCATAGACAAACTTTTTTTTTTTGAGACAGAGTCTCACTCTGTCACCCAGGCTGGAGTACAATAGTGTGATCTTGGCTCACTGCAACTTCTGCCTCCCGGGATCAAGCAATTCTCGTTCCTCAGCCCCCCGAGTAGCTGAGATTACAGGTACATGCCACCACACTCGGCTAATTTTTGTGTTTTTAGTAGAGATGCGGTTTCATCATTTGGCCAGGCTAGTCTTGAACTTCTGACCTCGGCCTCCCAAAGGGCTGGGATTACAGGTGTGAATCACTATGCCCAGGCTACATAGACAAACATTTTTATATTAATGATTATATTTTACAATTATCTTCAATTTATGCAAAATGTTATTGGCTTTCCATTATGGTCACGATCTAAAATTTCCTATATAATTAAATGTAAGTAAAAATGTGGGAATTGGCTTCAAGAAAATAATAAAGACCAAAATATAACAGGTACTATGTATTGGCTTCCCATTATGGTCACGATTTAAAAATTTCTATCAAATTAAATGTAAGTAAAAATGGGGGAATTGGTTTCAAGAAAATAATAAAGACCAAAACGTAACAGGTAGTATGTGAATATGGGAAAAAATAGTGAAGGGTATGTGAATACTGAGATTTGGGAGACTGATTAAAGAAATGTCATACAGTTATTTGTAACAAGGCACATTGCCAGTGATACAGCCTCTATACTAGAGAAGGAAAGGTCTCAGCAGGCTGGGCGTCAGGGCAGCCTCCATGAAGACTTGAGACTAGGCAGAGAGAAGGGTGAGCTTCACGCCTCAGGTGAGATTCTCACTGATTAAAAAAAAAATAGAGGCATGGATGAAGCTGGAAACTATCATTCTCAGCAAACTATCGCAAGGACAAAAAACCAAACACCGTATGTTCTCACTCATAGGTGGGAATTGAACAATGAGAACACTTGGACACAGGAAGGGGAACATCACACACCGGGGCCTGTTGTGGGGTGTGGGGAGGGGGGAGGGATAGCATTAGGAGATATACCTAATGTACATGACGAGTTAATGGGTGCAGCACACCAACATGGCACATGTATATGTATGTAACAAACCTGCCCATTGTGCACATGTACCCTAGAACTTAAAGTATAATAAAAAAATAAAAAAATAAAAATAAATAAAAAATAAAAAATAAAAAAAAACCTGGAGGCCAGAATTCACATTCTCTTCTGAGACAGAGAAAGAGTTTGTAATAGAGGTTCTGTGTAGGAGAGGATGGAAGGAAAGCCTGAAGATATCAACTGGAGAGAGGAAAATTATACAGGACATTGAATGTTGGGCTGAGAAACCTGGACTCTTCCTGCTGTTTGTAAGAGGAAGCATTTTACTCCGTTTGGGGGCAGCATCCTGGAGGAATGATCAGGAAGTTTCTGAAAAGCCATCTGGATCACATATATGTCTCTTAGCATGAGAGTCTCAATATTGTAATTCCTGAAGCATTTGCTATGTGGGATTGACATCTCCTTTACCACTGACTGTGGTTCTGCATCAACTTGTGACCTGAAAGACCAACCAGACAGGAGGCAACATTAGGATATGTATGGATCCATTTAAAGGGGTCATGTCTAGGGCAAGACTAGACTAATATTAAATATGGGATGCTGGGCAGCCCAAGATAACTTTCAATAGTTTTGCTTAGGGCCGACCTATTTTCTCTAAATAGCTATGTTGTACATGTAAAAGATTTTGGATTAACGTGTTGTATTAGATTTGTTTTCATGTGCTTCATTTTTTTTTTCTTCTTGATGTGGCAGCTTTTCCGTTTTAGACAATTATATATGACTATGGAAAATATCAAGTTCCCTTCTATATAATTTGCTTTAATTCTCTCATGTGGGCAGCCTGGGCATTTTTAGCAACCTGGGAGTAGTTCTCCTAAGTTTATTCTGAAGTATGTTTACATACAAGTTTGGCTATTAAAAAGTAGACATGAAATGACTCTAATGTTTTATAATGAAATTCGATTTCAAAAAAATCATAAATAATGAAAACCATTATTAATTCTACTATTTAGTTGAAATTTTTTCATTCCTGATGAGTTTCAAAATGGTACCTTTAGCTTCTTCTTTGATACACAATGGTATCAAAGTGGAACTATTTTCAAATTGTCTTCTGTCTTCTAGGTGGATGAAAAGGAGAACTTTGGGACCCCATCTCTACTTCAATTAGAGTTTTAAATTAAAGTCTGCTTTAATTTATTTTTATATCTATTCTCTGATGACACTTTGAAACTCTAAAATAATGATGAAAAAGATAATGGAAACTCTAAGCGATGCAGAAATTTCCTAAGTGGTCCTGGGATAAAAAAAAATAATGACAGTGATTGCTCATCAACCCTGCCAGGAGGTGCTGGGCTAATTCTAAACCTTTAGTTATGTATCAGTAAGCAAGGATAGCACTGTGTAAGCTGGGGTTAATGCTTAGCTACTTAGGAAAAAAAAAGAGTGTGAATTTTATTGTTACTTTATTAAAAGAATAGTATAATTATTTATTCTAATCATAAACATTAACCAGTATTTCTAATACCAAAAATTTTGAAGGCATTACAATAGGAGTAAAATTTAAAGAAATATATAAACTTCTCACCAATGCTTAATAAACCTGTATCTCCTTGTTTCCTTATCTAAATCCAACTCTACTTGATTTGAGTTTTGTATATCCAATTGATGTATCAACTTTTAGGCCTCTTTGCAACCTATTTTCTCCGAAGCCTTTCCTATTCCAATAAAGGACCACACCATTCCCCCATTTGTTCAACCCTGAAATCTTTTTCTTACTACTCAAATTAATCAATTCATCAGCAAGTCCCTGTTGGTTTAAAATATATCCCAGTCTGTCCTTTCTCTCTGTTTATACAGTTACCATCCTGATCATGATCCAAGCCACCCTCATTTCTTGTCTGAACTATTGGTATAGCCTCCTATTGGGTCCTCCTGATTCCACTAGTGCTCCATAACTATGTATTCTCTTTAGGGTATCCAGAGAGATACTTTAAAAATGTAAATCAGATCATGGCACTTTTATGCATAAAAAACTGCCATGGGCACTTTTGGCACTGTATTCAAATTCTCAGCCCTGGCTTCCAAGGTCCCACATGATCTAGGCCTGTCTTCCTTTGAGACACTTTTCCGTCTTCTTTCCATCATGTTCAATACTCTCCAGCCATAGGGGTTTTTCTGTTCCTGACACATACCAAGCTCATTCTAGTCTTAGGGTTGTTACAGGTCTTCATTCCTCTTCTTGGCTCTGGTTGCCAGATCAGCTTCTTCTTTTCACTCAATACCCCTTCCCTGGGAGATCTTTTCCAAATTAGTCCCTTGACCTTCAAGTTACTCTTTTCTTATAGCAGCACAGTTATCTCATTCATTTACTTGTTTATTGCCCATCTCTTCCTCCTCCACTATGACATGTAAGCTACTGGAGAACAGCAACCTTATCTTCATGGGAATTTCTCATTCCCAATAGTTAGCACGGTGCCTGGAATGTAATAGGGGCTCAATAAATTTTATTCAATTAGTCAATCTATTAATTCAGTATTTTTTCTCCTTTTATTTCATAAATTTAAGGAGACAAACCTTTAGTTATTCTTCTCAGTTTCTTTCAGTTTGCTGTTACTATTATATCAATCTCTAACTCTGGAATTATATGGACAGGAAAAAAATTGCACTTTTCTCTACTAAACCCAGCTCAGAGTTGCTCAGTTTAAGGAATTGTGTCTGTTCCTTAAGGTTTGATTCTGATGAAATTTGCCCTGAGGTTTTAGCATTTCTCTTTTGATAGCCATTCTCTGTACTTCCTTCATAGTGCAGAAGCCAAAAGAGGGAGATTAATTAATCCCAGTGTGTGCAAGAATGATATTCCATGATTGTCTCTTTAAGGTTACAAGGGAATAACTTACCCCTCTCAGCTTTATCTTATTTCCATTTGTAGATATAGAATTGTTAGTCTGAATTTTCTTTCCACATCCAAAATAAAATATACTTGTTCAACAGTTAAATAAAATTGCACAAACACTCAAAGCAGAGATAAAATGCAAGTAGTTTCACAAAGGGCTTGCACTATTCTTGGGATGGCCTTGTGCTGCTCACAAACATTTCTCCGTCAAGGCCATTTACCAAATTCTTTTACATCCTTGTATGTACTGAGGAGGAAAAAGCATGCTGCAATACTTTATGTACTAGAGGATTCTATTTATTTTTTAAAATGCATTGAAGCCGGGCACGGTGGCTCACGCCTGTAATTGCAGCACCTTGGGAGGCCAAGGCAGGTGGATCACCTGAGGTTAGGAGTTCAAGACCAGCCTAGCCAACATGATGAAACCCCATGTCTACTAAAAATACAAAAATTAGCAGGGCATGGTTGCGCTCACCAGCTACTTGGGAGGCTGAAGCAGGAGAATAGCTTGAACCCGGGAGGGGAGGTTGCAGTGAGCCAAGATTGTGCCACTGCACTCCAGCCTGGGCAACAGCGCGAGACTCCGTCTCAAAAAAAAGGCATTGGAAAAACAAAGGTAAAGGATAGAGCAATGTATAGGTCTGTCTTCAACAAATAGTTTTGGAGTTACGGGTATTTTTGTATTCTTTACATCTTTGAAGACTTTCTAGATTTTAAAACAGTAACATGTATTGCTCTTGTTTATTATTCTTATTATTTTTATAATCATAAAAAGAATACTATTTAAAAGAAAGAATTATTGTAACTAAAACCCAAAGGTGGCTGTGAGCAGCCAACCCTCTGGCACCTTTGAGTGTGACGAGAGAGGGCCTCCATCTCTTGTCTCTAATAACCTGGAGAATCACATAGCTCAATGGGCTCTTTTTTATTTTCTGGTTTAGAAAAGCTGGTTTCAGGTTCACAACTGGGTTTGAAGTGTAATTCTTTTCCAGACAAAAATGGTTTAAAAATCACAATGTACTATATAATGGGATTTCATTTCTTCCTGAGCAACATTACCCAGGGGAAGTTTTTTTGTTTTGTTTTGTGTTGTTGTTTTTAGGATTTAAAAAATTACTTCCATTGAATTGGAATGTTTGGTTCCATGAAAAGAAACACTATTGAATTTAACAGTTTTAACCATGGAAGTTCTGAGACCATTGAAAATAAAGAATTAAGTTTGCCATCTTCTTTATCCTTTTTTGTTGGGAAAAATAGCATATATTATATACAGTATTGAGTTTTCAAGAAAAGTGGAAATATTTGTACATTTATGTTCTCTTGGGCTACGAGAAGCCAGTGCAGTTGATGACATAATTTTAAGTATCTTGCTACTGAAAGTCTGATCTATGGACCAGCCCCTTGTTAGAAATGCAGAATCTCAGGCCATTGCAGACTTACTGGCTGTTTAACCAGCTCTTCAGTATCTCTTAGACACATTAATTGGGAAGCACTGTCCTAGAATACTTTGGGAATTTCCAGGTCCTAACTGCTACATCTCTAGCGTCATTTATTGCCCTTTCTCCTTTTCATCTTTTATCACTCGTGACCAATAACTTATGGAGAAGTCTGTAAAGCAGGACTTCCTAATCTGGGATCTGTGAACTCTCAGGGAATTGTGGGTGATTTGTGAACCCAGTGAAATTCTACATAAAATTATGTATGTATACACATACTCAGCTTTCATTAAATTCGCAGGAAACAAACAAACAAAAAAGTTAGCCATTCCAGGCTATAAAAGCATAAATACCACCATGCTTCTCATTAAAACATGGAATTGGATGACTCTTGTAGTTACAGAATTATTATTCCTACCCGGGAAAAATCTAAGAGAAAACATCAATAAGCCTTCCCCATTGTTTTAATAAAAAGAATCAAATTGACTCGAGAATTGATCACAGAGACCAGGAATTTTTGAAGCAGCTTTCTAATTCCCAAAAGTTTAATTACGCTCTACTGGTCCTGATGTGGTAGGTTAGGAGAATATTGCTTTTTTAGTACTCATAGGTCTTGCATGCTTTAGGGTAATTAAAGATAAATGTCTCCATAATGTGAGTTTTGTGCCTTAACTATCATTTTGATTACTTTGATTCCCTATGACAGAGCTCCTCAACCCTGGCTGCATATTAGATTCATCCCACCCCAGACCAATTGAATCAGATTCTCAGATCCCCTGGGGGTGGAGACCAGGTTTACTGGGTTTTGCTTTGTTTTAACTCTCCCTGGGTAATTTTAAAGTGTAGCCAGGTTAAGAGCCATTTGCACAGAGCAATGTTTTCGATAAATTCCAGAATGGCCTTATTGGGGAATCGTGTGTCTTGCATTAACTAAGGGGCACTTGATTCTCTTCCCCCTGGGCAATGAAATCCCTTTTTCTATTGAAATATCATTATATATGTGCACCGCTGTTCTGTCTTTCTTCATTATGTCAAATGGAGGCTGATGTACAAAGAAGCTGTCCAAATCTGGAACTGACTTCAAGAACTATTGAATCTTCCAGCATTTTGTCTGCTGCTCTAATTACCAGTCCATCTCAGAAAAGCTTTCGATTTTTATATTACGAGTGACTTTTCAAATACAATAAACCTGAAAAGGACCTCTCTCTTGGGCTCTTTTATGGAGGATACTTGATATGCTGTAAGAATGATAGAAATGAGTAATTGTGCTATAACTAAAGAATTTAATTGTAAGTAACGTTTTTCCCCCATTAGAAGTACTTGGCTGATAGTGGAGTTATAAAATGAACAGCCTCTGACATTTTACAAGGCTAAGAACATATAAGAATCTGTAGGATTGAGGATTTCAAAGTGAACAGGGAAGCATTATAGACCAGAACACATAAGAATCTGTAGGATTCAGGATTTCAAAGAGAACAGGAAAGAGCATTCTAGATGGGAAATAATTTATAGTCACTAGTATGCCTTTCACCAAGTAAAGGAAGTGAAATCCCATGATAAAGTTTCCATTTGTAAAGCTTTCCACTAAGACATAGTCACAAATTGATGCCCAATTACATATTCAAATTTTTCTATTTGGTACTCTAGCATTATTCGATTTTGCAAGCAGTTTTCCGAAAAATAACCTTAGTTTGTGAACTATCCTTTTCTTTTTTTTTTTTTTTTCTGAGACGGAGTCTCGCTCTGTCCCCTAGGCTGGAGCGCAGTGGCACGATCTCGGCTCACTGCAACCTCCGCCTCCCGGGTTCACGCCATTCTCCTGCCTCAGCCTCTCCGAGTAGCTGGGACTACAGGCGCCCGCCACCACGCCCGGCTAATTTTTTGTATTTTTAGTAGAGACGGGGTTTCACCATGGTCTCGATTTCCTGACCTCGTGATCCGCCCGCCTCAGCCTCCCAAAGTGCTGGGATTACAAGCGTGAGCCACTGCGCCCGGCCTATCCTTTTCTAAAGGAGATCTCTGGCAATCTGGGCACTTATCTTCTCACTCTTTTGGGAATTTCCATGGGAATTAGAAGGATTTGTGCTCACCTCATGTTCACCTCAGGGATGAACTCACCAAGGGTTTATTTAATTACAATTTCCTCTAAGATGATGAGAATGCATTCCTGAGAATGATAAATTAACATCATTTTAGGAGATAGGAAACAGGGAATGGAGTTACAGAATAATTTAAATCTGATGAAGATATTTTTGAAGTAGCCGCTTGTACTCAACATTAATGAAAAAAATTGGTACTGATTATTTTCCTAGTATCTATGCTTTCATCATAATGCTTTCTCAGCCTGGAGAAAATAAATTTTCAGAAAGATATAATGTAACTTGTATGATATTCACTTTTCTTAAAAACAGGATATTCACTCTTCTTTAAAACATTATGATATTCACTTTTCTTTCCTTCTAGCTAAGGGATTTCTCAGTTTTTCTTTGTGAATATATTATAATCAAAGTGATTTTCTATTTGGAATGGAAAATGCATGCAGATTATGTTTATGCCTTTAATCTTTACATTGGCTTTTTTAATTGTAGGAACCTCACCAGGAAGCTCTGTGATAAAGTTGCCCTTCTTTCTAATGTGCTTCAGCATCATTCTTGGAATTTTTGTTTGTTTGTTTGTTTCTGATGGAGATTACAGTTTTGTGACAGCTAGGCCCTTGTCTGTTGTTTCATATTTTTCTATCTTATAAAATTTCTACACCTGAATTCATGAGTTACCTGCCTATTTCATTTCCGTTGCTTTGATGGACTTTGCTTTTAATTTAAGCCAAACTAAAATACTCACAGAGTTTTGGCGACGAATCTGAAATATTTTCCCGCTTTTCAGAAAGACAAATGATGGTTGAGTTGTGAAGCTTAATAATCATTTTAAATTAAGCCCACATTTATGACTGTCAAAATGTCTCAGGTTCTGTGTTAGGCATTCCAGGAAAAGCAGTAATTGCCTGTCAGGGAATCACATATGAGAGGGGAAATAGAAAACTACTAACTATAATATAGTGTAAGTGCAATGTACAGAGTGGGGGCGGACCACAGAAAGAAGGCAGAGACCTCTGAGAGAGTTGGAAAGGGCTGCAAGAAGGAAGAATGTAAGTTATTAATATCACCTGTTCAGTTACAAGTAACAGCAACCTCTTGAAGATAACAAGCCAAAAGAGAGAAAGAAAATAAAGAGGGATCAGTTTCCTGGAAGGATATGGGTTTCTGACAGAAAAAGAATAACAGAAAGAGAGCTGAACCAGGCCTCAGAAAGTACCCAAACTGCCGAGTTCTGAGCATGTAGGTATCAGAAACTAAAGGACAGTTCCTAGGGGGAGTTACTGTAGGATGAATTGACTCCAAATGTTTTCTGTCCTTGTGTTGCCTCCCTCAAGATTCACGAGAGAAAATCCGGTGTGGGCCACATGCCTACCACTTAGATAAGACAGGGGAGGCACTTTGATTTACAGTGCAATCAAAACTATGTGCAATGAGGGAAGGGTAATTCCCAAAGAGAAATCAAGGTGCAATTACTGGAAGAAAGTGGAATTGATGCTATCAAGCAAAAATAACAGAAGTCTGTTCCAGGAAGGGATACTTAATCCTTGGAATATAAGTAGGAGTCTCTTAGGTGGAAAGTGGAAGAATGGCCTTCTAAATAGAGGGCATGGAATAAACAAAGAGTCGTAAAAGAATCTACTTTGTCATGTAATTGCAAGACATTTAGTATGGTGGGAACAAACTATAAATAAGGAAGTTTAGGTGGTGAGAAGTGGCAGGAGGTGAGTTAAGAAAGATCTCCATATGGAAATACCTAATGTAAATGACAAGTTGATGGGTGCAGCAAACAAACATGGCACATGTATACCTATGTAACAAACCTGCACGTTGTGCACATGTACCCTAGAACTTAAAGTATTAAAAAAATTGCCTTTTTTCCCCCCTAAACAATCGTCTAAGAATGTTTGCAAAGAAAATAGCCTTGGAAGATAAAGATAATACCTCTCTCTGAGGAAAAGGCAAGTTTATTTCTGCCAAGTACAATGAAAATAGTATCTTCCTCTGGTGCTTACTGTCAGGTAAGCTTACTGCCCATTATAGAAGAGTTGGGCTCTTCTATAATGCTCAGAATTCCTCCCCCATAGCACTGCCCATTGCATGAACAGGTGTCACATATCCCACTTGCATTGCCCTTTGGGATTGGGTCTCAGAAAACCTTCACAAATGCTGATACTCTCGTTACCACTATTACTCTAAGAAGTAATGTTCTTTTTCTCTGACCCAGGAATCTCATGCCTTCTGTCACCATCCATAAAATTATGACAAGCTAACTAGATGATTTCAAGTGGGGTAGGATTTTAAATTCCTCACTGTCTTGGCAATAACAACACCTGAAAAATAATGTAAACTATCTTTCTCAACATTTGTGTCATTGAATTCCATTGATAAGTTATGGAAAACACTTATTAAATTTAAGACATTCTCATATTCAATGATCAAGAAGATACTGTCATAATAAACTTTCACTAGAATCCAGCTATTAAAGCCTCATGTACTTAGCCAGGCAACTAAAATTGCCCAAGTTGAAGTTTGTTGTTCAGTTAGACCACAGGGACACCTGGCTCCTTATAAATATCATTCTTCTTTCCTTCACTTTTGTATAAGATTTCTCATTTTATTTCTGTTCATACTTTTTTTTAAGTAAAACTTGTTTACACTTAGCTCAGAGGAACATCTCTAACATAAAACATTCACAACAGGAAAGTTACACAGAATTGAAGTGGTAAAATATTAGTTGTGTTTGCATAGATTAATAATGTTAATTGTCTACATCACAGTTTCTTCATCTGTAAAAACAGAATATTAATACCTACCCTACGGACTTAACAATTTTTTTTTTTTTTTTTTTTTTTTTTTGAGACAGAGTCTTGCTCTTTCACCCAGGCTGGAGTGCAGTGGTGCTATCTCGGAGTGCAGTGGCGCTATCTCAGCTCACTGCAAGCTCTGCCCCCTGGATTCATGCCATTCTCCTGCCTCAGCCTCCCGAGTAGCTGAGACTATGGGCGCCTGCCATGGTGCCCGGCTAATTTTTTGTATTTTTAATAAAGACGGGGTTTCACCGTGTTAGCCAGGATGGTCTCGATCTCCTGACCTTGTGATCTGCCCGCCTCGGCCTCCCAAAGTGCTAGGATCACAGGCGTGAGAAGGACTAAGCATTATTAACATGGTATTGACATGGATGTCACAACTCCCCATATCCTTTTCTTCCCATTTCTCCCCATCCTGAAAATCTCTGCCCCTCATTCTCTCCTAGGCTAGACTAATTAATACTGAGGATAATAGCCTGGTCATGCCTACTTAGATGTACCCTGCCCTGTGACCTCAGGGAGATTTTGTCGTTTTTAGACTAGATACCAGAGTTTGAGGATGAAGACTAAAGCATAGACAGAAATGGGCAGAACCCAGGTAGCAGAAGATGAGAGAAATAACTAAGCAAAAGTGAGTTATAAAGGTAAAGAAGAAGGAGAGCTAAAACAAGAGGTAGGAAACAGTGAAGGCAAGACATTCCTGGGGAACTCTAGCAAATTGAGCTCTGGAGAGTCTGGAAAATGTGCAAAAAAAAAATGGGAAGGAGAGAACAGAAAGTGGGAAAGTATTGTTAAGAATTACTACTAGGATTCCCAAGATATGTGATTAAGAAATAAAATTGCTTTTGTAATTTGGAGTTAGTGTCAGAAGAAAGTGGCTGTTGAAATGTGGTTCTTTGAATGCAACATTATCGTAAGTTTGAATCACGTAGATCACGTATCTACAGTATCAGTACTTTAAGTTATACACAAACTGTTATATCATGTTCTCAACAAAGAGCATTATCTTTATTTTTCCTGCTATTCCAGAATTAATATGAAAAGAGGAATATAAAATAAAGGAAACCTAGATTCCACTGTCAAAGGCAACTAAGATATTTATTTGTGTTTGCATCACGCCCTATAAGAATAATAGTACAAAAGCTGTGAAAGCTCTCATTGTCAATCTGAAATGACTCTACTGTCTTTGAATAATGCAGACCTCCCAGTTACCCAACAGCTGCTTCCTTTGAGTGCTGTGATGAGGCTATGTTAGGCCCTTAGTGGGAGTCATATTAATCAGGTCATTACAGATACAGGATCATTGTCATTAGGTATTAATTAAGTACTATATGTCAAACACTACATTATACACATCACATGTTTTATCGCATTTATTTCTCACAACACATGATGTAAGAAGTATTATTATTATGATCACCTCCATTTTATAATAGAGCAGGAAGCAGGCTGAAGAAGCTCTGAACTCCCCCTGGTTCAACAGGTCTGGTTAATCCAGATGCCTACTCAAATAAGACCAGCTGGGATGGATCTATATACGTATATGAAGGAAACAAAAGAAAATATTGAGAAAGGCTATCTCTGGATGGAGGGCTATCGCTGAAGTGTGGGTGACTTTAACTTTCTTCATGCTTTTCTGTGTTTTTCAAATTTGTAGTGAGTACATGTTGCTTTTCGTTTTAATGTAAAATCAAAATTAAGATTTTAAAGTAAAGATGTATTTATAGAAGTGATTGTGTAACAGATCACTTCTATAACTCACCAGTATAAATGGCAATCCCAAAATTTGTTTAGGATGACTGATTTTAGCTCTAGAATGGGGCAGGAATGAGTCTGAAATTTGGCATTCTAAAAGAGTACAGCACCTTGTCAAATACTGTGTGTGTAGGATGAGCACTAGAATATTTTTCCTGTCTTTTTAAGATGTTTTATATTAGTTTATATCTTGTGATTAAACATTTTAAATGCAAAAAAACCCAGAAAGATCCCATATGACATGCAAAAAGATTAAGACTTTTGATTATATATATCATCAAGTTTTATTATTAAATTATTTTTTTAAGAGACAGGATGTCACTCTGTCACCCAGGCTAGAATGCAATGTTGCAATCATACCTCACTGAAGCCTTGAACTCCTGGGCTCAAGCAATCCCCCCACCTCAGCCTCTCAAGTAACAAGGACTACAGGCATGTGCCACCACTTTTGGCTAATTTTTGAATTTTGTTTTTTGTAGAGATAGTGTCTCACTGTGTTGCCCAGGCTGATTCTGAACTCCTGGACTCAAGCAATCCTCCCGCTTCGGCCTCCCAAAGTGTTGAGATTATAGGCACAAGCCACTGCACTCAGCCTGTCATTAATTTTTTGAACAATTTAAATCAGTAGAAAAATAAGCAGAAAATTGGCAAAGAAATTTAGTTGATTAACATATATAAGAAAAAAGTTCAACTTTCGGAAGTGAAAATTAATGAAAAATAAACAGATACTATTTTCTACCTATCATTTTTCTATCTAGAGTTTGAGAAGACCAGCTGGGTTGGAGCTTTTATATATTGTACATGAGAGTATAAATTAGAACAAGTGTTATTTTTCTAGAAAAGAATTCGACAGGTATATTAAGATTCTTAAAGTTTTCTTCATCTCTGATCCAAAAATTCTACTTCTAAGGTTCGGCTTGAAGGCAATAATCATGGATGCAAACAGATACTAAGTATCAAGGATCACAGTGTTTTATGAAATAAAAAAATTGGAAAATTTCTAGAAAATAGTACGAGAATAAGCATATAAACTATATATCCCAATTCAGATGTTAAATCATGTTTTCAAAGAATTTATAATAACACAAAAGGATTTTATGTTATATTAAATGAAAACGTAGTATATACATATACACACATGCACATAGTATTATTTTGACTCTGTTAAAAAAAAAAAAAGGTCATACACACATACAATTACCTACCTACCTGCCTGCCATCTATCATTATCTATATACGTATATGAAGGAAACAAAAGAAAATATTGAGAAAGGCTATCTCTGGATGGAGGGCTATCACTGAAGGGTGGGTGGCTTTAACTTTCTTCTTCATGCTTTTCTGTGTTTTTCAAATTTGTAATGAATACATGTTGCTTTTCTTTTTAATGTAAAATTAAAATTAAGATTTTAAAGTAGAGATATATTTATAGAAGTGATTGTGTAACAGATCAAGCAATGCAGAGATCTAATAAAACTGTTCATTTTCTAATTGTTGGGTATAGCAAAGAATGTGAAGCAACCTAAATTTCCATCAGTTTTTTAAGCGGAGTCTTGAAAAGTAAATTCACATAAGCGAGAATCCTTAGTGTAGTTCCACCTTGTTATATAACTCAGTCAGAGGGCACCCTATCTGTTGCAAAGATCAATGATGAAGGCTGTTTCAGAACACTTTACCAGTTACACATTGACAGAACTTTCTTTTGGTTATATTTTGGTTATTGGTTATTTGGTTTTTGGTTATTTTGGTTATATTTTCCATATCCTCTAATCCAAAATTTCTCCTGCCCTAAGGTAAAATACCTTTCCTCTTGTCTCTTTCTGGAGGATGGAAGGAAAAGATGGGTCCATGTCTTTATTTTCATCCTTCATAGACTAGAAGCCTGCTTTCACATTACCATACGGTCCTCTTTCCTTTAGATTCCAGAATAAATCATGCAAATAACCTCAGAAATGACAAAGAAAGTCCCATACTCTGATCATTTTTTTCAGAACGTTTGACAGCATACTGTAAACACACATTAAAACAAACAAACTCAACATTAACTTCTGAATGTGTAAAGGACATTTAAAAGTGGCTCCATCAAAAACTTGTGCTGGGAAAACTGAACATCGACATTCAAAGAATGAGGCTAAAGCCTTATTTTACACCTTACACAAAACAACCCAAAATAGATTAAAGACCTAAGTGTAAGACACAAAACCATAAAACCTAGTAGGAATCATAGGGGGAAAGCTTCATTACACTGAATTTGGCAGTGGTTTTTTGAATATTATGTCAAAAGCATAGGCAACAAAGGGAAAAATAGACTGGGTCTATATCACACTCAAAAACTTCTGGGTGTCAAAGAACACAATGAATAGAATGAAAAGGCAACATATAGAACAGAAGAAAATACCTGCAAATTATATATCTGATAAGGACTTAATATCCAGACTATATAAAGAATTTGTACAACCCAACAATAACAAAAACTAACATGATTTAAAAATAGGCAAAGGACTTAGACAACATTTCTCCAAAGATGATATACAAATGTCTAAGAAGCATATATGAAAAGATGCTCAACATCATTAATCATTAAAGAAATGAAAATTCAAACCACAATGCGATATCCGTCTCACCCACGAAGATGGCAACTATCAAAAACAAAGAAAAAAGAAAATACCAAATGTTAGTAGAGATATGGAGAAATTTGGAACCCTTGTGAAGTACTAGTGGAATTGTAAAATGGTGCAACTACTCTGGAAAACAGTATGGCATTTCTTCAAAAAATTAAAAGTAGAACTACCATATAATCCAGCAATCTCACTTTTGGATATATATTCAAAGAATTAAATGCAGGGTCTTGAAGAGATATTTGTACACCCATGTTTATAGCAGCAGCATTCACAATAGCCAAGAGGTAGAAGCAATCTAAGTGGCCACTGATGGATAAATGGAAAAACAATATTGTGGTATTGTACACCTACAATGGAATATTTTTCAGCTTTAAAAAGGGAAGAAATCCTGTTACATGCTACGACATGAATGGCCTTGAGGGCATTATGCTAAGTGAAATAAGACAGTCACCAAAAGAACAATACTGTATGATTCCATTTACATGAGGTATCTAAAGTAGTCGAATTCATAGAAACAGAAAGTGAAAGGATGGTTGCCAGGGGCTGGGAGGAGGGGGAAATAGGGAGTTGTTTAATGGGTATAAAGTCTCAGTTTTGCAAGAGATAAAAGTTCTAAAGGTCTGTTGTATAACAATGTGAATATACTTAGACTGCTGAACTATAGACTTAAAAATGGTTAAGATGGTAAATTTTATGTTATGTGTTTTTTTACAACAATTAAAAAAATTAAGCCGGGTGCGGTGGCTCATGCCTGTAAATCCCAGCACTTTGGGAGGCCAAGGCAGGTGGATCACCTGAGGTTGGAAGTTCGACACAAGCCTGACCAACATGGTGAAACCCCGTCTCTTCTAAAAATACAAAATTAGCTGGGCGAGGTGGCACATGCCTGTAATCCCAGCTACTCGGGAGGCTGAGGCAGGAGAATCACTTGAACCTGGAAGGCAGAGGTTGTGGTGAGCCGAGATCGCGCCATTGTACTCCAGCCTGGGCAATAAGATTAAAACTCCGTCTCAAGAAAAAATATAAATAAGTTTAAAAATAATGGTTTCAATGGATGGTATAAGGAATAATAGCTAACATTTGCTGGGCACTTGTTAGGTGCCAGGTCCTGTTCTAAATGCCTTACATGGTTAATCTCATTTCATTTTCACAACAGTTCTATTAGGTAGAATCTATTATTACCCCAATTTTACAACCAGGGAACTGAGATTCAGAGAGGTTAAGAAGTTTGTCCAAGGTCATAAAAATGAGGGAATGATGAGGCCAGGGTCCCATCCTCAGCAGTCTGGCTGCAAAGCCTGTGTTCATGCGTTCATAGCTATTATATTACAAGACTAATGTAGATGAACATGTTTAAAACAATAGCATTTCTTGTAGAAAATAATTAATATGGGAAAGGAAGGCCCTCATTACAGAAGGACTGGAATGGGAGTATGAAGTCTTGCTCCGTAGCCGCAGTGACCCTGCTTTTGTCACTGAAATTCCCTGAGCTTATCTCAACTAGATGGACTAGATGATATTTAAGGTCCATTTATGCTGCCTGAGCCTGTAAATCATGTGCCAAAATATCCTCTAGAATTGCAGCTACAAAGTTATCCAGGGATTCTGCCACAGGGAGAAATGTTTGGAGGTTCTGCAACACTCCACATTCTGTCCCTGCATCTTCCGAGTCCTGACTATGGCAAACAATTGCCTTCCTTAAAGTAGAACATGTTGCTTTTCCCTATCTCCAATCCCTGTGCACCAAAATAACCATGGCAGCATGGGGAGAGGGGAGGAAGGAGAGGGCAGCTGGTGTAATCAGGTCAAATAAAGGTAATTCCAGAACCCCATTTGGCTGGACTGGTGAAGCATTCTGTATTCCAGATCTCTTTGTAGAGAGATTGAAATGTGCTTTAAGGTGCTTTTTAAATTACCCTGTCAGGTGGGGCAATAATAGTGATTCAGGGTACTTGGTATTTTGGGAAAAAATTGGAATCTCTACACCTGAATCAATCCAGGAAAAATTGCCATGCTGCTATACAAACACTTGCATCAGGAAAAGAAGGATAGGTGGGAAGGATGTGGAAGGATGGAGGGGGTTAGGGTTTGGGGATTGAGGAATTTAACTGATAAAGGGGTCCTCATGAGAGTTAGAAGAAAGCAAAGGATTGAACTTGGTGGAATCTCAGCTTCTCCACTTACTAGGTGGAAAGTTTAGGGCAAGCTGCCTGATGTCTTCAAGGCACAGTTTCCTAGTCTGTCAAAATGAGTAAGTAACACCTAAATCAGAAGATTGCTGTGAGGAAAATGAGATACTCTATTCAAAACACCTAGCACAGTTTTCAGCTTGCAGCAGGGATTGAACGAGTGCTGGCAGGAAAGCTGAGAAAGGTGCTTTCATTATCTGGAGTTCAGCTGGGAGTTGTGGAGAAGATTAAGAGCCCTAAACTTCCCCCAACTGGTGTCAGTTTTTACTACATATTCTCTTTCTTTGATACTGAGTCCAGATTGGTCCGGTCTGAAATACGGTCATGTAAAGCTTTGATTTGACTAAGAAATATGTAAACTTGAAAACAAGTCAGTGCTTCCCAGCATGTGCATCATGAAGCACCATTTCTTTTAGACTGCAAGATAGAGGGTAAACGATGTCCTACTAAGAGACAGTATATATTCAAGTGCAGGGAATGAAAAGTATTTCCCAAGATTTTGTTTAATTTAGTGATTCTTAAATTTATTTGACAGAACCCTTATCCCATGACAGCTATTAATACCATGCAGAACACACTTCAGGGTGATTTCTTGATTCCTATTATTTGCAAAGTGAATTGCTTGTATTTTAAAAATTACCAGAATATATGTTTTCTTTTTTTTTTTTTTTTTTTGAGACGGAGTCTCGCTCTGTCGCCCAGGCTGGAGTGCAGTGGCGCAATCTCGGCTCACTGCAAGCTCCGCCTCCCGGGTTCACGCCATTCTCCTGCCTCAGCCTCTCCGAGTAGCTGGGACTACAGGCGCCCGCCACCACGCCCGGCTAATTTTTTGTATTTTTAGTAGAGACGGGGTTTCACCGTGGTCTCGATCTCCTGACCTCGTGATCCGCCCGCCTCGGCCTCCCAAAGTGCTGGGATTACAAGCGTGAGCCACCGCGCCCGGCCTATGTTTTCTAAATGAAATTGATAATGGTATTAGCTAGGAGTGCAATGGACAAATAGGAAGGCAAATTATTATAAATAGGACTTGCATCCTTCCTTCAAGAAGCTGCTGAAATCCCACCTTCTTAGTTCAGCTATCCTGGAATAAATAAAATAGAATCAATTCTCAGGACTCTATTAAATCCTGATTATCATTTCATGTACTTTTTCAAATATAATTCCAAATATCATCAGGGCTGCCTTTTGGCCTGGGTGTCTTCAAAAAAACATAACCAAACAACAGATAGGTTGATTTAGATACTCAACCTCTGAAGAAAAAACCAAATTGGAGAATGTATTCTTAATGTATTGAAAAAAAATCTTTAAAAGATACTGTTTTAAGAAAAGTACAGAAAGCTTCATCCTGTACAGATTAGATAAAATAGTATAGTAAACCCATCCCCCAGTTGTACAACCATTCACTTCTGGACGATCCTATTTCATCTCCACTCCTACCCACTCCTCCTCCTCCCATGTTATCGTGAAGCAAATTTCAAACATCATTCGAACTTTATCCACAAATATTTAAGTTATATATCTCTAAAACAGAAGGATTCACTCTTTTAAAAAAAATTGAGGCCGGGCGCGGTGGCTCACGCTTGTAATCCCAGCACTTTGGGAGGCCGAGGCGGGCGGATCACGAGGTCAGGAGATCGAGACCACGGTGAAACCCCGTCTCTACTAAAAATACAAAAAATTAGCCGGGCGTGGTGGCGGGCGCCTGTAGTCCCAGCTACTCGGAGAGGCTGAGGCAGGAGAATGGTGTGAACCCGGGAGGCGGAGCTTGCAGTGAGCCGAGATCGCGCCACTGCACTCCAGCCTGGGGGACAGAGCGAGACTCCGTCTCAAAAAAAAAAAAAAAAAAAATTGAAAAACTATTTTTGCATTAAAAATTAACGATAATTTAATTGCTTCATAAAATTTTGTAACAGTTTATTTGTTCAGAACAAGGTCCACTTATGATTGGCTGATACATCGTTAAATATTTTTAAAGTATAGATTCCTTTGTCTTCTCTTTTTTTCTCTTGTGATTTGTCTGTTAAAGAGAAGGCTAATGTGCCCAACTTGTCCTGGTTTGCCTAGGACTTTCCCTGTGTTAGCACTGAAAGTCTCATGTCCTAGACAGTCCCTCAATCCAAGAATATTTGCCCTGTAATGTTTCCCACAATATGGATTTTGCTGATGGCATTCCAGTAGCTAACATTTTTCTCTGTAACTATCTATTTCTGTAAATTGGTAGTTGGATCTAGTGTCTTGGTTAAATTCAGAGTCAACCTTCCTTCCTTCCTTCCTTCCATCCTTTCTTCCTTCCTTCCCTCCTTTCTTCCTTCCTTCCCTCCCTCCCTCCTTCCCTCCTCCCTCTCTCCCTCCCGCCTTCCTTTCTTCCTCCCTTCCTTCTTCCTTCCTTCCTTCCCTCCCTCTCTCCCTCTTCCTCTCTCCTTCCCTCCTTCCTTTCTTCCTCCCTTCCTCCTCCCTTCCTTCTTCCTTCCCTCCTTCCCTCCTTCTCTCCCTCCTTCCTTCCTTTCTTCCTTTTTTCCTTCCTTTCTTTTTTTGGTAATATGGCTTTATTAGTTGTAGTGTAGTATGCCTCTGCTAGGAGATATATAATGTCTGCTTGGCTCTCCTTTTGTAATGTTAGCAGTTGTTGATAAACAATGTTTAGCTTAGCAAAACATCTTAAAAATCCTTTCCCAGTTCCGATTTCTCTCCTATTACAGAAGTTCCTGGTTGCATGTTATGCAAGTTTGCTAGGGCTGGAATAACAAAATACCAGAGACTAAAATGGCTTAAACAACAGAAATGTATTTCCTCACAGCTCTAGAGGCTGGAAGTCCACCATCAAGGTGTCAGCATGGTTGTTGCTTCTAAGGCCTGTCTCCTTGGTGTGCCACTGGCCATGTTGTTCCTGTGTCTTCACATTGTTTTCCTTCTGTACCTGTCTGTGTCCTAATCTCCTCTTCTTCTGAGGACACCAGTCATATTGGATTAGAGTTCACTTATGTGACTTCATTTTATGTTAATTACCACTTTAAAGACCAGCCCTGATTACATTATGTGGTACTGGGGTGCTGGTTAGGAACTTCAACATACTGATTTTGGGGGGGGAAAACAATTCAGCAATCCAAACACTCTTTATTCCTCTTCTTTCTTTTTAATAGGAATCTACACTACACCTCACTACAATGGGTTCCTGGGTAGGGGAACCTAATCCTGAGCCACAGGTGGGTGAATTATGGTGGGTCTAGGCTATCCGGTGGTCTTATTTTCCTTGCCAGGGAATTGTGTAAGCATAAGTAGGAAATGCAGTTCCAGCCAGGTCAATGGGATGTGAGGAGGCTGCTGAGAAGCTTCTGAGGAGGATGGTGCTCACTAATTAGAAAGAAGACACAGGAGAAGAAACAGAACTGCTTCTGCTGGAACCTGAGGGAAGCAAGCCAGCCTGCTGGTGCACCACACATCTTTAGATTGGTAGGCATGGCAGAGGAGAGGGATGGATGGACATCCTTGAAGAGCCTTTGGAATCTGAATCACCTAACCCTGCCTCCTTACTGTGGAGTTTCCATGTGTGATGATAAGTCTTTTCCCTTTTAAGAAACCCTAAGCTCATATTTCTGTCACTACTTTTGGAGGCATCCTAAGCAGCATGTCCCCTAAACTCTGTCTCCTAAACATATTTAACAACTCCAAACCCAGCTGCTAGCACTCTTCCCTCCTCCCTTCCAACCTCCCCTTTCACTCCTACATCCTTCCTTTTATCCTAATTGTCATTCTTTCCTTTTTCACTCTAAAATTTTTAGCTTCTCCTAGTAACTCCTTATCTATTTATCCCTGAGGTTGCAGGTCAAAGAAAAATATTGGGAATACTCAGTTACCAATTTCTGCCTGTCTTCATATGATATGTTCTTTTTTCTTTTGCATTGCACCTAGTGTTTATGGTAGCATCTTTTGGCTGGTTGAGGCTCCTCTTCAGAAAATAAAATCTATAGCCTTTTTCTCTATTTCTTGGAAAAAGAGAAACTTTCCTGGAAGTGCCCCTTGTATTGAGTGACAGATGAATCTGCATCCTGTCTGGGGTATACAGGGTCTTCTATTCACCTTGGAGATCAAGGCAAAGTTAAAGTGTTCTTGCTATTCCCATTGTAGGTTTTTGGAAAGAAAAGAGAGAAAGTAAATTTAAATCAACTTAGTGAGTAGATTTCACAAGAAAAGAGTCATATCGTCTTGCCAAGATGCCTGGACGCGGTGGCTCACACCTGTAATTCCAGCACTTTGAAAGGGAGAGGCTGGCAGATCACGAGGTCAGGAGTTTGAGACCAGTCTGGCCAACATAGTGAAACCCCGTCTCTACTGAAAATACAAAAAATTAGTCGGGTGTGGTGGTGTGCGCCTGTGGTTGCAGCTACTTGGGAGGCTGAGGCGGGAGAATCGTGTGAACCTGGGAGGCAGGGATTGTAGTGAGCTGAGATTGCACCATTGCACTCTAGCCCAGGTGACAGTGCAAGACTCCATCAAAAAAAAAAAAAAAAGCTTTCCATTTATTATTAAATTTCTGTTTTTAATCAGTTGTGTGTCTTTCATGTCTCCCCCAGGGTTGACATTTATAACTAAGTGCATTAGAGGTAGAGTGACCATATAATGTATCATCCAACTGTGAGCGAAAGGTGATTCAACAGGCAGAAGCCAGGTCACTCCCAAACTGTGATGTATGGTCACTCTAATTAGAGTGCTGTAAAAGCATGTACAATGTTCTTCTGTTGAAATGTGTAAAGAGATGCCTCACAAATATTTTAGGGGCATAGTAACTAGTCCACACAATTCAGCAGCCTAAACTTTCAGAAAATTGAAGCTCTGAGAAGTATCAAAAAGGTATTAAAATATAAATACTTAATAAAAGTATCCCTTAATTTTTTTTTTTTAAGATGGAATCCTTCTCTTGTCACCCAGGCTGGAGTGCAATGGTGCGATTTCAGCTCACTTCAACCTCCCACCTCTTGGGTTCAAGCGATTCTCCTGCCTCAGCCTCCTGAGTAGCTGGTACAGGCGCTGGCCACCAAACCCGGCTAATTTTTGTACTTTTAGTAGAGACAGGGTTTTACCATGTTGGCCAGGCCGGTCTCAAATTTCTGACCTCAGGTGATCCACACACTTCGGCCTCCCAAAGTGCTGGATTACAGGCATGAGCCACTGCACCCGGCCATATTCCTTAATTTTTAAAGTCCTGGAATAAATTAATAAATTTCCAATCCAAGACAGTTTTCAAATAGCCACCTATCTGTGGTAGACCCTCTGTGATGGGAAATCTTTAGAGACCTGTTCTTCTCAGCATTTTTTCAATTAGGGAAGATCTGTGAGCAGTTGATAAGTGAAACGCTTTGCTTAAACTACTTCAAGAGCACAGGGGTGGCTTTCTGGCCATGGTTCCAAACGATGAAAATAATGTGAGCTTTTTTTTTGAACTTGAATGAAAAATAGATCTGTCACTCGCAGAATGTGAAACGGTGGGCTGCAATTCTGACATTGTCACACAAATACCAAAATACAGCCAAGTTCAAAATAGACCAGACATGGAAAATTTTAGCACTATGTTCTGGGAGAACAAGAAAAAAAATGTAAAAGAGCATTCTTTATTATGGCTTGATACTCAGTTTTTCACACTTCAATCTGACAAGTAAAACAGGCGCTTTCCTTTTTCCTCTCTGTCAACATCTCACTCTCAAATAACATTCCACCCATCTTTTTCTGTGGTTCCCTAAGACAGTAGGTTAAGATAAATACATAGATGTCTTAGAAGACATTGAATTTCCCAAAAGAGTTTTAGGAGAAAATAAAGCAAAATTATATAAAGAAGAGACAACGTATGTTGAGGAGTGATTTTATGTTCCCAGACACATCATGGAGCAGGTTGAGAACTGATCAGGTTGCTTTGTTGAATGGCCAATTCCTTAGGTATTCTGGTCTTTCTGACATCTCTTGGAGATAGGGAGCTGGGGCTAAGATCCCTATTACTCCCTTTTGGCTGATGTTAATTATTTTGCTCAACATTGCATTTATGGTAGGTGTTACAGTCAGAGCTGGGCCTCAAACCTAGGTCTTCTGGCTCCAAGTCTCAACCTCCTTCCATGGCATGCCCCTGAGCAGCCTGCCCCAACAGATCTGCCTCTGGTTGCTCCTTCTCCGAAGGATCTCAGGACGTGGCCTCCGGCCAGCAGGGTGATGCAAGGGCCCCATCTTGAGTGTGGAGGGAGTGGAGGGGTAGTTGGTTTGTGTGGTCTCTTGGGTACTGCCTGTGATTTGTTGTGTCATGCCTCAGAACAAACACAACTTTGCACTAAGAGGGCAATTTGAGGCAATCAGTTTTCACACTAAAAGCAAAAGCACTACCTTGAAAATTTTATTATAAAGCAACATGGTAAAATGATGTCTCACAATGACATTCACTGCAGCTAAACTACTCTTGTTTTCTGGTCCTTTGCAAATTCGTAGCTATTTAGCCCAACGATTTCCAACACAGGAACTCCTGACCCCTAGCAGTCTGAGCAGTGGTGGTAAGTAGTGGTGGGTAAGAGTTGAAGTGTTGGTAAAAGGTGGAGGGCCATGAGTAATTAAATAATTCAAAAAGACTAACAGACACAATATGCTTACCCAGAACAAGTCTATGTAGATTAAATAAAACAAGATATTTTGTGTGCTTTTGGTGGGAATTTTATCAATATCTTTTTTTTGTACTTTTATTTTAGATTCAGGAGGTACATGTCCAGTTTTGTTACCTGGGTATATTGTGTAATGCTGAGGTTTGGGGTACAAATGATCCTGTCACTCAGGTACTGAGCATAGTACTCAACAGTTTCTCAACCCTTACTCCCCGCTCCATCTCTAGTAATCTCTAGCGTCTGTTGTTGCTATCTTTACATCCATGAGTACCCAGTGTTTAGCTCCCATTTATAAGAGAGAACATGCATTAATTTGCTTAGAATAATAGCTTTCAGCTGTATCCATGTTGCTGCAAAGGACATGCCCTCACCCTCTTTTATGGCTGCATGGTATTCCATGGTGTATATATATCACATTTTCTTTATCTAATCCATTGTTGATGGGCATCTAGGCTGATTCAATGCTTTGCTATTGTGAACAGTGCTGTGATGAACATACAAGTGCATGTGTCTTTTTGGTAGAATGCTTTATTTTCTTTTGGGTATATACCCAATAATGGGATTGCTGGGTTGAATTGTAGTTCTGTTTTAAGTTCCTTGAGAAATCTCTAAACTACTTTCCACAGTGACTACACTAATTTACATTCCCACCAGCAGTGTATAAGCATTCTCCTTTTTCCACAGCCTGGCCAATATCTGTTGTTTTTTGACTTTTTAGTAATAGCCATTTTGACTGCTGTGAGATGGTATCTCATTGTGGTTTTGATTTGCATTTCTTTGATGAATAGTAATGTGGAGCATTTTTTTTACATGTTTCTTGGCCACTTGTATATCTTCTTCTGAGAAGTGTCTGTTTGTGTCTTTTGCCTATTTTTAAATGGGGTTATTTGTTTTTTTCTTGTTCAGTTGTTTATGTTCCTCTTGGATTCTGGATGTTAGACCTTTGTCTGATGCATAGTTTGCAAATGTTTTTTCCATTGTGTAGGGTCTGTTTACTCTGTTGATGGTTTCTTTTGTTGTGCAGAAGCTCTATAGTTTAATAAGATCCCATTTGTCAATTTTTGTTGTTGTTGTTATTGTAATTGCTTTTGAAAACTTAGTCATAAATTATTTCCCAAGGCCAATGTTCAGAATGGTGTTTCCTAGGTTTTCTTCTGGGATTCTTATAGTTTGAAGTTTTACATTTAAATCTTTAATCCATCTTGAGTTAATGTTTATATATGGTGAAAGGTAGGGGTCCGGTTTGATTCTTCTGCACATGGCTCGCCAGCTATCCAAGCACCGTTCATTGAACAACAAGTCCTTTCACAATTGCTTATTTTTGTTGATGTTGTTGAAGAACAGGTGACTGTAGGTGTGTGGCTTTATTTCTGGATTCTCCTTTCTATTCCATTGGTCTATGTGTCTGTTTTTGTACATGCTGTTTTGAGTACTATAGCCTTGTAGTATAGTCAGATAGTGTGAAGTTGAGTAATACCACTGGCTATTTATTTATTTATTTATTTTTTATGGAGTCTCATTCTGTCACCCAGGCTGGAGTGTAGTGGTGTGGTCTCAGCTCACTGCAACCTCTACCTCCCTGGTTCAAGCAATTCTCCTGTCTCAGCCTCTGGAGTAGCTGGGACTATAGGTGCATGCCACCATGCCCAGCTAATTTTTGTGTTTTTAGTAGAGATGGGGTTTCACCATATTGATCAACCTGGTCTCGAACTCCTGACCTCAGGTGATCCACCCACCTTGGCCTCCCAAAGTGCTGGGATTACAGGTATGAGCCACTGTGCCCAGCCTGGCTTTGTTCTTTTTGCTTAGGATCGCTTTGGCTATTTGGGCTCTTTTTTGGTTCCATATGAATTCTAGCATAGTTTTTTCCAATTCTATGAAAAATGATGTTGGTAGTTTGATAGAAATAGTGTTGAACCTATAGATTGCTTTGAGCAATATGGCCATTTTAATGATATTGATTATTCCAATCAATGAGCATGGAATTTTTTTCCATTTGTTTGTGTCATCTACGATCTTTTTAAACAGTGTTTTGTAGTTCTTCTTGTAAAGATCTTTCACCTCGTTGGTTAGATGTATTCCTAGGTATTTTATTTGTATGTGTGTATGTGTGGCTATTGTAAATGGGATTATGTTCTTGATTTGGCTCTCAGCTTATACATTATTGGTGTATAGAAACGCTACTGATTTTTGTACATTAATTTTTACATCCTGAAACCTTGCTAAATTTATCACTTCTAATAGCCTTTTGGTAAAGTCCTCAGGATTGTCTAAGTATAGAATCATATCATTAGCGAAGAGAGATAGTTTGACTTCTTCTTTTCCTGTTCAGATGCCTTTTTTCCTTTTTTTTTTTTTTTTTTTTTTTTTAACTCTTGCCTAGTTGCTCTGGCTAGCACTTCCAGTACTATGTTGAATAGGAGTGGTGAGAGTGGGGATCCTTGTCTTATTCTATTTCTCAAGAGGAATGCTTCCAGTTTTTGACTGTTCAGTATGATGTTGGTTGTGGGTTTGTCATAGATGGCTCTTATTAGTTTGAAGAATATTCCTTCAAAGCCTAGTTTCTTGAGGGTTTTTGTCATGAAGGGATGTTGGATTTTTATCAAGAGCTTTTTCCTTATCTATTGAGATGATCTTTTGATTTTTTTAATTCCATTTATGTGGTGAATCACATTTATTAATTTGTGTATGTTGAACCAATTTTGCATCCCATAATCTACTTGATTATGGTAAATTAACTTCTTGATGTACTGTTGAATTTGGTTTTATGTATTGTTGAATTTTGTTGAAGAATTTCATGTCTATGTTCATCAAAGATATTGGCCTGTAGTTTTCTTCTTTCATTGTGTCTTTACCAGGTTTTGGTATCAGGGTGATGCTGGCTTCATAGAATGAATTAGGGAAGAATCCCTCGGCTTCAATTTTTTAGACTAATTATAGTAGAATTGGTACCAGCTTTTCCTTGTACATCTGGTAGAATTCAATTCATATGGTCCAGGGATTTTATTTGGTTGGTAGGATTTTTATTACTGATTCTATCTCAGATCTTGATATTGGTCTGTTTAGTGTTTCAATTCCTTCCTGATTCAATCTTGAGAGATTGTGTGTTTCCAAGAATATATTCGTTTCCTCTAGATTTTCTAGTTTGTGTGCATAGATGTGTCATAATCATCTCTGAGGATCTTTTGTATTTCTGTGGGATCAGTTGTAATGCCACTTTTGTCATTTCTGATTTTGCTTATTTGGATCTATTTGGGTCTTTCTTTTTGTTTTGTTTTGTTAATCTAGCTAGTGGTCTATTGATCTTGTTTATCCTTTCAAAAACCAACTTTTGGTTTTGTTGGTTCTTTGTATGGATTTTTGGGTCTCAATTTTATTCAGTTCAGCTCTGATTTCAGTTATTTCTTTTCTTCTACTAGCTTTGGGGTTAGTTTGTTCCTGTTTTTTAGTTCCTCTAGGTGTGATGTCAGATCGTTAATTTGAGATCTTTCTAACTTTTTGAGGTAGACATTTAGTGCTATAAACTTTGCTCTTAACACTGCTTATGCTGCATCTCAGAGATTTGGGTATGTTTTGTCTCTGTTTTCATTTATTTCAAAGATTTATTTTTATTTCTGCCTTGATTGTGTCTTTTATCCAAAAGTCATTCAAGAGCAAGTTGTTTAATTTCCATGTAAGTGTGTGGTTTTGAGAGATCTTGTTGGTATTGATTTCTATTTTTATTCCACTGTAGTCCAGGAGTATGGTTTTTCATAATTTCAACTTTTTTGAATGTATTGAGACTTGCTGAGAGTAGATTTTAAGTGTTCTCACCACAGAAATGATAAATATGTGGGGGAATGCATATGTTAATTAGCTCAGTTTAGCCATGCTAAAATGTATATATGTTTTGAAACAACATGTTGTTCATAATAAATATGTACACTTTTTGTCAATTAAAAATAAATAAAAGAGAACGTTGACAACAAAAAATTAGAGATAGGTGGAGTTTTTGTTTGTTTTGTTTTGTTTTTTGAGATGGAGTTTCATTCTTGTCATCCAGGCTGGAGTGCAATGGCACAATCTTGGCTCACTGCCAGATAGGTGGAGATTTTAAAACATAGTATCCATAAGGAAAAAAATAACAAAAAGATGTTCTTGATGGGGAAAAGTGTGGGATCTATGGATTAGCCTGTGACAATGTGAGTCCCAAGGGGAGGTGGTCCAGGCTAAGGAGCCACAGTGCAAGACTCCCTCCATGTGAAAGTTCTGGGGCTTTTCTAATTAAGGTTCAGAGACCAGTTGAGGCTCCAAGCATCCTACCATTCTCTGTGGATCCTTAGTAGGTCCCAGTTGGTTCATGGATCCTCTTTGGGATTCAGGGTGTGTTAATCAGTATGAGCATTTGTATTTGTCCAGGGCTCCCAAAACGACTCTGGGCCTTGTGTTAGTCAATGCCTGTCTCTACTTTCTCTGTGTTTGGCCATGTCCATGGCTGTCCTACACAGTGCATGTGGTAGCTTCCCTATGAATAGTTGTGGGATGAGATTTCTTATCCTTTCTACTCTTCTGTGAATCTTATTTCCAGATAGAAGAGACTTGGGCCATGGAGGCTGTTTTTCAGTTTTCTATACTATTCAGTATTCTCTGTTATTCAGAGTAGTTACTCAGATGCTACTTTTAACTCTGATTACTGCTTCTGCCTTTACCCTGGGCTTCCCTAGGATGCATACCGGGACTCATGCCAAGACTTTTTTTTTTTTTGTCTATTCTGATATGTATTAAGCTCATTTACAACTCACCCAGGTATTTTTATTGAATATGGTTGTTTACTTGCAAGGTAGCCATTGTACAGCTGCTAATACCTGCTTGCCTGCTTGGCTACAGGCCTTTTCATTTTATGAGCATGCACAGTCTGTCTCCTACATGCACTGAAGGAACTTGTTTAAATCAGCCTCTAATCTGTTTTCTCAAATTTATCAGAAAAATTAGCTTCAGAAACACTAGTCACTTTATGAATAGCAGCACAAATATAATGATATTGTGAGAGGGCTGTTGAATTTCACATAATTAATCGATCAATTGAATTATCTAAGAATAAGCTTTAAATTGAGCAATGAGAAATCTAAAGTATTAACTGCCAAATCACATACAGGTACTGACAAAATGAACAGCCCACACTTACTCTATCAAACTTGTAAATGGTGATTCATTGCTGTTTCTTGGCAGGGAGTGTATTTTGTTTATTATAATTATATTTATCCTGGAACTGTGGTTTGTTAAGTAAATAACTTATACAATGGTAGGATTATTTCTCAAACAGCAGTTACCTATTTACAGATCCTATTGCTGTCTTTAGAGTCCCACACAGGAGCAGACTGAAAGAAAAGCAGCACTGTGTGCTATGATTTCTGTGCTGTGAGCTTGATGTGAGACTTGGGGGGAAAGCTTTATAAAGTTCTAACTGGAATTTATTCAACTACAAAATTAACTCTCTCTTCCCACACCCCCACATTCACCCACATACAGCCTCCTGAAGTAATTTAATTGAGATTAACTGTAAAAGAAACCCAGGAAAATGCTAAATGTTGAAAGGGAAGGTAAACCACCGAAGCCACTTCATGGGAATTATGAACTGAAACAAGAGTCTTGTCCTTGTATGGATGAAGCTTCAAGTTCATCCTAGCAGGCTTTAAAATACTGATGCAGCCTTTAAAATACAGTTACAGCATACAGTTACTCAGAGTATAGTAGTCTTCCCTTCTCAGGATTCGTGCAGTTACTAAATATCCATTTAGGTCTGATTTTAGAGACACTGAATCAGTGTTCCTGAACATTTTGCCCAGCAAATGGAGATTCTCAGCTAACAAAAAAGTGGTCTCTCCAAATATGGTCTCTAAACCCCAACTCCTCTTGAAGTGCCAGGAGCAAAACAGGGTATGAGCTGACATCGTGTGGGCTGGTGCACACTGCTCTTGTGGGAAGGAGGGAACAGCCATCTGAAATGGAGGGAGGAGATTAGGAGATTTGGATGACTGTGAGAGAAGCCAGGCTGGGAGCACTTGCAGAGAAAAGTTGGCTAGCCTTGTCTGGATTTTCCCACTCTGCAACACTCGAGTTCCCCTGCAAACTCCAGCAAGTCTTTTGAAGAAAAAAGATTTCTTTTTTTTTTTTAATCATCCCCCCATGTTGACCTAAAAGAGCACAGTTTACTTTTTCAAGGTTCTCAAACACCTTCACTTTAAGAAACATAAAAATTGAAAACCTAACTTCAAGATTATTTCTAGACTATTCTGTTACTTTTATTTTTATTTTTTTTGAGACAGTGTCTTTATAACCCAGGCTACAGTGCAGTGGCACAATCATGGCTGACTGCAACCTTGACCTCCCACGCCCAAGCGATCCTCCCACCTCAGGCTTCCAAGTAGCTGGGACCACAGGCATGTGCCACCACCCCCAGATAATTAAAAAAAATTTTTTTTAAGCAGTCCTCCTGCCTCAGCTTTCCAAAGTGCTGAGATTATAGGCATGAGCCATTGTGCCTGGCTATTCTGTTATTTTAAACAAAGTTAATTCTTCAGTTTCAGTCAGAATCAGAACTTATACAGGAAATGGAGATACTGAACTTATATTAGTTTTCTACAGTTCTCTCTCTCTCTCTCTCTCTCTCTCTTAGAGACAAGGTCACCATCTGCTACCCAGGCTAGAAGGCAGTGGCAAGACCATAGTTCACTGCAGCTTTGAATACCTGGGCTCAAGTGGTCCTCCTGCTTCAGACTCCTGAATAGCTGAGAGTACAGGTGTGCACCACCATGCCTGACTAATTCTTTAATTTTTTTATAGAGATGGGGTCTCACTTTGTGGCCCAGGCTGGTCTCAAACTCCTGGCTTCAAGTGATCCTCCTGCTTCAGCCTACCAAAGTGTACAGTTTATTCTTAGAATCACATAAATAAAATCTTTACATTCTGTCAAGTGATTGTCATAAAGCTTTGTGAGTATTCATTAGATGAGATTTACCAGTTGATGTTTCCCCTATCTTATGGCTTTTTTTTTTTTTTTTGAGACGGAGTTTCACTCTTGTTGCCTAGGCTGGAGTGCAATGGCACGATCTCGGCTCACCACAACCTCCGCTTCCCAGGTTCGAGGGATTCTCTTGCCTCAGCCTCCCAAGTAGCTGGGATTACAGGCATGTACCACCACATCTGGCTAATTTTGTATATTTAGTAGAGTTTCTCCCTGTTGGTCAGGCTGATCTTGAAGTCCCGACCTCAGGTGATCCACCGTCTCGGCCTCCCAAAGTGCTGGGATTACAGGCATGAGCCACCGTGCCTGGGCTATGTTCTTTTAAAATCCACTGTAACAATATATGATGAACTTGGCATTATTGTATTTTAAATAATAAGTCAGAGCTTTGAGATACTCTGTTGCTTTATGAAAGTAGTTAATGTTAGTATTTCTTTCTCAAAGGTAGACAAACTAATGCAAAGATTGGGTTACTAAAATAGTTATTTTATTGTCCCACTTTACCAATGATTTGATATATTGTCAGCAAAGGTTTATGGAAAATGTGTTTTTCTGGAACTCCTCTGTTAAACACTTTACTCTTAACTCTTTCATTACCAGGCACTTAATGGAACAGTTTCACCTTTGACAATGTGAGCCAACAGTTTGGTATCCTGGAGTGTAATGAGAGTTTTGTTCTCTTTTATAATCTTAACAGTTAAGAAATGAATGTCTTTCCTTTTCACATTTCCATAGAACAAAATCAGTGCTTGATATTCATATTGGATATTGGACATTTAGGAAATATTTGCTAATTTGACATAAGTACGACAAGTGGCAGGTTTACATTAAGGCAAATTTTTTGAAAATGATACTAAATAACCAAGAAAGAGAAAATATTTCAAATGAAAAGGCTGACCTGAAAAGTTTGACTAGCTGTCATGGCAATAATTGATTTTTAAAAATTAATGATTGAAAGGAAGAGAGCTATTGTTTGGTTTTATATTTCACTTCGTAGGTGTGGGTCAGGGTCACTTGTGCGAGGGCCAAGAGAAAATGAGAGTGGAATATATGTTGGAGTCAGATTGTGAAGGTCCAGGAATGCCCTGACCTGAAGGCAATAGGGAGTTGCTGAGGACATTTAAGCAGAGACTACATGATCAGATCTGGGAAGTAAATGGTGGCAGAGAGAAGAGGAGATCTCAGCAGGGAGACACTAGAGGCAGAAAGACCAGTGAAGAGATTTTTCTCATGGTGCAGGTGATCATTGATTAGGATTTGCAGATGTGGAGTAAAAAAATTACCAGAATGATCCAGGCCTTCAGGTCCTCAGAATGTGCCAGGATTTTAAGTACATAGGCCCCAAAATATCTGAATAGTGGTAGACTGAGTAGAAGGAAAAAAACCCAGGAAATACAGATAATAATAAATAAAATATTATCTGTATCACATTTTGGACTTAAGCAAAATCTGTACCACATTTCTGGACTTAAGCAAAATCAATAAATAGCTATGAAATACTATGAATTTCTCAACTCCTCTTTGGAACAAAGCAATCCTTTCCTTCAAACGTTTCAAACCTTAAAATCTGAAACTTGCTGTATCTCTTATTTGTGAGCTTCATATTTTACTCCCTAGAGCTGTTTGCCCTCAGTGCCTTAATTTCTTACTTGCTTATTTGGGTTCTATCTACTGAATTATAACATAAAGATTGGGAGATATTGAGTTATGTATCAGTGAACCAGTGCCTTAAGCTGATTCTTTTAGACATAGAATTTGTTTCTGAGACAGTAAGAGTACAGGTAAGAATATCTGAAGCTAGTATTTTGCTATAAACTTTCCCTAAAGTATCATGAAATCAAGAAGGAAAACATAAATTCCTTTTTAACTTTAAAAAAATTTAGTAGAAGTACAGATGATAAATCAAGAATCTTTTTTTTTCCTAGAAAATGTAAAAACACTTCTGAAATTAGCTTAAAGCATATATTGAGAATGGCTATCTATGAGATGCTGGCAAAATAAGATTAGTGCTGAGTCTAATGTGGAATTTACACAAATAATGCTTCCAATGACAGGAATTGCTTATTTGTTTTGGTTTCTACTATCTTTATTATCTTTCTTAATTGATATATATTTAGAGAGAATTTTTGCTGCCTTCCTATTCTTCTTCAAATGGAGGAAGGAGATTTGGGTGACTGTGAGAGAACCCAGGATGGTAGCACTTGCAGAGAAAAGTTGGCTAGCCTTGTCCTGATTCTCCCGCTCTGCAACACTCAGGTTCCCCTGCAAACTCCAGCGAAGTGTCCTGAAGAAAAAAGATTTCATTTTTTTATTGATCTTCCATGTTGACTTAAAAGAACACAGTTTAGTTTTTCAAGGTTTTCTTCTTCAAAGAATAGGGAAGATTGTATACAAGAAAATATTCCATAATGTAAAAGTTGATCCTTTATCTACCCCAACCCGCGCCTGCCTTGTAAGCTTCTTGGTAACTGTGTGTATGAGATCTGCCCCACATTCTCCTTTGGTAAGTGATTGTGCCTAAAGAAAGGTTAACAGCCGGCAGAATGTGAATCAACATATAAAGCCATAAAGACATATATTTGTGTGTATGTGTGCACGTCAATTCAAGAATTATTTCTTGAGAAACGTACCAGAGATTGTGCCCTGTTTTAGAAGGAGAGAAAAATAAATAAAATATTGACTCTGATATCAAGGAGTTCACTTTCTCTTCATGATTTGACACTGGATCTTATAAATTCCTTGAGTTGATGGTCTTCTCTAGCTCTCGTGGCCATGAATAAGTGTTAGAGAAGTCATGGAATCAAACTAACTTGCAAGAGTTAGTCTGCCAGAGATATTCATAAGGAAAATTTCTGCCCTTTAAGACCAATACAAATAGGCATCATTGCTTTTGGCTCAGGCAAAACTCTCCTTGGTAGTCAGCATTTCTGTAGTGTCAGCTTAGGACAGGCTCTGATTTGATCATAGCCATGGATGCTATAATATATCAATATAAATCCAAAATACAATTTGGGTTCATATATGATCATATTACATTTATTTTAGTAAATGAAGACAAGAATTTAAAGCCATGGCTCATATTCTAAACTATTTCTTTTAAAGGAAAAATAAAAAAGGAGATGGCAAAAATCTACAGATGTTTCTTTAAGCCAACACAAGCTGTGTCCAACTTGCTTGCTCATTAAATAATAAATTACACTTTAGAGTAAAGCAGATACCTGGGTTTCTTGAGCTGGTGAATATATGTCTTTATATATGACATTTTCTGTACATTATTTTAGACCTCTTACAGACTGTGTTATTTATTAATTCATTCTTTTATTTATTTAACATATATTGCTTGAGCCACCACTCTGTGATAGGTATTGCGCTGGACGTTCAGAAACGTCAGCCTAACATTCTTAAGAATTCCGAATATTTTTAGAAGTAGATTTCAAATTCTATGAAATCTAAATAAGTGAGGTAACACTGAGAATTCTGCCTGAAATGAAGGTTAATTATAACTTTCTCAAATAACTTTATATTTGTGTACATTTATTATCTTGGACATTCAGCATCTTAATAGGAGGACTTGATTTTCCTCTGGAGAACTATCTTGTCCTCACCTCTTAGTCTTTGTTGGTTCTACTCAAAGCTCAATCATGGGCATATGGCTAAGTTCTGGCTAAGTCTACTAGAGGATTGGTTTTCTTTGGCCTCAGAGATTGGGTCAACAATGACCATGTGACCCAATTTAGGTCAATGAGAGTGAGGGACAGCTGAGATAAAAGGAGGATGGGTCAGAATTTTAATGACCTCATTCAAGATCTTATTCATCACTTACTGAAGCTAGCCTTACCCCTGTACTTACTTTATTTTCTTTTTTTTCTCCTTTTCTTTTGTTGGGGGAGAGACAGAGCCTCGCTCTGTCACCCAGGCTAAAGTGCAATGGCACAATCATAGCCATTGCAACCTGAAACTCCTAGGCTCAAGTGATCCTCTCACCTCAAGTCTGCCATGAACTGTGACTGTGCCACTGCACTCCAGCCTTGGCAGCAGAGGAAGGCCCTGTATTTTTTTAAAAAATTAAATGAAAATAAACAATAAATTAATAAATTAAAAATATTTAATATAAAAGTGCTGCATTAGAGGTATGTACAAAGAGCTATAAAAGCATATAAAGTGCCATTTCTTTGGTGGAATGAGGAGAGTGCAGAGAGAAAATGGTAGAGCAAATCGAAAAGTCCAGAAAGATTTTATTGAGATATTTGAACTGGTCCTTGTAAAATAAGTAGAGTCTGACAGATGCACAAAGTAGGCAAGAAGGTTCTAGAATGAGGGAATTATGATGAACAAAGACAGAGGTATACAACTTAGTTGTACATGGGCATGGATAATCTATTGTGACTGGAATACAATAAATGTAGAGGGAGAAGAGTGCTGGAAGATGAGTCAAGAAAAGTCCACTGTGTGTTGGGAACAGATTACGAAGGGCTTTGAGTGTAGGTCCTCTAAGCAATAGGAAGCCATGGAACAGCCAGAAAGGTAGCTTGGATTGGGGTGGGGTGAGGGAGTGGGAAGTGATGATTAAAGGAAGCAGACAGTGTTGAGACATAACTAACAGGTAAAATTAGCTGGACTCGGTGATGTTGGGTATGGGACATGGCTCTAGGTTTTTGGGTTCAGCTCGTTGTGGAAAGATGGTGCCTTCACTAAGATATAGTCCTCTTGGAAGAGAAATAAGTGGTTGAGGGTGTTTAATTATGAGTTCTGTCTTGGACATAAAGTATTTGAGGTGCTTTTGAGACTTCTAAGTGAAAATATTGAGTAAGCTGTTGGATACCCACAGATCTTGGGCTCAAGGGGGTAATCTGGGTTAGAAATATAAACTTGAGAGGGGTAACCTGGGTTAGAAATATAAACTTGAGAGTCATATGCATGCAGAGGGCAATTTAATCCAGTGTTGTAGATAAGATTTTTTAGAAAGAGAGGAGAGTGAGATAGGAAGTCTCAGAATCAAGCCTCGAGGAATGCTAAAAAGTAAATCAGATGGGAAAAAAATCATTCTGCAAAAGAACGTGAGAAGGAGGAAACTTTTGTAAAGTTAACAAAAGTAAGATATTTTAATGATATTCATTTGAGATAACTCTTTTTCCCTTCCAGCTTCCTGTCTGTCAGATTTCCCCATTCATCAGGCCACAGACATTCTTGGGATGTAGCTAGGGAAGAAGTCCAGCTGTAGATACCTTTAATTTGAGTTTAGTAGGATAATTTTTATGGTTTCCAATCCCTTTTGTGGAAAGCTGTTGCGAGCTTTATGCTGTAGGAACGGCTTTTCTGAATACTCTTGCTCACCATCCCAGTTCACTCAACATCTTGATGCAGATATACAAGGTCAGTGGTTGCATTTTGATATGAAAGTGGTCTATAGTATGTGGGTCTGGAAGTATATGTATAGTGAAGGAGAAACAAGGTTTGAAATGTACGAAGTCAGAAACTAGTCTATGGAAAAAAAATCTTCCAATCAGACTTGTAAAATGCGGTTTTTCATAGATGCCTATTCAAATAGAAGTTTTATGCTCTCCTATCAGGAGCATACTCAAAAATGCAGCATATGCCATGATAAACATGCTTTTTTTCTCTCTCTTTTTTTTGTTTTTGCTTTTAGATGAGAATTATGCAAAATATCATTTATTGGAATTCCTGCATTTGCAGGACACAAACCAGTACTAGTAGTGCAAATAGGAAATGTGTCTCTGGATAAAGTATGTATTATGCATCCCATCATAAGTAATATAAAGCTCATTTGTATCAATATGCTAATGAGAATGGAATTATTTTCTGTATATCTATAGGAAAAATAATATTAAAAATTACAGTTACATGCAGAGGCAATAAAAAAGCATGCTATCAAAAATTTGGAAAAATTAATACAAATATGCTACATTTCTGGATCTTGTGATGTTTGGGATATTGTCAATTTAAAAAAAAACCTTGTATATTATGATTTCTTTCCTAATTCTAAAAAAAAAAGTTATTTTTGAAACAATTTTTTTTTTTTTTGAGACGGAGTCTTGCTCTATCGCCCAGGCTGGAGTGCAGTGGCACGATCTTGGCTCACTGCAAGCTCCGCCTCCCGGGTTCACGCCATTCTCCTGCCTCAGCCTCCCGAGTAGCTGGGACTACAGGCGCCCGCCACCACGCCTGGCTAATTTTTTGTATTTTTAGTAGAGACAGGGTTTCACTGTGTTAGCCAGGATGGTCTGGATCTCCTAACTTCGTGCTTCGCCTATCTTGGCCTCCCAAAATTCTGGGATTACAGGCATGAGCGACTGTGCCCGGCCCAAAACAATTTTTTCATTGAAGCCAAATATACATATATAATTTACCATCTTCACTATTTTTAAGTATAATAAATAGTACTCATGGTGATAATAAATAATAAATAAATTTCTAAGAATAGAATTGTAAAGGCAAAGGGCCTGTACTTTTTAAAGGCATTTTATATATTTTGCAAAACTGTTCTTCAGAATTGTTGCACCAATGAATCTCCCTCAATAATTATATGAGAATGCTTGTTTTCCCATATTATTATTGGCCCTGGGTATTAATTTTAATGATAATATTTGTCAATATAGGAGGAGAAATCTGATAGCTCTTTGTTATTTTAATTTATATTTCTTTGATAATTAGTGTACTGAACACTTTTTCTTCTTCTTTTAGCTATTGTGTTTCTTTTTGGTAAACTTCCTGTTTATATCTTTTGACCATTTTTGAGGGGTTTTTTTCTGATTTTTTCCTACTTAGGATGTTCATAATTATAATAAACATTGCAAATAATTTTCCCAGTGTGTTTTGCTTTTTAATTTATTTCACATATTGAGATATAGATGTTTTCAATTTTAAATGAGTGTGAAGTCTCTCATATAATTTCCACATATAGGATATGGTTGGAAAGGCCTTTCACAATGAAGAACTATGTAAATGTTTACCATATTTCCCCTATGGCTTTTATAGTTATATATTTTTATTCTATCTTTAATTTCCCTGGGCTTTTTCAAAAAGGATTTTCTAATTTTTAGGCTTTTTTCCAAATGATGAACTATGTCCCAACACGATTTATTGATGAAACCATCCTTTTCTTACATATGAACTTATTTTATGTATTTTGTTCTAGACTTCTATTCCTTTAAGTTGCATGATTATTATGTCCTTAGTACTATTCTGTTTTGGTCATCATAACCTTACAATTGGTTCGTCTTATTTCTCGTTTCATTTAATATTGACTATTGTTAAACATTTTTCATTTCATTTGAATTTTAGAATTACCTTTTTTTTTAAATTCCAAAAGTATCATTCTAAGTTTCACTAGAATACAATTTACAGATTAATTTGGAGAGATAATTGATATCTTTTTAATATTGATTCAATATCTTTTTATTGAGAAATATGGCGTGTTTTTCCATTAAAAAATTCTTTAATGCCCATGATAACTTATTAAAAATTTTATAGCCATTGGGTATTGGATTTTATCAAATGACCTTTTAGAATATTAAGATGATCATTTTTTTCCTTTAAAAGTTAATATGAAAGTTTGGAATAATTGATCTTGAAACATTGAACAATCAGTTTATTCTAAATATAAATTCTTAGTCATGTTCCATTTTTTAATATTTGGCTAAATTCAACTTTCTAATACACAGATATATATAGATATTAAATCTTCTGGCTAGGCACGGTGGCTCACGCCTGTAATCCCAACACTTTGGGAGGCCGAGATGGGCGGATCACGAGGTCAGGAATTCAAGACCAGCCTGGCCAATATGGTGAAACCCCACCTCTATTAAAAATACAAAAAATCAGCCAGGCGTGGTGGTGCACCCCTATAGTCCCAGCTACTCAAGAGGCTGAGGCAGAAGAATCACTTGAACCCGGGAGGCGGAGGTTGCAGTGAGCCAAGATCATGCCACTGCACTCCAGCCTGGGCAACAAAGCGAGACTCTGTCTCGAAAAAAATATATATATATGTTAAATCTTCTAATATTTTTATTTAGAATGTTTTTTATCTGTTTTCATAAGGGATCTATTCTGTAGGTTTGATTTTTGCATTATTTTTATCATGGTGTGCTATCAGTAATAAATAATGTGTCTTCAAAAAATATTTGAGAGTCTCCTTCTCTGGATTCTGGAATTGTTTGAATAGCATAGGAATTTTCTTGTTCTTGAAGATTTGAAAGAATTTGCCTATGAAGCCATTTGGACTAGCCCCTTTTCTGAGAATGAGTCTTTTCAAGTTTCTTTATTATTTCTGTGGTGACTATTTTACTCAGAAATTCTCAGGTCTTCTTGAAGAACTTGATTCAGTTTTGTTAATTTGTATTTTGCTTAAAATATACAAGTTTACATCAGATTTGCAAATATTTAAGTTTGAGATTATGGCAAAAAATGTCTATTATAATTCTTTTAGTTTTCTTCTGTAGCTGTGACTCTGTTTCCTTGATCACTTCTGTTTTAGTATATTTTTGGGGTTTTTCCCCTCTGATTAAACTAGCTAGTGATTTATTTGCCTTATTGCTTTTCCCTACATGAGCTATTTCTGGATTTATCAATTCTAATGGTTGTTTTCTCATTTACTATTTTCTGTTTTTATTTTAATTAATTATTTCCTTCTGCCGTCTTTAGGCTTATCATTTATTCTTTCTGCTTACTTTGTATGTAATTGAGCCCTTAAAATAAACAGCTGAACCATGAAGAGAAAGGAAGCAATAAAGGAAAGGCTGAGACTCTGTTGCAGACAGACTGAATATGGGTAGAAAGTAGAAACTGTGAATAGGGGCAATAAAGTATTTTGGCTTCGAAGCTAGCATCTTAGTTTGTAAGTTAGACTGTTCTAGGATACCAAATGAGAAATCTTGCTGAATTATTGATGACTCATGTAGACAGTTTCCCCTCTGCTATTTTGGATTGATACCCCAGTTTGTTAATAAATGATTGGCCCTTCACAAAGTTTTGTTTGTTGTTAAGCCAAACCTTAAAGCTCTTTTTGTCTTCAAGTCTATCCATTAAGAATGCCCTGAATTTACTAGGTACCACTTTTGTGTTTTAGTTGCATAGATACAACTTACGAATTTTATCAAGGCTTTTACATTTATAATATTCATTTTAGGGTACTGTTACATTAATTAAATATTAATGCTCTAAGCATATTTTCACAGCCTTTTCTGTTTTAAACTCCATTGGAGAATATTACTGGAAATTAAAAAATAGTATGGTTTATTATCCATGTCATTGGTGTTGCATTTGGATGATGAATTATTTTGGAAATTAAAAAAAAAAAGATATATAAGTAGAATAATCCCCTCTGGGTCTCATGCATTTCTCTAAATAGCAATTTTATATTTCCTTAGTATTTTTCCTGAGATTATTACATATCTTCCACAGTATCTGTAAAATGCTAAGTCACAATCTTAAATATTGGGGATACTTTCTGATGAGCTTCTAATGAGATTTTTAAAAATACTATATGTGGTATGAAAATGCTCACACAAATGTAGTTTGAAAAAGACTAGTATTTAATATATGTAAGACATATTTATACCTTACATTTTAAAAAGTTAAGACAATGGAGCACGTTGGGATGGATAGTCAGTGTGTTTAAATTTATAGCTTTTCTGGATGGGAAACAAAGGTTACTGGGTTCTTGTCACATTGCAAGGATGAGAGGATCTTGGCTACTGTTGCAGCAATGGTGAGAGATTTGGGAACTATTACCAGAGATGGTGAGTGATGGCAGTGCTGGAGCAGGGGAAATCCAGGCCATGGGAACAGATGTTTCAAAAGCTCCTGAATTGCTTATGCCTACATCTGGACAGCAATCAATAATGGATTTGGAATTGGGTGATTTGAACTTTAATTTTTTTTTGGCACATATAGGGTGGTTTTGGAGGAGGAAGCCCTCTTTCTTTGGAAGGACAGGGGGAATTGAGATGATAAACTTGGTTTCAGAATGCTGAGTTTGTGGTAATATAAGAACCTTCAAGTTGGCCAGGCATGGTGACTCACGCCTGTAATCCCAGCATTTGGGAGGCCGAGGCAGGCGAATCACAAAGTCAGGAGATCAAGACCATCCTGGCTAACATGGTGAAACCCCATCTCTACTAAAAATACAAAAAAAAAAAGAAAAAAAAAATTAGCCAGGCATGGTGGTGGACGCCTGTAGTCCCAGCTACTCAGGAGGCTGAGGCAGGAGAATGGCGGTGAACCCGGGAGGCGGAGCTTGCAGTGAGCTGAGATCGTGCCACTGCACTCCAGCCTGGGCGACAGGGTGAGACTCTGTCTCATAAATAAATAAATAAATAAATAAATAAATAAATAAATAATTAAAATAATAATAAAATAAAATAAAATAAAAAAGAACCTTCAAGTTGAAATGTCCTCTAGGCACCTGGTGATGTGAAGCCAGAGCACAGAGAAAATGTCAGCACTAGAGAGCCCACTTTGAGAATCGTTCCAGAGGTAACTACTGAAGACACAGATAGAAGGAAGGGACTTTGGTGCCTGTTCAGTCACTATGGTTGAATTCAGAGTTCAGTTCAGTCTAGGACCAGGAATACTCAAATTAGACTGTAAGATAGAGGAAGCAAATGTTTTCAGAGCTCAAGCTGTGTCTGGATTAGAGACTGAAACGTGGGTCTGGAAGGTAGCAGGTGTGATTGATTAGAAGTGGGGTTAGGGATGTAGTAAAGTGAAATCAGAGGCGGAGGGAATTCGTGACAGACCAAAGTTCAACAGCAGAAGGAGGAAGTCTTCTCAGCTGCCTTAAATATATGGCAGTACTGAATTTGTTGTCTTTTCTGACTCTTGCTCAAATGTTAATTCTTGCATAGCCAACCCACTTTATTTTGTAATATTCTTATATTGTGGAAATAAATAAATCCTTACAGGGAGAATATAGAAAGGGACAGTTAGAAGACCAAAGACTGAACTCGGGAATATAACTTGAACATGAGTGTCAGAAACGTAGAAAAAGATTAAATAGGGGTGTAGAGTCCATGGAAGCCAAAGTTTCATATCTAGCTGGTGATCAAGTGTTAAAGGCTGCAGAAAATAAGAATGTAGAATAGTTGTATTTCATGTTCAGGTAATTGGGACGTCATAGACAGGCCACAAGCCAGCCATTTCTGAAGACTGCAAAACTGTAAGCAAAACGACAAGGAGTGAGGACATGAAGCCAAGCAGATGTAGATTACACAGTGAAGGTGGAAGCAATACCAAATGAAGGGAAACACTCCTCCTTCGAAGGGACAGGGAGAATCCAGACATAGGAAAGGGTGGGAATGCAAAATGGCACAGCCACTTTGGAAGACAGCTTAGCAGTTTCTTGCAAAGCTAGCAATACGCTTACCATGCAATCCAGCAATAGCATTCCTGGATATTTATCCAAATGAGTCAAAAAATTATGTCTACACAAAAACTGGCACATGAATGTTTATAGCAGCTTTTTTCATAATTGTCAAATCTTGGGAGCAATTGAGATGCTCTTCAATAGGTGAATGGATAAACAAACATGGGTATATTCAGTTAATGGAATATTAATGAGTGATAAAAAGAAATGAACTATTAAGCCATGAAACGATGTAGAGGTACCTTAAATGGATATTGCTAAGTAAAAGAAGCCAATCTGAAAAGGATATATACTGCGTGATTCCAACTATGTGACATTCTGGAAAAGGCAAGGCTACAGGGTCAGTAAAAAGATCAGTGGTTGCCAGAGATTTAGAGAGAAGGAGGGAGGGATTAACAGGTGAAGCACAGGGAATTTTTAGGGCAATAAACTATTCTGTATGATACTGTAATGGTGAACATGTACATTTGTCAAAATCCGCAGAATGTGTGACACAAAGAGTGAACCTATTGTAGACTTTGTAGACTGGACTTTAATTAATAATGTGTCAGTGTTGACTCATCAGTTGTAACAAATGTACCACTCTAATGTAAGATGTTAATAATAGGGGAAACTGTGTGTTGGGCAGGGTCTATGGGAAATCCCTGTACTTTCCACTTAACTTTCCTGTAAACCTGAAACGGCCCTAAAAAAATCTACTTCTTTAAAACAAAATTTTAAAAGGAATAAAGTACTGATATATCTTCAATATAAATGGACCCTTAAAACAGCATGCAAAGTGAAAGCAGCGAGACACAAAAGGCCACATGCTGTATGCTTCTGCCTTTATGTAATGTCCTGTACTTTATGAACCAGGAATTATAAAAAGGAGGGAGTTTGATAAATGAGACAGTGAAAGAAAGCCTTCTGCTACTAATAGGAGGAAATAATGTGAATGTATTTCAAATTTAAAGAAAAACTTAGGCATTTCTCATCAGAAAATAGTCTAAGAGGAAATTTTATGTTCGTATGTTCATTGTGATGTAATAAGATTTTTCTAGCATTTCAGGGTGTTGATACCTTGACACCTTGACTAAGTTACTCTGTTGTATAGCTTCCTGCATTTATACGTGTGCTGGGTAAGTGGGGAATCGTAATGATCTTAATAACTAAAACTCAAGAATGCCTGGATCAAACAGTAGCTCAAACCAACTTTTTGCAGAAGCTGTGAGTTACAAAGGCAGATGGAATAAATGGGCAGGATGATATACGTAGGTCAACCTACTTATAAAAATAACCTTGGCAGAGTTATATAGGCAGATATCTTTGTAAAAGTTCTTCACACTGTGAGAGGGAGTAGGACAAGTTTACTGAGCCATAATATTATTCATCTTAGACAAAGCACTCATAGCTTGTAGGCCTAATGGATTGTATCAAACAGATGACAATTCCTGTTTGATTATCAAGTGAGATTATCAAGTAAGATTCATGAATTGTGAAAATGAAAAATGTTTAATATTCTTAGCACATAAAGGGTACTTAGCAATAAGTAATAGATGAATGTCCACTAAAAAAATAAGCAAAATAAGCAAGAGAGGCCATACTTAAAAATACAGACAACAACAAATTATGAAATTGTTCAATCTATTAATCAAATAAATGTCAGTTAATACAAAAATGAGTACTGATTTTATCTGTCGGATAGACAAGATTTTAAAAGAATGATAATACCCAATGTTGTATGAGTTGTGGTAAATGAATCCTCTGATTACTGTTAGTGGGAGTATAAATTGGTAGAGCCTTTTTGGAGGATGATTTGGCGGTAGTAATTAAGATTTTTTGAGCATATATTCTTCAACCTTAAAATTCCACTTTTAGGAAACTGTCAAACAGAAGTACTGTCCAGGTGCATGAAGATTTATTTGTAAGAAAGTTGACAGCAGCATTATTTGTAATAAAGAAAAATTAGAAACAATGGCAATGTCTAGTAACAGATACAACCACCCCCTAGAATATTCTGCAGACATTAAGATGAATGAAGTAAGTTCTCTTTGAATTAACATGTAAAGATTTCCAAGATATATTGCCAAGTGAAAAAGAGGGTATCGAAAATAACTTACAGTGTGATCCCACTTATGTTTACAAACAACCCTAAAACTAGATATTGTGTGAGTAAAACATCCAGAAGAATACACTACAAATGCTAGCAGGGTTGTACCTTGGGGAGGGAGTGGGTAGTGGGACAGGAAATTAAGCGGGAACTGTCGTTACTTTACTCTATGCACTTCTCTATTGTTTTCTTTTAGCAAAAGGTAGATGTGTTTATATTATTAAGGATTATTTTAAAGGGTACACACACACCCCAATTAATTAATATTAGTAAAGCATTTAGAATATTGCCTGGTACAGAAAAGCGCTATATAAGTTGTGTGTTGAATAAAGTACGTTCCAATAGCAACGCTTTACTCTAAGAAAATAATAATGGGATTCAGAAAGATTTAATTTCTAGGATGTTTAACCCCAGAATTATTAATCTAAAATTGGAAGCAACCTAAATGTCCAACGTTCTGTGATTGACTAAGTAAACTACATTAATCCACACCATGAACAGAGTATTTATGGTAATTTTTAAAACTTTCTTGAGGTATATTTTATATATCATAAAATTCACACATTTCAAGTGAGCAATTCAATGACTTTTAGTAACGTTATGAGAGGTACAACCATCACCATAAATCAGTTTTAGAACCCACTACCAATAAGATCCCCTATGCCCATTTACAGCAAATCCTGTTACTGCTGCTAACCCAGGCGACCACTAATCTACTTTCCTTCTCTATAAATTTTATGTTTCTGCACCATACAATGGGATATTTTGCATCCATAGAAACTGGTCATAATAGGTAATAGCTAGTTATAAAAAGTGAAAAAAGCTGATAAAATATTATGTATAGGATTAGCCTATTTGGCTTTATGTGAAAGCAAAAAGAGAGAAGAAAACTTGAATATATTCCAAAATGTTAATAATGGTTACCCTTGAGTGGCAGAAATATGGGTACTTTCTTTTCTCTTGAAATCTATGATCAGAAAAAAAATTATTTTAGAAAGGACATGGATCCTGCAATAGATTCCTTCAGGGTTTTCCCTGAGTGTCTGGAAATAAGAGGGTGGGAATTAAAAACTGCCCCCAGACATAAGAAGGTTATTTCCCTAAAGTTGTGGGGGTGGACATAGGACCAAATAGAAATAAGGTTATTGAGTGATATGAGTAGTACCTGCATGATTCAAGCACTCAGTAGACCAAAGCCTCTAAAAAGTCAAAGAAAATAGGTGTTGATGCTACTAGGCTACTTGCCAGGAACTGAATTCAGCATCTCTGCCCCTGGATAGCCTCCTAGGGATATTTTAGCCAATACTAGCTTGTAGGAGAGGGGCTAGAGTAGTGGAAGGGGGCTCATTCCAACCTCCCTGGGGTCCCAGCTTTAATACTCAGGGACAGAAGTAGAAGCATCTCAATCTCCTTGTCCTAAGAAGGGAACATGGAAGAAGAGTGATGAGGACACCTAGACAGGAGAAGGGGAGCCTGTAAAGATTCATGCTTTAGGATGTGTTCTGCCCCAAATTTGGACCAGTGAGGAGCCCACCTTGGGTTTGCTTTCCTTGCTTCCCTCCCCACATCTCTGATTCATTATCTTGTCCTTGTTTCTGTCTCCAAAAAACAAAGCTGCTTCTTCTTTTTTATTTGCCCTCTTGTTCTCCCTTGTCTTTTGTGAATGAAGTTCCCCACCCTATTCTTCAGAATGTCAATTCTCATAGTGGACAATTTCAAAAGGCATGTAATTGGATCATCTATTCCACTACAATTTTTTTTTTTTTTTTTTTTTTTTTTTTTTTTGGAGATGGCGTCTCACTCTTTCACCCAGGCTGGAGTGCAGTGGCACAATCTCAGCTCAGTGCAACCTCTACCTCCCAGCTTCAAGTGATTCTCCTACCTCAGCCTCCTGAGTAGCTGGGACTACAGGTGCGTGCCACCATGGCCAGCTAATTTTTGTATTTTTGGTAGATATAGGGTTTCACCATGTTGGCCAGGCTAGTCTGGAACTCCTGACCTTAAGTGATCCACCTGCCTCGGCCTCCCAAAGTGCTAGGATTACAGGCATGAACCACCGCGCCTGGCACCATTACAATTTTTAAAACAATATTTTATATTTATTTGTATCTTTTGGAGACTGTTTTCTTTGAAAAGGGCAGAACACTGATAGAAAAAGGCATGCCTTAGCCAAGGGCATATATTTTGGTACGAACTAACAAGAGTCATTTATGATTCTGATTCTTAAAATAAAAGCTCCACCTTTTATCTTTATTGAATTTGTGTAGAAACAAAATTGCGGTGAATGAAGCTACACCTCTGGAAGCAGGGCTTTCCCCTGGAATCTCTGGAAAACTCCAAACTCATTTAAAAATTATTTTTAATATTGTATTCCTAAAAATGCTCCGAAAGTATTTCATCGTATGAAAATAATGTGACTGCTTTCATATTTTGATATGTTATTTTCTAAATTACTCTACTTGAAGAGTTTATTCAGTATTTGAATCACAACTATCTTAAAACATCCCCAGTTCCAAATCAGTGGGCTCCAAATCAGTGAAGCTTTATCATATAGTTACTGCCTGAGGGCAGAAGTGACTTTAAGAGTCCTGTTTTCAGAATCTACACAAAGGGAGGAGGTGTTATCTGTAGGTGGGAAAACCTTTTTTTCACCTGTTCATTTAGCTGACAGTGATGTGGCTCTTCAAGCTGTTTTGCCTTCTACCAGTAGGGTCCACGAACGGGATGGCCCCCTTCACTAAGATTCTCCAGTGTAGACCCCCAGCATTCTTTAATGATGTATAATTGGACCAGACCACACAATGGGGCTTTAATAGCCTTTCTCTGTGGCTTGCAAGTTTGAAAAGGCTGGCTACCTACTCTTTTTTTGTGTACCTTGATGGAAGGCCCAGTGCTCAAATTCTGTGCATATTAGTGATATTTTAATGAGTTTCCAGGGCTAAAGTGACTTTTTTACACTGTTTAATGATTTTCAGTTCAACTCTCTTTCTGAGTGGGATGTTGTAAAGATTAATTAGCCAATGTTCATAAAGTGCTTTCAAGCCGAAAAGTGCTGCACAAGCGTGTACAGATTCATTAGCTTCTTAGTCATTAAGGCTTTTTAGACCTTTGGCATTCTGAAACTACATAGTGAAGGCCAAATTAGTTGGTTTTTTTGGAAATGAGGGACTTCAGAAAGAGCAGAATAGCAGAATAGAGCGATATATATATATATATATATATATATTTTAAGACATCTGTAGCACTGGGACTGAAAAAAAAGATAAAAATATTTTGTTTTTCATTTTCTATTTCTACATTGCTTCAGTTTTTCTTACTGCCTCTTTTCAAAAATGTGTTTGCCTACTTCTCCTGCACATTTCTTTAGAAACTCCATAGATCATACTGTCATATGCATATACATTGTGCAATTGAGTCTGACCCCAGAGGGCTGAATTGTCATGCCAATGAATGACACAGGGTAGAACATTTCCCACATTAACAAAGATTCCTTCTCAGTGTGCAATGAGTCATGAAGGTATAATATTGTCTCCATCCACAGTAATGTTTGGCCAGTATATACGTTGGAGGTTACCATGATTCAATTAAGCCTTTGATTGAGGCTGACAAAATACAAATTGGCTACCAATAACATAAAGAAGACCTAAAAGAAACCGGAGACAAAGGCAGATAATCTACCAAGATTTTAATTGGCAGCTGGCTTTTTAGCAGCACTTGATAAGGGAATAATATCTTTTAAGTACTGAGAGAAAATTAACTGTAAGCCTAGGATTGCATACCCAACTACCTTACCTTTTAAGATTGATTATAAAATAAACATATTTTCATACAAAACTAAAAGCATTTATCACCAATGCTAAAAGATACTCTAAAGGATTGTCTTTGGAAAAAAAATAAAACTATATCACAGAAAGAAGGAAGGAAATGTTGGAAGGAATGAGGAGGAAAAAACTGGTACACATGTGGGTAAATCTAAACAAACATTAATAATAACAATAATAATAATGTCCAATAGGGCCAACATTTGGAAGGCCTTAACAGGGAGTTGAAATTTGAACTTTAGCCTGTATTTTTGTGAAAATATTGAAGGAATTTGAGCTGGCTAGTAATCGTCTCAGGGATATAGTTGAAACTAGTGGTAAACTTGAAAATAGTAATGGTGTCATGTAATTTAGTGTACGGGTTGCATATTAACCCAGGGCCTGACGGGAGAAGGCAGTCAGGCGGCTCTTGTTAAATTGAGCTGATCTGTGCATTCCCAGTACAGTGAGTAGGATGTTCATTTTGCCATTTGCTTTTGTTTGGATGCTGTTATAGAAACATTAACTTGAAAAACTGGAGTACACAAAACAAGACAGCAGGAGTCTCTTTTGCCATTCAAAATGCCACGTTAAATGCCTTGTAATTGGCTTAAAATGGCAGAGTTTTTGTTGTTTTTCTCTCCACTAAAGGATAAGAATTTGAAGTATATTGTGATATAAGGGGTTTGTTACATTTGTATGAGAAAATTTCATGAAAGTGACATTTGCTAGATGTGTAAAATGGAGGAAGATTGTGGAGTTGCTTTTCCTGAGGTTGTGACAAGTAAATACCATTCATCTGACAGGACTAAATTGAGGGGTACTTTGTCAGACACAGTGGGGTAGATGAAAAGAATTAATACCAATCTGATTTGCGTGCTTTCTTGATAGTACATTGTACTATTCATGAAGAATAGCTTATACTGCTTGGAAAAAGTATTTGCAAATTCTAAATTTTTAGATTAAAAACTAGGTTTAACAGAAACAAGATTGGATGAGGATGAAGAGATTTGCGATTGACTGACAGTTTGATGTGGGGCTGTTCCTAGGCTCCCGGAGACACTGCAGTGTTCCCGCTGGGCTAAGACTGGAACCTCTCTAGCCATGTGTGGAACACAGCCTGGTTCCCGGTCCCTGATTCATTTTCCACTCTATAGCTGGAGCCACACCACAGGACCCTCACCTGTAGGCCCAGCTTTGCCACAGCCCCTATCTATGAGCATTTCTGTGTCTCATTAAAACATAGTGCCTCGCATTTCATACCTGATTGGCCCCTTCTTTTCTTCTGCCATTTCCCTCCCATTCACTACCAAGAGTATAAGCTGATCCTTAAAGTTCCACCTGGAGGCGAGGGCCCTGCTACCTGCTGACAGGCTCAGTTTCTTTTCTGCCCAAACTTTCTGCTCTGGCCTTCATAGCCACACTCTGATTCCTATCAATGTGGTCTGCTCTCTACCTAGGATTTCCCTTACACCAACTGCTAGACAAATTGCCCCCTGAGAATGGTTGCCTTGTTATCTCTGGAAACCGGGTTTTGCCTGCTCTGCCAGAACTGCTTCCTGCTTCTGCAGTCTCCTATGACTGCTCATACACTGCAATAATGGACTGCTAGTCTTAGTCATCTATCTGGCATTGCAGTTAACCAGACTATCATATTAATGGTATGAAAGACATGTATGACTTTGGGAAGCAGGAGAATGTAGAAGTTAAGAAGGTAGATCCTAGGATTAGGCCGCTTGGATTCTAAATTCAGCTTCCCCATTTACTATCTATGTGACATTGTTAAGATTCGTAAAGGGTCTGATTTTACTATACTGTACATGCAGGCTAGCAAGTTAGTCTGCCACAGTCTCATGGATGCTGACAGAAGACATGAGACTCCTGGATCAGTGACAAAAAAAATAGTTTATTACTCACAACAATAGCAATAGTTTGAGCATCAGCATTTTTGCTGGTTCCCTGACCCCAGTAATAGCACATATAGTAGATTGCGTGACAGCAGAGGAACCTGAATGTAAGCAACCCAAATCTTTTATAATGAACAGTGAGCCTGCCTGACCTCTGTCTAGAGGGAGATATTGTCTTTATTATACTGGATAGTAAACACTTCTGTTCTTTGCTCTGAAAGGAGACAGTATCTCTATCTTCCAAGGCTGTTCATTGTATAAGCATTCCAGAAAGATACAGCCAGTGCCTTTCTTTGCCACGTGTGCAGAAACATAAAATATCCATAGAGAATTATCTCCCAAGAACTTTGGGTAAGTTCTTAAAGCCTCAGTTTTCTAATCTGCAAACTGGGATTAACGGTAAAACATAAGTGAATATAAAACAGATATAATGCATATATAATGCTTAACATCATCCCTGACACATAGCATCATGCCTGACATGATGACAGAAGGGCTTAGCCAATGTCAATTACTATTATAAATTATTTTTTCTTGAATAAGGTGCAAGCATGTTTACTGAATTCTTTGTTTTCTGTAGTAAATAAAATATTACAGCCCAATGATGTTTCACATTATTTGAATCACCAAAGATTAGAACTAAGAAAGACCATAAACCTGGCATTTACAGATAAGAAAATAGGTTCAGAGCTTATATGATTTGTTGCATTTCACACAGCAAAACTGTAAAAAGAACAAAGATTATTGAATTAAAATTCAGATTCTTTTTAATTTAACATAATACCTGGAAGTCAGTAAATATTGGAATTACAAATGAAGTGAAGCAAGCCTATGATATGTTAGAAAACATTCACATGTTCATTTGGTCACTCTCCTCTTACTTGCTTGACTTACCAACCACCTTAAATTTGTGCCCTGAAGGCAAAAATAAATAAAACAAATAAGTGGTGGAAAGTTAAAATAAGTAACCCACATCTCCTCCTTGCTTTTATCCCTGTTATAGTCACTGTCTCCATGGCAGAAAAAAACAAAGAGCCAAAAACAAAACCTCCAGAAAACTACAAGGAAAGTGCTTGCTCTATGTGTGGGTGATATTGAAAGTGGTCCCATTCTGCCTAAAGGCAGGGAAATTCGAATGGAATATCTGGCAGCTTTATGCCAACGCTTTATCTTGGCTTATGGACAGACTTTCTAAGGCATGAGGGGGAGTAGCAAGAAAGGGGAAAGTAGGGGGTAACAGAAATAACATCTAGTTCCAGAAGGCAACATGTGAAAATCCAGGGAAGGAATTTATCCCCAAAACATCTGTAAAAATCATTGATTTTTGTACGTCTTCTTAATGCTGAACCCATTGTTTCTCTATCTTCTTTAAAAATGAGGTCATAGCTTTAGTTTTTATATGGCTCTGAAATTCTTTCCAGGACCCTAGGTCAGAGTTGATCATGCCCAGGTAACCAAAGAAAGATTTTAATAGGAAATTCAGTGATAGGGAATGTGAATTGCCCTTCATCTTTTGTGTACCTCAAGTCCTCTGCATATTAACCTGGCACTCCAGGTGATTCTGTTCTGGATGTTCCAGGTGCTTCACAAGTGCTTCCTGAGTTGGTGGAGGCTGCTGTCATCCCTCACCCACAGCGGGCACTGCACTGCCCTCTGCTGGATACAGAGGGAATTGCTCTATTTTGCCGGCGCTTTGTACCTCTTCCTAGGGCACCATTGTGTGTGCGTGCGTGCGTGAGTGCGTGTGTCAGAGACAGAGAGACATAGAGAGTCTATGATATAAACATGCTTTTTTCCCTCTTGCTTTAGAGAAGTCCCAAGTATGTCACTTGTTTTATCTACATTGTGAAGAATTTAGGGAAATAGTTCTGTCAGTTTTTACTTGGAGCATTCTATCTCTCTGGAATCAGAGATTCTGGAGATAAATTTGTTGAGAGTGCAAGGCAGTAGTAAATATCCCTATGCCTAAACCTCCATGATGAGAAAGTCTTTGTTAGGGGTAGGTCCATCACGGCTGGGTGTTTCTGCCCATAGGAGGACTTCTCCATCACAGGCTCCCAGCCTTTCCTCATCAGGCTTCTGCAGAAGCATCCCACCAGTATGATTTGTGTCCAGTTATGTCTACACAGTGGCAGACACAATTAGAGCTCTGTCGCAGAAGGCTGCCGGGCCTGCTGACCCCTGAGTTCCCACTGGGCCCATCCTGACAGTGAGAGGTGACAGCATGCTGGCAGTCCTCACAGCCCTCGCTCACTCTTGGCGCCTCCTCTGCCTGGGCTCCCACTTTGGTGGCACTTGAGGAGCCCTTCAGCCCACCACTGCACTGTGGGAGCCCCTTTCTGGGCTGGCCAAGGCGGGAGCAGGCTCCCTCAGCTTGCAGGGAGGTGTGGAGGGAGAGGCGCGAGCAGGAACCAGGGCTGTGCGCGGCTCTTGCGGGCCGGCTGGAGTTCCAGGTGGGCGTGGGCTTGGCGGGCCCCCCTACTCGGAGCAGCCGGCCGGCCCTGCCAGCCCTGGGCAGTGAGGGGCTTAGCACCCAGGCCAGCGGCTGTGGAGGGTGTACTGGGTCCCCCAGCAGTACCGACCCAGCAGCACTGCACTCGATTTCTCACCGGACCTTAGCTGCCTTCCCGCGGGGCAGGGCTCGGGACCTGCAGCCTGCCATGCCTGAGCCTCCCACCCCCTCCATGGGCTCCTGTGCGGCCCGAGCCTCCCCGACAAGCGCCACCCCCTGCTCCATGGCGCCCAGTCCCATTGACCACCCAAGGACTGAGGAGTGCGAGCGCAGGGCGCGGGACTGGCAGGCAGCTCCACCTACAGCCCCGATGCAGGATCCACTGGGTGAAGCCAGCCGGGCTCCTGAGTCTGGTGGAGATGTGGAGAACCTTTATGTCTAGCTCAGGGATTGTAAATACACCAATCAGCACCCTGTGTCTAGCTCAGGGTCTGTGAATGCACCAATTGACACTCTGTATCTAGCTGCCCTGGTGGGGCCTTGGAGAACCTTTATGTCTAGCTCAAGGATTGTAAATACAGCAATCGGCACTCTGGATCTAGCTCAAGGTTTGCAAACACACCAATCAGCACCCTGCATCTAGCTCAAGCTTTGTGAGTGCACCAATCGACACTCTGTATCTAGCTGCTCTGGTGGGGCCTTGGAGAACATTTGTGTCAATACTCTGTATCTAACTGATCTGATGGGGACGTGGAGAACCTTTATGTCTAGCTCAGGGATTGTAAACACACCAATCAGTACCCTGTCAAAACAGACCACTCGGCTCTACCAATCAGCAGGATGTGGGTGGGGCCAGATAAGAGAATAAAAGCAGGCTGCCCGAGCCAGCAGTGCCAACCCGCTCGGGTCCCCTTCCACACTGTGGAAGCTTTGTTCTTTTGCTCTTTGCAATAAATCTTGCTACTGCTCACTCTTCGGGTCCACACTGCTTTTATGAGCTGTAACACTCAGCGTAAAAGTCTGCAGCTTCACTCCTGAGCCTGAGCCAGCGAGACCACGAACCCGCCAGAAGGAAGAAACTCCGAACACATCCGAACATCAGAAGGAACAAACTCCAGATGCGCCACCTTAAGAGCTGTAACACTCACCGCGAGGGTCTGCGGTTTCATTCTTGAAGTCAGTGAGACCAAGAACCCACCAATTCCGGACACAACAGGCATGTTTAAAACTGGTAGCAGATAGGTCTAGAATCAAGCTGAAATCCCTGCTACAGATGTGAATTGTATGCCATATACATATGGTATATGCCATATGCCAACAAAAGAATTGACTTATACCCTGCCTACCTCCAAATGTGAGTATGGGCCCATGCCTTAAATTCCAGGTATATCACAGTTCGTTTACTTATTTATCCTTCTTTTATCCAAGAAATAATACAAGCTGCTTTAGGCACAGTTCCTATGTCACAGCCCTCATAATCTGTTGCTTCACTTTGTCTTCATAGATGTGAATTCTCTAGTTAAAGCTTGATTTACAACATATTTTAGTTAACTTTGAAAAATATTCATTCTGAAGTTAAAATACTAGTATCAACAACTCTCTGTACTCAATCTCTATAGATGCAAATACAGTATTACAATCAGGCATATAGAGGAAGTGTGGAATTTAGTCTACAAGGGATATATCAATGTTCTTATGTTTTAATGTTCTTACTACTCTCTTTGTCCCAGGTTATGCAGATGTATCTTCCGTTTTGTGGAATCGCCATATCTAACGCTCAGCTCTTTGCTGCCTCAAGGAAAGAATATGAAAGAAGCAGAGTGAGTAAATAAAAACATGGTTGACACTCCTCAATACTCTCCTTCTGGTTTCTGTAAGTCATTATGTCTTTTAAAAACAGCCAATGAATGATCTTTGAATAGTACAGGAATCTTTTTTATTTGTATAATTCTGCAAGGCTGTGGTTGAAGATACACTTTAAGCAATAAGCCCAGATGGAAGTGGATACACATTATCTGTTGTTATTTGGGGGAAGGGGTACAAGCTTCTTTTAAAAATGAAATTGGCTGGGCACGATGGTTTAAGCCTGTAATCCCAGCACTTTGGGAGGCCGAGGTGAGTGAATCACCTGAGGTCAGGAGTTCAAGACCAGCCTGGCCAACATGGTGAAACCTTATCTCTACTAAAAATACAAAAATTAGCCGGGTGTGGTGGGGTGCCTGTAGTCCCAGCTACTCGGGCGGCTGAGGCAGGAGAATTGCTTGAACCCAGGAGGTGAAGGTCACAGTGAGTGGAGATCACACCACTGCACTCCAGCCTAGGTGACAGAGGGAGACTCCATCTCACATCTGTACTATAAGGCAGCAGATATATCCTTGCTTACTTATGGCTTTGAAGCAATAACACAATTTGGTGATGCTTTTACAACTAAGTTCCTTTAAGAAGCAAGTTATGCTACAAACATGATCTTACCCCCACTTCCCAGATTTTATTTTTGAATTGAAACAATTTTTGGATTGAAACAATTTTTGAATTGAAAGCGTTTCTGAAAGTGCTCCTAACTAGATACTTGGAACAATAATGCAAAGACTATTTTATAGTATTATAAAGAAACACTTAGAGAGCTCATTTATACCTTCAGGAGCTATAGATCTAAGTTGCAAAAAAGGCAAAGTCTAGTACTCAAAAAATGCTAAATTATCAAATAGAGATTAAATTATATTATACTCATTCTAATTTTAAATATAGGAAGATTACTGGAACAACTTAGAAATATATTTAACAAAATGATGTTCAAAAATGTTTGAAACCCTTAATCTGGGCATCAAATTGATTAAAATTTCATTCGCTAATTATTATGATTTATGGATTTTTTATCAGTAAACAGATGAACATAGTTGACTAATATAGCCATGGTCCTTAGCATGGCATACCACATCTTTTCTCTGATTTGATCTTCTTTTCATCTTTAGCCCCATGTCTTACCATGCTCCTGCTTTCATCTGGAACTCCAGCAATATAGTCCCCAATTTCCAGCAAACAATCTGTTTCATTTGATCATACCTTTACCCATATTCCTCCCTCTACCTTCAATGCCTCATGTCAATCCCACTCCTTCCAACCACACCATCTGCCTCACACATTCTTCAGGACCCAGCTCAGCTTTCTGATTAATCTTTCCTTCTTCACTTACGGTTTTGCCTTGTATCTACTGCCACTATTCTATTATGAATACCTATCACACTGTATTATGATATTTAAGGAGGGCCCACCTCTCCAAATACATTTTGAACTCCTTAAGTGAAGCTTCATGTATGATTAATCTTTGCATTCTTGTGTATGGCACAATTAATTTATTCATTCAACAAGTATTGATTGTGTAGTTCCCTTCACATGCTGTCTATCCAAATCCCCGCCCTTATGGAACTTACTATTCATGAGAACAATACATATTAGATAAGAAAACAATTTTTTAAAATTGCATAGTATAGGTAGCGATAAATACTTCAAGGAAAAATAAAGTGAGATAAAGGGATAAAGGGTTGAGAAAGGGTGGGTTGGGAGGACATTTATTTTAGAGGGTTATCAAAAAGGTCACTATAAGGAGATGATCTACAAGCAGAAACTTGAATGAAAAGAAGGAGCAAAGCCACACGAAGGTCTGGGGAGAGCATTTCTGGCTGTGGAATACCAAATACAAAGGATTTGGGGCAGGAGAAAGCTTGGTCAGTGTGTTTAGAGAGCAGAGAGAAAGGGAGAGAGTGAAAGGGAAAAAAACTAAAATGAGGACGTGGAGGCAGGCCAGATGGTAGAAAAGCCTGTGGGCATGGCAAGGGCTTTGGCTTTCATTCTGAGTGCAATGGAAAGCCATTAGACGATTTTGAGCTGAGTCTGACTTACTTTTAATGGAGTTCACTCTGGCCTCCCTGGAGACAATAAACTGGCTGAGGAGGGAGGGAGGGAGAAGGCTGGAGCAGTGAGAGGACTTAGGAAAGAATTGCATTGAAGTCAAAAAATAATATGGCTGGGACTAGGGCAGCGAGAAGTGACAGATTTCCTCCAAAATCAGTGGTGAAATCTATGGGGGCTTGCTGATACGGGAGATGAGTGAAAGAGACTCTTGGCTGGCACAGCTGGCAAGTAAACAGTTGGATACAGGAGTCTAAAGTTCTGGGAAGATGTCAGGACTGGAGATTGAGATTTGGGAACCAGCAGCATATAAAGGCTATTTAAAGCCAGGGATCTAGCTGGGTTAATTTAGGGAAGAATATGTAGATAAGAGAATGGAAAGCTCCAAGGACACCTCTAGGAGCAAAAGAAGGTCACTAGAAGGAGGGACAAAATGCAGATACTCATTTCCTGGAAGGCAAGTGACATCAAGAAGCAGGGCCTATTCAACTGTGTAAAATGCTTCCATTATCTGTTGAATTGGATATTGTCACGCACGTCCGTGTGAAGAGAGTCCACCAACAGGCTTTATGTGAGCAACAAGTCTGTTTATTTCACCTGGGTGCAGGCAGGCTGAGCCTGAAAAAGGAGTCAGCAGAGGGTGGTGGGATTATCATTGGTTCTTACAGGTTTGGGATAGGCAAACAAAGTACATTCTTAAGGGCGGGGGAGAATATTACAAAGTACCTTCTTAAGGGCAGGGGAGAATATATCGTATCAGGATGGAGCAGGAACAAATCACAATGGTGGAATGTCATCACTTAAGGCTATTTTCACTTCTTTTGTGGATCTTCAGTTGCTTCAGACCATCTGGATGTATACTTGCAAGTCACAAGGGATATGATGGCTTAGCTTGGGCTCAGAGGCCTGACAGATATTATCTTAGATTTTCTTCTCTTTTTCTCCTATCCTGGAGCTAGTCTGCATTGTTATTTGTAAAACTTCCATCACTCGTTAATAAAGCAATTTTAAATTAGAAACAATAAAATTACTATAATGTGATTTGTCAGTGCAAGACTCAAGGCACAATTAGTTTTTCCTCTGAGATAAATGTTCTTGTATATGGATCCCAGAGGCTCTCTCCATGCAATCACAACAAATTGAAGTTAAATAATTGCTCAGTTAATATGATCCATCAGAAGAAATAGTCTAGATGATTAAAGAAATAATGTTTTCCCCATTAATAACAGGGCTTTTTGCTTGTAATTACTGAGACAATTGACTCATTTTTAATGTCTGAACATGAAATTACTGTTCATTGATACCTTACAGAGATTTGCTGTCCAAATGCCAAATATCAAGATTCACTTAAAAGTTTTTTCACCTTTTGATGTTCTTGTTTGCTTTGGGATCATGGAGCAATATGGTCCTCAGCTCTGTTCAGTCTTTCTTTAGAGTTAATGTAACCACCCAGTGGGTTCACTTTGCCTACTGCCTAGACAAAGCTGATTTCTCAAGACAGGGGAATTGCAATAGAGAAAGAGTAATTCACACAGAGTCGGCTGTGCCAGAGACCAGAGTTTTATTTTACTCAAATCAGTCTCCCTGGATCAGAGTTTTTAAGGATAATTTGGTGGGTGGGGGAAGGCCCGTGAGTAGGGAATGCTGATTGGTTGGGTCAGAGATGAAATCATAGGGAATTGAAACTGTCCTCTTGCCCTGAGTTAGCTCATGGATGGGGGGGTCACAAGATCAGATGAGCCAATTTGTCGATCTGGGTGGTGCCAGCTGATCCATCAGGTACAGGGTCTGCAAAATATCTCAAGCACTGATCTGAGGAGCAGTTTAGGAAGAGTCAGCTGTATGACTCCTAAGCCATAATTTCTGATCTTGTGGCTAATTTGTTAGTCCTACAAAGGCATTCTAGTCCCCAGGGAAGAAGGAGGTTTGTTTTGGGAAAGGGCTATTATCATCTTTGTTTTAAACAATAAACTATAAACTGTGTTCCTCCCACAGTTAGTTCAGCCTATGCCCAGAAATGAACAAGGACAGTTTGGAGATTAGAAGTAAGATGGAGCTGGTTAGGTCAGCCCAGTTATAATTTTGCAACGGCGATTTCAATAACCCTACCCAGGATATTTGGTCCTCTTTCAATTGCTCAGTGAACTGGACTCATTTCATGGATTTCTTAACTTATTCAAATGTTTTTTCTCTTCCTTCCTTCCTTCCTTCCTTCCTTCCTTCCTTCCTTCCTTCCTTCCTTCCTTCTTCCTTCCTTCCTTCCTTCCTTCCTTCCTTCCTTCCTTCCTTCCTTTCTTCCTTCTTTCCTTTCTCTCTCTCTCTCTCTTTCTTTTTGAAATGGAGTCTCACTCTGTCATCCAGGCTGGTGTGCAGTGGCACGATCTCAGCTCACTGCAACTTCCGCCTCCCGGGTTCAAGTGATTCTCCTGCCTCAGCCTCTTGAGTAGCTGGGACTACAGGCGTGCACTACCACACCTGGCTAATTTTTTTGTATTTTTAGTAGAGACGGGGTTTCACCATGTTGCCCAGGCTGCTCTAGAACTCCTGGCCTCATGTGATCTGCCTGCCTTGGCCTCCCAAAGTGCTGGGATTATTGGCATGAGCCACCACGCCCAGCTACTCAAATGCTTTTTAACCTGAATAGATTCAGAAAAGAAATTTTCACATTTCAAACGATTTCAGGACAAATCAAATTCATTTTTGAAGTTGAAAGTTAGTCATGTCCCTGAGATGATGATCAGCACCATGATGAACAGATGTAAATTTGACAATTCATGAAATCCTTTTGTGAGAGATCAGACTTGAGACTGCACCTCTTTCTACATTCTATTGAATCAAGTGCCCTCTGGGCAATTCACTGACTATGTAGTTTTCTGATTGCTCTCTGAGAGAAGCATAATGTCTACCACCTGTACATAACCTACTATTCTTAAATCTCTGGAAACATCCATGCCATTAAAAATTCCAAATAAATATTATTTATGATTTATTTTTTATTTTTCACAAATCCATACCTGACCTGAGCAAACAAACGTTATGTCAATGCAAAAAAATTGCAGCTAATTTCTTAGCTAGAGAAAACCACAGGTTACTACAAATTTTTTTTTTTTATTATACTTTAAGTTTTAGGGTACATGTACACAATGTGCAGGTTTGTTACATATGTATCCATGTGCCATGTTGGTGTGCTGAAACCATTAACTCGTCATTTAGCATTAGGTATATCTCCTAATGCTGTCCCTCCCACCTCCCCCCACCCCACAACAGTCACCGGAGTGTGATGTTCCCCTTCCTGTGTCCATGTGTTCTCATTGTTCAATTCCCACCTATGAGTGAGAACATGTGGTGCTTGGTTTTTTGTCCTTGTGATAGTTTACTGAGAATGATGGTTTCCAGTTTCATCCATGTCCCTACAAAGGACATGAACTCATCCTTTTTTATGGCTGCATAGTATTCCATGGTGTATATGTGCCACATTTTCTTAATCCAGTCTATCGTTGTTGGACATTTGGGTTGGTTCCAAGTCTTTGCTATTGTGAATAGTGCCACAATAAACATACGTGTGCATGTGTCTTTATAGCAGCATGATTTATACTCCTTTGGGTATATACCCAGTAATGGGATGGCTGGATCAAATGGTATTTCTAGTTCTAGATCCCTGAGGAATCACCACACTGACTTCCACAATGGTCGAACTAGTTTACAGTCCTACCAACAGTGTAAAAGTGTTCCTATTTCTCCACATCCTCTCCAGCACCTGTTGTTTCCTGACTTTTTAATGATGGCCATTCTAACTGGTGTGAGATGGTATCTCATTGTGGTTTTGATTTGCATTTCTCTGATGGCCAGTGATGATGAGCATTTTTTCATGTGTTTTTTGGCTGCATAAATGTCTTCTTTTGAGAAGTGTCTGTTCATGTCCTTCGCCCACTTTTTGATGGGGTTGTTTGTTTTTTTCTTGTAAATTTGTTTGAGTTCATTGTAGATTCTGGATATTAGCCCTTTGTCAGATGAGTAGGTTGCGAAAATTTTCTCCCATTTTGTATGTTGCCTGTTCACTCTGATGGTAGTTTCTTTTGCTGTGCAGAAGCTCTTTAGTTTAATTAGATCACATTTGTAAATTTTGACTTTTGTTGCCATTGCTTTTGGTGTTTTAGACATGAAGTCCTTGCCCATGCCTATGTCCTGAATGGTATTGCCTAGGTTTTCTTCTAGAGTTTTTATGGTTTTAGGTCTAACATGTAAGTCTTTAATCCATCCTGAATTAATGTTTGTATAAGGTGTAAGGAAGGGATCCAGTTTCAGCTTTCTACATATGGCTGGCCAGTTTTCCCAGCACCATTTATTAAATAGGGAACCCTTATCCATTTCTTGTTTTTGTCAGGTTTGTCAAAGATCAGATAGTTGTAGATATGCGGCATTATTTCTGAGGGTTCTGTTCTGTTCCATTGATCTATGTCTCTGTTTTGGTGCCAGTACCATGCTGTTTTGGTTACTGTAGCCTTGTAGTATAGTTCGAAGTCAGGTAGCGTGATGCCTCCAGCTTTGTTCTTTTGGCTTAGGATTGACTTGGCAATACGGGCTCTTTTTTGGTTCCATATGAACTTCAAAGTAGTTTTTTCCAATTCTGTGAAGAAAGTCATTGGTAGCTTGATGGGGATGGCATTGAATCTATAAATTACCTTGGGCAGTATGGCCATTTTCACGATATTGATTCTTCCAACCTATGAGCATGGAATGTTCTTCCATTTGTTTCTATCCTCTTTTATTTCATTGAGCAGTGGTTTGTAGTTCTCCTTGAAGAGGTCCTTCACGTCCCTTGTAAGTTGGATTCCTAGGTATTTTATTCTCTTTGAAGCAATTGTGAATGGGAGTTCACCCATGATTTGGCTCTCTGTTTGTCTGTAATTGGTGTACAAGAATGCTTGTGATTTTTGTACATTGATTTTGTATCCTGAGACTTTGCTGAAGTTGCTAATCAGCTTAAGGAGATTTTGGGCTGAGACAATGGGGTTTTCTAGATATACAATCATGTCATCTGCAAACAAGGACAATTTAACTTCCTCTTTTCCTAATTAAATACCCTTTATTCCCTTCTCCTGCCTGATTTCCCTGGCCAGAACTTCCAGCACTATGTTGAATAGGAGTGGTGAGAGAGGGCATCCCTGTCTTGTGCCCGTTTTCAAAGGGAATGCTTCCAGTTTTTGCCCATTCAGTATGATATTGGCTGTGGGTTTGTCATAGATAGCTCTTATTATTTTGAGATACATCCCATCAAAACCTAATTTATTGAGAGGTTTTAGCATGAAGCGTTGTTGAATTTTGTCAAAGGCCTTTTCTGCATCTATTGAGATAATCATGTGGTTTTTGTCTTTGGTTCTGTTTAAATGCTGGATTACATTTATTGATTTGCGTATGTTGAACCAGCCTTGCATCCCAGGGATGAAGCCCACTTGATCATGGTGTATAAGCTTTTTGATGTGCTGCTGGATTCGGTTTGCCAGTATTTTATTGAGGAATTTTGCATCAATGTTCATGATGGATATTGGTCTGAAATTCTCTTTTTTGGTTGTGTCTCTGCCAGGCTTTGGTATCAGGATGATGCTGGCCTCATAAAATGTGTTAGGGAGGATTCCCTCTTTTTCTATCGACTGGAATAGTTTCAGAAGGAATGGTACCAGTTCCTCCTTATACCTCTGGTAGAATTCGGCTGTGAATCCATCAGGTCCTGGACTCTTTTTGGTTGGTAAGCTATTGATTATTGCCACAATTTCAGAGCCTGTTATTGGTCTATTCAGAGATTCAATTTCTTCCTGGTTTAGTCTTGGGAGGTTGTATTTGTTGAGGAATTTATCCATTTCATCTAGATTTTCTAGTTTATTTGCATAGAGGTGTTTGTAGTATTCTCTGATGGTAGATTGTATTTCTGTGGGATCAGTGGTGATATCCCCTTTGTCATTTTTTATTGCATCTATTTGATTCTTCTCTCTTTTCTTCTTTATTAGTCTTGCTAGTGGTCTATCAATTTTGTTGATCTGTTCAAAAAACCAGCTCCTGGATTCATTAATTTTTTGAAGGGTTTTTTGTGTCTCTATTTCCTTCAGTTCTGCTCTGATTTTAGTTATTCCTTGCCTTCTGCTAGCTTTTGAATGTGTTTGCTCTTGCTTTTCTAGTTCTTTTAATTGTGATGTGAGGGTGTCAATTTTGGATCTTTCCTGCTTTCTCTTGTGGGCATTTAGTGCTATAAATTTCCCTCTACACACTGCTTTAAATGTGTCCCAGAGATTCTGGTATGTTGTGTCTTTGTTCTCATTGGTTTCAAAGAACATCTTTATTTCTGCCTTCATTTCGTTATGTACCCAATAGTCATTCAGGAGCAGGTTGTTCAGTTTCCATGTAGTTGAGCGGTTTTGAGTGAGTTTCTTAATCCTGAGTTCTAGTTTGATTGCACTGTGCTTTGAGAGACAGTTTGTTATAATTTCTGTTGTTTTACATTTGCTGAGGAGAGCTTTACTTCCAACTATGTGGTCAATTTTGGAATAGGTGTGGTGTGGTGCTGAAAAAAATGTATATTCTGTTGATTTGGGGTGGCGAGTTCTGTAGATGTCTATTAAGTCCACTTGGTGCAGAGCTGAGTTCAATTTCTGGGTATCCTTGTTAACTTTCTGTCTCATTGATCTGTCTAATGTTGAAAGTGGGGTGTTAAAATCTCCCATTATTATTGTGTGGGAGTCTAAGTCTCTTTGTAGGTCACTCAGGACTTGCTTTATGAATCTGGGTGCTCCTGTATTGGGTGCATATATATTTAGGACAGTTAGCTCTTCTTGTTGAATTGATCCCTTTACCATTATGTAATGGCCTTCTTTGTCTCTTTTGATCTTTGTTGGTTTAAAGTCTATTTTATCAGAGACTAGGATTGCAACCCCTGCCTTTTTTTGTTTTCCATTTGCTTGGTAGATCTTCCTCCATCCCTTTATTTTGAGCCTATGTGTGTCTCTGCACGTGAGATGGGTTTCCTGAATACAGCACACTGATGGGTCTTGACTCCTTATCCAGTTTGCCAGTCTGTGTCTTTTAATTGGAGCATTTAGCCCATTTACATTTAAGGTTAATATTGTTATGTGTGAATTTGATCCTGTCATTACGATGTTAGCTGGTTATTTTGCTCGTTAGTTGATGCAGTTTCTTCCTAGCCTCCATGGTCTTTACAACTTGGCACGTTTTTGCAGTGGCTGGTACCGGTTGTTCCTTTCCATGTTTAGTGCTTCCTTCAGGAGCTCTTTTAGGGCCAGCCTGATGGTGACAAAATCTCTCAGCATTTGCTTGTCTGTAAAGTATTTTATTTCTCCTTCACTTATGAAGCTTAGTTTGGCTGGATATGAAATTCTGGGTTGAAAATTCTTTTCTTTAAGAATGTTGAATATCGGCCCCCACTCTCTTCTGGCTTGTAGAGTTTCTGCCGAGAGATCTGCTGTTAGTCTGATGGGCTTCCCTTTGTGGGTAACCCAACCTTTCTCTCTGGCCGCCGTTAACATTTTTTCCTTCATTTCAACTTTGGTGAATCTGACAATTATGTGTCTTGGAGTTGCTCTTCTCAAGGAGTATCTTTGTGGCATTCTCTGTATTTCCTGAATCTGAATGTTGGCCTGCCTTCCTAGATTGGGGAATTTCTCCTGGATAATATCTTGCAGAGTGTTTTCCAACTTGGTTCCATTCTCCCCGTCACTTTCAGGTGCACCAATCAGACGTAGGTTTGGTCTTTTCACATAGTCCCATATTTCTTGGAGGCTTTGTTCATTTCTTTTTATTCTTTTTTCTCTAAACTTCCCTTCACACTTCATTTCATTCATTTCATCTTCCATCACTGATACCCTTTCTTCCAGTTGATCGCATCGGCTACTGAGGCTTCTGTATTCTTCACGTAGTTCTCGAAACTCGGCTTTCAGCTCCATCAACTCCTTTAAGCACTTCTCTGCATTGGTTATTTTAGTTATACATTCGCCTAATTTTTTTTCAAAGTTTTTAACTTCTTTGCCATTGGTTTGAAGTTCCTCCTGTAGCTCAGAGTAGTTTGATCGTCTGAAGCCTTCTTCTCTCAACTCGTCAAAGTCATTCTCCGTCCAGCTTTGTTCCATTGCTGGTGAGGAACTGTGTTCCTTTGGAGGAGAGGCGCTCTGCTTTTTAGAGTTTCCAGTTTTTCTGCTCTGTTTTCTCCCCATCTTTGTAGTTTTTTCTACTTTTGGTCTTTGATGATGGTGATGTACAGATGGGTTTTTGGTGTGGGTGTCCTTTCTGTTTGTTAGTTTTCCTTCTAACAGACAGGACCCTCAGCTGCAGGTCTGTTGGAGTTTGCTAGAGGTCCACTCCAGACCCTGTTTGGCTGGGTGTCAGCAGCGGTGGCTGCAGAACAGCGGATTTTCATGAACCGCAAATTCAGCTGTCTGATCGTTACTCTGGAAGTTTTGTCTCAGAGGAGTACCCGGCTGAGTGAGGTGTCAGTCTGTCCCTACTGGGGGGTGCCTCCCAGTTATGCTGCTCGGGGGTCAGGGACCCACTTTAGGAGGCAGTCTGCCTGTTCTCAGATCTCCAGCTGTGTGTTGGGAGAACCACTACTGTCTTCAAAGCTGTCAGACAGGGACTTTTAAGTCTGTAGAGGTTACTGCTGACTTTTTGTTTGTCTGTGCCCTGCCCCCAGAGGTGGAGCCTACAGAGGCAGGCAGGCCTACTTGAGCTGTGGTGGGCTCCACCCAGTTCGAGCTTCCTGGCTGCTTTGTTTACCTAAGCAAGCCTTGGCAATGGCGGGCACCCATCCTGCAGCCTCGCTGCCACCTTGCAGTTTGATCTCAGACTGCTGTGCTAGCAATCAGCGAGACTCCGTGGGCATAGGACCCTCCAAGCCAGGTGCGGGACACAATCTCCTGGTGTGCCATTTTGCAAGCCTGTTGGAAAAGCGCAGTATTAGGGTGGGAGTGACCCGATTTTCCAGGTGCCATCTGTCACCCCTTTCTTTGACTAGGAAAGGGAACTCCCTGACCCCTTGCGCTTCCCAAGTGAGGCAATGCCTCGCCCTGTTTAGGCTTGGCTTGCACACGGTGCGCTAAACCGACTGTCCTGCACCCACTGTTTGGCACTCCCTAGTGAGATGAACCCGGTACCTCAGATGGGAATGCAGAAATCACCCATCTTCTGCATCGCTCATGCTGGGAGCTGTAGACCGGAGCTGTTCCTATTCGGCCATCTTGGCTCCTGGGTTACTACAATTTAATTTTTAAATAAGTACACAGTTTTCAAGTTAGAGCTTAAGATTTTTTTCCAAGTCGTGTGCTTTTCATTCTGCTGTTTTAAAAAAAATTAATGTGTTTTCTTTCCTGATATATAAATATCTAAATGTTCTCCTGGACAGTTTGGGATAAAGCAGTATTTCCTCTTGGGTAGAGGAATTAAGGAGTGTATATATGTATGTGTGTATATATATTTATATATATATGGAGGGTATATATATTTTATATATATGAAGGGTATATATATATTATATATATTTATATTATATATGTAATTTATGTGTTTATATTTAGCAAAGACTAAATGTAAATTACATATCTATTATATATATATATATATATTTAAGAATCTGAACCTTAATTAGCATTCACCTCTCTAATTCTTTCAGAGTTATGTAAGGGATGTGTATTAGTGAAAACGTCTCAAGTTTGACCAAGAATCTGTTTCTTCCTCATAGTGAGGAAGAGCTGCTTTATAATTTTCTGAAATCAATGTGCTTTGGAGGTATTCATTATTTATAAAATGTTTTTTGGTTTTGGTTTTTTTTTTTTTTTTTTTTTTTTTAGAAAGAGTCTCACTCTGGAATGCAGTGGCATGATCTCGGCTCACTGCAACCTTTGCTCCCTGGGTTCAAGTGATTCTCCTGCCTCAGCCTCTGGAGTAGCTGGGACTACAGGAACATGCCACCATGCTTGGCTAATTTTTTTTGTATTTTTAGTAGAGACGAGGTTTCAGCATATTAGCCAGGCTGGTCTCAAACTCCGACTTTGTGATCCACCCGCCTTGGCCTCCCAAAGTGCTGGGATTACAGGCATGAGCCACTGTGCCTTGCCAAAATATTGGGTTTGTACCTAGTTGCATTGCAGAAAAATTACTATAGAAGAGGGGAAATGCCTATAGCTAATGGTGATATAATCTCTGTGTCAAACTGAAATGTTAATAATCAGAATCTAGTTTTAAAGAGTTTATTCAAGTGAAAAGCTGGGAATGGCCAATCCGGGAGATGCAGACTCCAGAGAAATGGGGTAAATGTTCCAAAGTTAAAAGTTAAGCTCTTGCTTCTACAGGCACAAAGTAAAGAAATTTAATAGGATTTCAGCATTTTCTATACAAGGCTGGTATATGAGTTATAGCAATATAATTAGTTACAGTTTTTTTCTTTTCTGTACAGCTTGTTTTCTTCATAGCTGGTTTTCATTTTCTTTCCAATTTAAAAGAGTATATTTAACATTCCATCTTAAGGCAATGTTATGGCCATGGAGTCCTCGTGTGAGACGAGTAAGAGGGAAGTTAATCTGTAATGAAGATCAACAGTGAAGAGGGAAGGGGTCTTCTCTGTTGCTCATTAGTAATTTTCAACATTTTACAAAACAATTTTGGTAAGGAAGAAGGCTAATCTATAGTCAGAGAAACAAGGTTATAGCTGCCTTGGTTACGCTTGCCTTTCAAGTGACCCCTATAATCAGCATCCTTTAAGACTCAAAATAACCTAGAGTTCCAATAGCTTAGGTTTTGAATTACTTATCTTCACACCTGTTCCAAGAACTAGCTCTATTCTGAAGTTGTATTTTGCACTTTAAGCATGTGTTCTAAAATTGAGTGATAAAAATATGTCAAAACAATCATAAAAGTTTTTAAAATTAGCTACACAAAAGGATTTATTATATTTTATTAAAGCAAAGACTAAATTAAATTTTAAGGAAAAAAGCAACTTTTTTTCAGTTTTACATCCACCTAAATACATCTATTTCATCTTTTCTAGGCTTTGCTAGAGGTGGTTAATGACCTCTTTGAAGAACAGACTGACCTGGAGAAAATTGTCAAGAAAATAATGCATCGGGCCCAAACTCTGCTGAAATGTGAACGCTGTTCTGTTTTACTCCTAGAGGACATCGAATCACCAGTAAGTTATCTTTTATCTTTTAAAGTTGAAGACTGTGTGAATGAAATAAAGTTGAGTTTATTTATCATTAAACTTGTGAAATTGTGACTTGAATCACTCACTTCCTGACTCTTCAACCATGGGGCAACTTTTCATAAAACAAGAGTTTTTTATTTTCTTTATGTGTATTTCATTCTCTTTTTGCAGTCAACTTAGAAACATAGATTTTTAAGCTAATGGGGACTTTAGAGATCTATCCCAGGCCTTTGTAATTGCAGATGAAGGAACTAAGGGGTTCAGTGATTCGCCCAACCTCACACAGCTCCATTAGAAGATAAACTCAAGTGTCTGTCTCACATTTTATTTACCTATGAAGGGTAAGGCCCTCAGCATTTCGGGGGGTGGATTTCAGTCCAGACAATGCTCCATGGCCTTCTTAAGGCAAGGAGGAAGCAAACAAATGAGTGGCGATTCAGTACCCTTAGCTCTTGGAGCCCAGACAAACTGGACTCAAGCAGAATGGAATGGCCAACCGAAGCTGGGCCCTTCCCTGCAGCAGATTTGTCCCGTGGAAGCTTCCAGGTTCTTTCACAGCTGCTGTTAACCTGCAAATTCTGGCACAGAGTAGCCTTACCAGGTGAAGGGGGCCGCTGTTCACTTCCCTGCAGGGGTTCCTGCCACTCCAGAGGGAAACATATCGTTCAGGACCTTAGGGCTGCCTCACCATGGCAATTTGGGGCCAGCTTTCTGGTTTTGTTAAGCCCTTTGGCTTTCAGGGGGAAATCTGCTGGGTAGATAAGCAACAATATTGAAATAATAATCATCATCAATCCAAATTCTTGAAAGTTAAATGTCTAAACCCTTGGCAGCAATTTAATATCTTTGCTGAGAACTTGCTTCAAAGATCGGGAATTGTCTAGCAATTAAGAGTTGCTTTAATACCTGACAGAATGTTATTTTGCCACACTTTACTGACAAAAGATTATTCCCTTTGCCTTTAGGTTTGTTTTCCTCAAAGAATAGGAAACTTAGAGTAAATTTTGGAGATTTAATAATAAGTATTGTAAGACTCACAATACTGAGTTTCTTTTAAAATCTATATATGTGTAAAATGTTTAGGAGTGTTTCCCCAGATTTTAGCAGAGATTGGGGTTATTTCTGTTTCAGTCAATGCGGTTTACACAAACAATAGCCTGGAAAGTATCCTGTGATTGTATAAATCTCAGCTGAACCTTGGGAGAACATGCACACACACACACACACACACACTCCAATAGCCCATACTTATGGAGTGTTTCCAGAAACTTTGTGAAACATTTGCATTCTTTTAATCCTTATCTTATAAGGTAGGTGTTATTATCATCCTATAATAATTTTATACATGAGGAAATAAGGCTCAGAAGGTTGCATGACTTGCCAGTCACCTCCACTGCCTGACTCTAAAGCCCCTTAAAGGAATGGGAAGCGGTGGGGGTGCTCATTAATACCTGGCAGGTTTCAGGGCCACAGAGAAGCCCCCATTAAACAAAGGCAGGAAGGGGCAACTGTTGGGGCTTTGGCTGCCAGGATAACCTGAACCACCCCAAGGTCCCTGTGGGAGCAAGTGGCTGGGGGTGAGGGTCAGGGGTATGCAGGCTGGAATCTGGACACAGGCAAACTCATTGTTTGCTAGCTCACTTGTAAACAGATATAAAAGCAACTTAAACCAGCTAAGGGTGGTCATTCTTGCTAATCTTCTAACTTGGACTAGTGTTTATGGTGTGGTCTCTTTGGCAAATGACCAAAAAAATATAGATGATGGAAGTTGGTATTGAATGTGGAGGCAGAGATGGAGGGAACGTAGAAACAGCAATATCTTCATGGTATAAAGTAGGGAGAGGAGTGGTCAAAAAACACCATCTAGATAGAGTAGATGGTACAAATGATAACAGCGCTGGCTGGTATTCTACTGAAAGTTCAAAAGGCCTCTTTGCTATCACTGCTGAACATTCTGAGACTAATGTTAGGGCAGAAAATTCTGCACCACTCCTCATCATTTCTTCTCTTTTCTTACCCATCCCCCTCCAAAGTGATATTGATGGAAAAACCAAACTCCGTAAAATATTTTATTTTTGTTTTGTTTTGGTTTTTTGATTTTTTAAATTCTAATTTTCTAAATTTTAATTGATAAATAATAATTTTATGTATTTATAGTATACAGTGTGATGTTTTGATACATGTATATATTGTGGGATAATTATTTATTAATATATAATTTATAATGTATATGTATAATCAAAAACATATTCCTTCTATCTAACGAAACTTGTACACTGTGACCAACAACTCTCTACTCACTTTTAGCCTCTGGCAACTACCATTCTACTTTTTGCTTCTATGAGTTCAACTTTGTAAATTCTAGAAATAAATGAGATCATCCAGTATTTGTCTTTCTGTACCTGGCTTATTTCACTTAACATCCTTCAAGCTAATTCATGTTTGAAATTACAAAATGTTATTCTTTTTAAAGGCAGAATAGCTTTTTTTTTTTTTTTTTTTTTGAGATGGAGTCTCGCCCTGTCCCCCAGGCTGGAGTGCAATGGCGAGATCTCAGCTCACTGAAACTTCCACCTCCTGGGTTCAAGCAATTCTCCTGCCTCAGCCTCCTGAGTTGCTGGGATAACAGGCACCCACCACCATGCACAGCTAATTTTTGTTGTTTTTAGTAGAGTTGGGGTTTCGCCATGTTGGCCAGCCTGGTCTCGAACTCCTGACCTCAGTTGATCCACCCACCTCGGCCTCCCAAAGTACTGGTATTACAGGTGTGAGCCACGGCACCCTGCCCAGAATAGCATTTTTTAAATGGATAATTGTTTCTATTACCTTGTGTATTGTACAGACTTATTATTGAAAGTTTCCTCTGTCATCAAGTCCCTCAGAGCACCTCCAAAAAAGCATCTCTTGAAATATGAAACTCATTCCTTTTTTTTTTTTTAATTTTAGGTTCAGGTATACATGTGCAGGTTTGTTATACAGGTAAACAGGCTTATTCTGAGCCAATATGAGTGACTGTGGCCAGGGAAAATACAAACAGAAGAAGCCTTGAATAAGTGGTCCCAAGGTAGTTGGATCGCAGTTCGGTTTTATACATTTTAGGGAGGCAGGAGTTACAGGCAAAGACATAAATCAATACATGGAAGGTATATATTGGTTTGGTCTGAAAGGGCAGGATATCTTGAAGGAGGGACTTATAGGTTACAGGTAGGTTCAGAGATTCGCAATTGATTAAAGGAGTAAGGCTCTATCTAAAACTTAGAGTCAGCAGAAAGGAATGTTTTAAATTAAGGCAAGGATGCTATGTAGCAAGATTGGTGGCCTGCAGGAATGACTTAACCCTTGCCTTACATGATGTTAGGTCTTGTTTATAATTTGGTATCTTATTGCCACAAAGAGTCTGTTTCGTGAGTCTTATGATCTCTATTTGAACAGTAATGCTCCTCAGCTGTGTATGAACTCCAAAACGGAGGGCAAATAATGAGGAGGCTATTCGACTTTCCTTCCATTTATGGCCAGGAATTCAGTTTTTAAGGTTTTTCTTGGGTCCCCTGGGCCAAGAGGGTGTCTGTTCAGTTGGAGTAGGATTTTATTTTTAGTTTGTAGTGAGAATGAGCTCCTCTAACACCGTAGGGATGAACTCTAAAGGTTAAAAGTGAACCAGGTGAAAAAAATATTAATCTGCTCAGTATTGTGCCAGAAGCAGTGAAGACTTGTTGGCAAGTCTGCTGCCTGTGGAGGTGGTGGCAGAAGTTTGGGGTAAAGGTATCTATTTATGTGGCATCCCCAGCAGAAAACCTGCCAACGCTAGGCATTCCTTTAATGCACTTCTCACCAAAGGCTTCTCAAACATTTAGGCTTGTAGGTGTCACAGTTCTGTGCACCACTCAAGTTGTACAGTAGAAATTATAGAAAGGAGACTAGAAACAGTCACACCACATTCAGGAGAAGAAGCCAGGATAAACAGGAAAATGTTTATCTCTGCCCTCACATTCAATATGAACTTCCATCATCTGTACATTTTTGGTCATCTGCCAAAGAGTTAGACCACACCATAAAAACTAGTCCAAGTTAGAAGATTAGCAAGAATCGCCACCCTTCTAATCTACTGTATTAGAAGATTTTCAAACTTGACAAAGTTATTTTTACTGGAAATATTTCAATAATAGGTATATTTTATAATAATAAAGGAATCCATATAAGATCTCAATATTACCAAGCAAATCCACAATTATACCTTTTCCATATTACTTATGACCTTTCTTTCCTTATTATTATCAATGAACCTATCACTAGCAGGATGCTTCTTAGACAGTCTTCATCACCTCTGATGCCCCGGTATTTATGATAAACACCAAAGAGCTTTTCCTTATGCAAACTGCTAGTTCCATTTTTAGATGTGTTATAACCAATAGTTATCTACATAACATAAAACAAAAATTTCAGGAAAAAAAGATTGATATCAAGGGGTTAAGGGAAGTCCCCCTGTCCACACCCCTCCCCAACTTGACAGTAAGCATGTGGTATGTTACTTCGGGGGAGGACTTCCTCAGAATACAGGAACAGCTAAATGGGTTTTTAAGTTCCAAAACGGGCTTTTAAAATTTATAGCAGGGCTTTGCACAGTAGCATGCACCTACAGTCCCAGCTACTCAGGAGGCTGAGGCAGGAGGATTGCTTGAGCCCAGGAGTTCAAGGACAGCCTGGGCAAAATAGTGAAACACCACCTCTGAAAATCAATCAATCAATAAATAGATGAATAAATAAATAATATAATATTTATAGCAGGGTTATTCTGGAAAGCCAAAACTTTTTCCTAAAGGCTTGAATGAATCAGAACCTAAAATTATGAACAAAACAGTAGAATGGAAAGAGAATAGATGAAGCCCTCGACTATCCCATTCTTGGATTGCCTGGACTAAGCGAGGAGAGGTGGAGAGGAGAATAATAAATGTGAGGTCATCAGTCTTCCTAACCTTGCTCCCAAACTCAATTCTCTGTATAGTGGTGGTGGTGGGCATTGGAGAGCAGGTGGGCAGAGTTGAAACTTCCCCCAGACACATGGCAGGAAAAAAGAGGTGACAATGTCAGAGGCCGTAAGAGGCAGTGAGAGCCTGACAGCTTTTCTAGAGTCCCAAAGGAGCATGAGACGCAAATGCAGCTTTCCCCATTTCCTGGCAGACATTAACAGAGGGAGGGCTGAGGCCTGAAGAAGCCTGGCTGTCAGGTGAGGAAGGGACAGGGTTGTGACCTAGTCCTGGAGGGGCTGTGGATATTTATGCATATCCAGTGTTAGGAATGACTATGCTGAGGGCCAGCAAGGCCTTCTTATCTCAGAACAGAGGCCAGTCTAGGTGAGCAGGTGACTGCAGGCCAGCCGTGTCTCTTCCAAGCACCTGGAAAGGTGCATGTCTCCTTGGTGAAAATTTCAGTATTAAATGAGTCTAAATCTGAAATGACTGAGAAAACCTGAAGTGGCTGAGTTTAACTGGAGTAATCTCTTTTGTCTTCTGCCAATAAGCAGACTTGGGGCTCAAGCAGATAAATTTAGTTGAGTTATAGAAAAAGAATATGTTACTTTTTTGTATAGCTGTATCTGTGAACTTTTAAATCTATAATCAATATGCAAATTATATTCTCTAATTAGTTATCTTGTATTCAATTCACATATATAACGATTAGATAGATGGGGAGAATGATGTATTATTCTATAAATGTTTTGGAAGCAAATGGCTGGCAATTTGGAAAAAAAAACGTAAGAAGCTGGATTTCTAGTTCATACCTATAAAAATATAATTTTATAAAAGGCAAAATTATGGTTCATATAAATATAAAATAAATGCAAGTTGAAGATTTTTTAAACTCATTAATGTATGAGGGAGCCAATATGATGTTAAAACCAGTCCAAAGAGCACTTGAGAAGTTAGGTGTTTATGGGTAATGTTAAGATACAATTTCAAGGTTAAAAACAATACTGGTTAAAGACAAAACTAAGCCATAAACCATAACCTTCAAGATTATTTTTTCTATTGGAGAGAATGACTTGTATCTCTGCCAGAGAAAGGTACAAGTTAACATGTAATTTCACTAAATCTGGAGTCTTTTATCTGTATTAACCAGTGAGAGGAAGGAACTAAGTACGTTTCTTAGATCAGAAATTGGCAATTTTTTCTGTAAATGCCCAGATAGTAAATATTTTAGGGTTTGCAAGTCACATAGTCTCTATTGCAGCTACTCAACTTTGCCCATTATAACACAGAAGCAGTCATAGACAATATATATGAAGAATGAGCATGATTGTGTTGCAATAAAACTTCATTGACAAAAATAGGTAGTAGATCAGATTTGACTAGCAGACAAGGGTTTACAGACCCCTGTTCTAGATAATCCTTTGCCCTCTTATAACATTGAAAAATGAGTACCCAGCTTTTTGCCTTATTTCTGTATTGCCAATGTAAACTTCAGCTGAATCAAAGATTCAATGTTAAAAAATAAAATGCAAAAATACTGGTTAATATGTTTTATTCATTTGGTAGGTAAAGGCTTTTTAGAACAGTCATTCAATTCTGATGAGAATAAGCACTTTCAAACAGCTCTATGATTTTTTCAGCCATCAGATTGGTAAAGCTTAAAAATAATTATAATAACCACTGTGAGTATGGGCATTAGAAAATTGACTTTCTCATTACTGATAGTGGGAACTTAAGTTGAGATAACTTTTATGGTCATCAGTTTGGTAAAATATATTTGGAGATGGAGTCTTGCTCTGTCACCCAGGCTGGAGGCCCAGGCTGGAGTGCAGTGGCGTGATCTCGGCTCACTGCAACCTCCGCCTCCCGGGTTCAAGCAATTCTCTTGCCCCAGCCTCCTGAATAGCCGAAAATATATTTTAACTTGAAAAAGGGATAGCCTTCGCACCCAGCAACTCCTCCTCTTAAAATTTAGAATAACGAAATGGATGGAGATGAGACCAAAATGAGTATATAAGAATACTTACTGCATTCCTATAGTAGTGAAAATGTAAATAATTCAAATATCAATAGAAGTTTATATAATGAAATTCTATGTAGTGTTTTAAAACAATGATATATGACTATATTCATAGGAACAATGTCTTTGATATAATTTTAGGTGAATAATAAAGGGGAGAAACAACATATATAAAAAGAAGCTGTTTTTATCAAAACATGGGTACATAAATGAGATTACATTTTCACAACTATTAAATTGATGGAGCTTTAAATTTTCTCCTTTTGAGTCATATTTTCTTGTATCTTCTCTTCCAGGAGGAGTCATGAGTTTATCATCTCATGGAAGGAAAGGGCAGGTAGTCAACCTGCAAGAGAACAAACTTAAAAGTCAGGGTGTCAGGAGAGAGGATTTGCTAAATGGATTTATCTTAACTTTTAGCAATTAAAGACCAATCTGGACCCAGGACAAGACATGCAGACTCCATAATCCACAAAAGAAGGACTCATAACTCCATACCACAAGTCATCACTCCACTTCCACCCCATATAAGGTTGGGAGGGCTGCTTAATTCAGTAGAAATTAGATAAGATGAAGTATTTAATAAAAGGCTGAGTGAGGTTACTTGCCTTCAGCCATCTTGGGCAGAGCACAATGTTCACCAAAATAAGTCATGTATACTGGCTTGAAACAGTAAGAGCAGGTGCCTGGGCAGGCTCAGGGATGTTTCTTGAGTCCTCCTTGCTGCCATAGATTGGCAGAAGGTGTGGCCAGGGTGAGTGCAACAAGGAAAGTTGCAGACAAGTCATCCTGGAAACAAGGCTGTTGATGCATCAGGATAAATGGGAACATGAATGGCAAGTCACCCTGCAGCTGCTTATCTTGGCCAGCTGAAGAGATTTAAAGGCTAATTCATTACACAAAAATATCTATGTCATATTGGACTTTACAGTAAGCATAGGAGACTTCTCACCAGGCAGAAGCTGAAATGGCTGCTCAGAGCAGTGTTGGTGAGAAAACACTCAAAGACAATAAACTGAAATTCAAATGCAGCCACCCTAAATCATTCCCCTGACTTCACCCTCCCCATCCATTATTCATTTAAACATTAACACACAACAAAGAGCCACTAGCATGGGGCTCATGCAAAGATACTATAAGAAAAGAAGTAGGAAGGGATGTGAAAACAAAAGCCAAGTGAAAAACACACACCAGAAAAATGCTTAAAGTTTTCTGTGAAATGAAATAAAAAATAATAAGATCTCTCAGGAAAAATAAAGTTGTTCAAGAAAGAGATACAAAAGCTTAAGGAATAAATGATAAGCAGTATAAAAGATAAGAAACTGGGTTGGTAGAACTTGGAAAAAAGTAGAAGAAAAATATGTAGCTGCACAGAAAGGAATACTACATTAAAAGCAAGAAGAAATAATACTTCTAAAATACTTTTAGGGACACAAATAATAAAATTGAAAATAAAATGGAAAATAATAAAGCATTAAAAAAGGAGAATGATAAAAATGGAATGAGAATAACAGAGGTCCAAACTAAGTATTCTGGGCAACTCTAAAGAGAACATGGCAAATGGAACAGGAAAAAAAAACAATCAAAATTATAACACTAGGACATTTTACTGAAATAAAGGCAATCTTGGATTTACAGACTGAAGGAACACACCATTTCAGGCAAAATTGATACCGACTGCTTAGCACTGAAACACATTTGGTGTTAATAGACTCCAAAGATATTGAAAAAAGCATATGGGCATTTACACACAAAAAAATTAAAGCACCTATTGCAGGAAAATTCATTCTGATGTTAGACTTCCTAGTTGCAGTCTCCTGTGCTGGAGGACAATGGGCAATATCTACAAAGTCCTCAGGGAAAGAAAATGTGACCCTATAATTTTAAATCCAAAATTTAAAGCCAAACTCATAGGCAATTACACAAGTCGCAGAGAGATATTTTCAAATATGCAAAGAAGAGCACAGCAAATGTAGTTCTAAGAAGCCCTTCCTGAAAAATATGAGAGTGAAATCTAGCCAAGCAGGTGATGAGTGGGGAAGTTGGGATAAGTCAGATGGGTACTGAGTATTGAACGTATTTAAATATCGAAGTAAGGCTAAAAAACAGTGGAGTATATACTTGTAGATACAAATGTAAACCTTATATTGTAAACCATAACAATGGTGCTGGTTCCCCATGTTCTCCAAGTTCCACAGGTGCAACAGGTGGGTGTGGGCCTGCACATGCACTGGGTCATATTACAGAAGAGGTCATATTACAACACTGTGCTTGGGAAATATATCCCTTTTCTGTGGAGTGGTATCAAGCCTGATGTTTGTCTGTGGAAAGATGTTACTTCATCTCACAGGTTTGCTCACTGCAAATACAATCCTGAGAAATGAACTAGAGCCTTGCAGTCCTGACATGCATGGCTTGGTTTTGTGGATGGCCTCTCTCAACAGGTATATTTGTGGAATATTTTAATTTTAATGTGTCAAATTTATTAATTTCCCTTTTTGATTTTTGCTTTAAGGGTTTTGTTATAAAAATCTTTATCTACCTTTAGCTATAATGGCATTATTGTATATCTTTTTACATCCATTTGGTATGCATGGTCTTTTTTATCCATCTAGAATTTGTTTTTGTGTGGAGTATAAAGCGGTGTGTGTATAACCAATTGTCTTAGAACTGTTTTGTCTCCACTTTGTAATGGCACTTCAAAATTATAGTGTTTCCATATATACGTGGGTCTGTTTCTGAGCTCACAATTTTGTCCTGCTGGTCTATTTGTTTATTTCTGCACCAGTATCTATCTGAATTTTTGTAATTTTGTAATGCATTTTGGTATCTGGTAGGCCAAGTCCTCAGTGTTGTTCCCCTTTAAAATTGGCTTGCTTATTCTTGACCTGTCATTCTTCCATAAAATTTTAATAGCAGCTTAGCAATTTCCATGAAAACTCTGTACAGATTTTGATTGAAATTGATCTAATTTATGGATCAATTTGGGTGACTCCTGCAAGTAACAGAGTATTCAAGGGCAAGTGGCTTTCACACTGAGAGCATTGATTAACTTACATGACTAGAAGTCTCCAGGAGGTGGTTCTGGGGATGACGCAGCAACCAAATTATGTGATCAGGGACCCAGGCTCTGTCCATTGCCCTCTGCTTGTCTCAGTGGTTGGCCATCACCAGCTGGCTTTTCCCTTTATAGTGCACCAGGCAGCACGTCCACACATAACTGTGTCCAGGAGAAGAAAGGGAAGCTTCTTTTCACATCCCTCTCTTTTCTCTCAGGGAGCAAAGTCCTTTTTGTTTGTTTGCTTGTTTGTTTGTTTGTTTGTTTGAGACAGGGTTTCACTCTGTCACCTAGGCTGGAGTGTAGTGGCACCATCACAGCTCACTGCAGCCTTGACCTCCCAGGCTCAAGTGATCCTCCCACCTCAGCCTCTCAAGTAGCTAGGACTTCAGGTGCACACCACCACATCCAGCTAATTTTTGTAGAAATGAGGTTCCACTAGTTGCCAAAGCTGGGCTTGAACCACTGTGCTCAAGCAATCCTTCCACTTTGGCCTCCCAAAGTGTTGGGATTACAAGAGTGAGCCACCGCACCCAGCTGAGGAAAATCATTTTTTTTTTTTTTAAGGGCTTGTCCAGCTGACGTTTCCTAAGACCCCGTTAATCAAGAATGAAATGTTGTCCAAGTCATCTATATTCTTGATACTTTTCTATTCTTCATCTATCAATCTCTGATTACAGGTGTGTTCAAATTTTTAGCTTAACAGATTCTTCAATATTTTTTGTCCAATTATGTAGGTTGTTGATTTAGTTGTTTGTATTAATTACGTGTTTTTGAATTTGGGATTGCAGCTGATTTTGATGGGAGAGTGTTTTTGTTTGTTTGCTTATGTCATTGCTTGCTTTCTTTCTCTCTTGCCCTCTTTCCTACCTGTCTAATAGTTTGCCCAGCTCCCTGACCCCTAATCAAGAACCAAGACTTATTCTGGTGGCTCAGATTTCCTGCTATGTAGTAATATTACACCAAGCTAGAAGCAGCTTGGTTCAGTTTCTTGGGGTGAAGCTGGGTCACCTGTTCCCCACGCCCTAGCAGGAGCTGAAATTCCAACCATCATTGCCAGCCTGTTTCTGGACTTGGAGTTCAGCAGGCCTTCATGTCTTCAGGCTTGTGACTTTAGAGATCTTTTCCCTCCTTTCCCTTCTCCTCCCTACCCCTCTCCTTTTCTTCTCTCTTCCTTTCAATCTCTAAATGTCTTTCTGATTTCCTCTGTGTTTTATCAGTCTTTGCTCTGTTTTCGGAAGAGATCAGATGTGTAAAAGCATGAACTTATAGCACCATCTCTACTGGCATTCTGTATACTACTTTTATAATTAGAAAACCAAACAGTATCATTTCAGGGAAATAAAAGTTTCTCCCTCCAAAAATAAGTTTTATTTCTATTTTATTAGAATAATTCCTGAAAACAAAAGTTCTATGTGTATTTTGTGATTCTAATACTTAAAAAAAAACTGCTTATTGCAAATTTATATTTTATGGCCTTTATATTTAAAGGGAATAAGGGAGAAAATTAATTCTGGTTGTAGAAGCTTTGATTCACCAAGATCTTAACTCTGTGTTAGAAACTGCATTCATGGTCTTTAAGCTAGGCACTTGGGTGTAAACTGTTCGGTTTACTGAATGGATGCCAAAAATTGAAATGAGGAATGCCGTTCTAGCCCCTTCTCCTGACGAAATTAATATTTTGCCCCCTTTTGCTTCTCTTAAGTGTTTCAGTCCATTGATTTTAAGTAATTTTGTCAATGGCATTTTCCATTAGACTGGGAAGAAAGAAAGATTGCTGCATAGCTGGCTGCTGCTGTTAACATTAGGAACTATTTAGCTCCTTGAACTGAATATTCCCTGCTTACTGTTATTCCATCCTATGAACTTGTCTAAGCAATTCCTATCACTGCTTAGTTCTTTCCAGCTCATGCATTTACTATTATTTCTATTTATTTTTGTGTGTAGTCAAGGAAAGTGAATGTAGACATTTTAATCTTATGTCCTAAGGCACTGTCTCAAGTCCTGGTTTTTACAAGTGTTCTCTTCTCATGTATCATCCTGATGGCTGGGAGCTATTTCATTGTTAAGAACTCTATGGAGTACTTTCTAACTAAGCTTATAAATACCTGGCTAGTGTCTGGAGTTTCTTTACAAAACTGTGAAGCATAAGCTAGCTAGGCACACTTGTTTTCTTATATCCTTCTTAGCTCCTTGGTCCTTACGTAAATATACCTACAATTAAGCCAGTGAACTAGATGGTCTTCCTGAATCCTACACTCAAGGGAAAGAGATGGGGCGAGCATCCTCCAATTGTTCTAGGGCAGTCCGTAATTCAGTGCCCTCCTTCTCAAGTGAATTGTAAAAATTGCCTCAGCCTTTCCTTTCTATATCACTTACTTTCCATTTCCCTACCTTTCCTTCTTTGATTTTCCTTCTCCCTATAAAGAAGCCCACTTAAATTCAGTTTGATTTTTGCTCCAAGTGTTTTTCTGGTATGCAAAGTGGAGAGTATTAAAAAAATCCTCTGATGATTACCCAAACTATTATTGTTATATACACAGTCATCCCTCAGTATCTGTGGGGTATTGCTTCCAGGACAGCACATGGATACCAAAATCTATGCACACTCAAGTCCCGCAGTCAGCCCTGCAGAACCCACAGATATGAAAAGTCAGCCTTCTGTATCTGCAGGTTTCACATTGCCCTGAATGCTGTATTTTCGACCTGCATTTGGTTGTGGATGCAGAACCCATGGATAAAGATGGCCAATTATATTAACTGAAAAAATGTGCATATATACTACTATATATATATATACACACACACACACTCACATCATTAATGTATCATATTACTTGTTCATACATATTAACTCATTTTATTAATAACTGTATCTCAATATAGTAAATCAACTCACATCATTAATCATTTATATGTTAAATAAACATACATATGCATATATATATATAATCTCCAACTACTGAACCCCTAACCCCACTGTCCATCTCCAATACATCCCATCCCAAATCTTCTCCACCTCTGATATTTCCTATTTAGCCAATAGAATCATCACCATTTAGTAAGTAACTCAAGCTAAAAACCATAGAGTAGTTTCTAAGTCATTCTCACTATTCTACATTCACTTGTGTCTATGATCTGTTGCTTCTACCTTGGAACATCATTTCTAGCCCTTCCTTCTCACTCTTTCTACCACCTTCTTCACTCTGTCTTTACTGATTTCTTGCTAGGACATTTTTCTCCTGACTCATTTCTTGCTTGCAAACAGGGCACTCTTCTTTTCAATCAATTACTGCTTCTTTTTAAACATGCACTGGCCTCTCCTATGATTCAAAACATTGGTAATTGTCTATTGCTTGTATAATAAAGCTCACACTACCCAACATTCAAGGTCCATCACTTCTGCTTCTAACTTAACTTGCAGTTCTCCTTTTTGGTCCTCAGCCTTGCTCTATCCTTTTCTTCACCTCTACCCCACCTCCCCATGGGAGCCTAAGCATATACTAGCCTATTAGCAAATACTAGCCTATAAGCACAAATGATACATATCTTTGTGCAAATACTCCCAGTGAAAGACAAAATGCCCAGACAATGAAGATCATTTCATCTGGCTATTGCAATAGGGAGAATGCTCATTAATGGTGAATATCTCAAAGAAAAAGAAAAGCACTTGGGGTTTCACAGAAACGTATAGACAAGGGAGTTACCTACATCATTCATGAGCCTTACAGGAGTCATGAGGAAGGATGGAGAAATGTCTTATTTTGAAATGTGCTAGGGCAGAGTGGTCTGTTGAGGATAGCCAATTCTGGAACAGTGGTAGGGAGATTTCTTTATCATTACTATTTTGGGGGAGCACAGAGCTCAGGTAAAGTTCAACATTGTCAACTTTTAACTGGCTACTCTCTGGAACCTCTCCACTCCCCAACTACCTATGGTTGATCTTTTCGTCTTCACCTCAGTGCACTTGAGGGCTGATCTTTGCTTACCACACCACTTGGGCTCTCTTGTCCACTGGCTGCCAGTTGGGTTTGACAAATAGAAAGTATGAGCAGAAGATTTAAGGGCCAGAGGAGTGAAAGACATTGGGTGTAGTTATTTTCCTTATTCCTTCTTTATCAGTTCTAGGGGTGGCTAGATCTTTCCATGGCTTCTCTTCACATGGATATCAAAATCACCTCCAGGATTTCAAAATCACCCTTCCCTTCTCCCCTCCCTCCCTCTTGTGCAACCTCAGACCTAGCAGTGTTAACTGCTTTCCAAAGTTGCTAGTCCCTGGGTGCCTCACGATTCCTTATTGGGTTCTTTTCACCCAGCCACACTTTTATAGCTTGCCCCTTTATTGAATTATGTTCAGTTAAGCTCTTTTGAGAGTTCTGTATTTTCTCCCAGAACGAATTCATTTGTTCCCTCAGCCTGGGAAACTTCCCCACTTGTCAGCCTAGAGGATTCCTGCTTGTCACACAGTTCACATGAAGACTTCCTTAACACCTTCCTCTGTGCACTGGTAGCATTTTGGACATACATTGTGGTGAAACATTTGTGAACTGTTTCCTCCTCTCTACTGTGTTGTGAGTTTCTCAAGGATAGGATATGACTTGTGCCCCTTGGTGTTTACAGAGCCTATAGCAGTGCTTGGTGCACTAAGTATTTGATAAATGCTGACCGCATGAATAAATGATTAGAGTAAATTGGCATAAGTGAGAGATTTATTAAGAAGCATAGTAAGAGATGATTGTTTGAGTCATTCTTTTTCTTTCTTTTTTTTTTTTTTTTTTTTTTGAGACAGAGTCTTGCTCTGTCACTTAGGCTGGAGTGCAGTGGCGCATCTCGGCTCACTGCAGCCTCCACTTCCCAGATTCAAGCGATTCTCCTGCCTCAGCCTGCTGAGTAGCTGGGATTACAGGTGCGTGCCACCATGCGAGGCTAATTTTTGTATTTTTAGTAGAGATGGGGTTTCACCATGTTGGTCATGCTGGTCTCGAACTCCTGATCTCAGTTATCTATCCACCTTGACTTCCCAAAGTGCTGGCATTACAGGTGTGAGCCACCACACTTGGCCTATTTAATTCGTTCTTTTGCCATTTTGAGTAGTCCTCTTATAGAAAAATAGAGATTCAGAAAATTAGAAAACAAAAATCATGATTACTTAGTAAATAATTTTTATTTTGGTGCCAGGAATATCTATTTGAGCATAGATTTTATTTTTTTAACTTGTTTTTAAATTAAAAGAACAGAGAGAAGCCAGACCAACTAGCACTTGATAAATATCCAAATCAAAAAACTTCTGTCCATGGAGCTTTTCGAAAGAACAAGCAGGGAGATGTTTTGTTTACTTCACTTGGCGGGTACACTCCCTTCCCCAGGGTGCAATAATCAGGGCTGATCAGCAGTAAAGGGAGCTTGAAACCAGTTGTTTAGTATCATTGATCTAGAAACCACTTCTGATATTTCCCTTATAAGATTCTCTTTTTTACCTAATGCTAAATGATGAGTTAATGGGTGCAGCACACCAACATGGCACATGGATACATATGTAACAAACCTGCACATTGTGCACATGTACCCTAAAACTTAAAGTATAACAATAATAATAATAAAAATTTTATTCTGTAATAGATCATGGCATTTGACATCTTTTATATCCCTTATGTCCCTATAGGAATAAGGAAACGACAGATACAGATGGGGAGAAAATATGCAGTAGAAAAACAAATAATCCAATTAGAAAATGGGCAAATGATAAGAAGATATAAAAGGACATTTCACTAAAGAGAGATGGCCAATAACACACTAAAAGATGTCAAATACCATTAGCTATTACTGAATAAAAAATTAAATCACAATGAAATGTCATTATATATCTATTTGAATGGCTAAAATAGAAAAAAATACTCATAACCATGTGACTTGTGCCTATAATCCCAGCTATTCCAGAGGCTGAGGCACGAGAATCACTTGAACCCGGGAGGTGGAGGTTGCAGTGAGCTGAGATCATGCCACCACACTCCACCCTGGGTGACAGAGTAAGATGCTGTCTAAAAATTAAAAAAATAAAATAAAAAAAAACTAAAAAATAAAATAAAATTTTGACCCTTAAAAAAAAAAGATTCTCTTTTTTACTTAGTGTGTGTATATTAATTTATTTAATCCATGTTCATTTAGTAAATGTATAATAAAATCAAAGTTGGATTTAGATAGTAAACTTTTAAAATTAATAAAACTAAGAATTATATAATTGATCCAAGTCAGGAATAAAGCAAAATTCTATTCTATTTTATTTATGCCTTCACCTATTTGGTATTGGTCATAATTTCTGCAGTGTCATTCTATACATCCCATTAAATTATATCCAAATATTTAAGCTGTTTTTGCTGTTTTATTTTTTAACCCAAGTATCTGACTATAAACAATTTTCTATTTGAATGCATTATATTTTCAATTCTTTTTTAAAATATAAGTTGTCTGATGCTTTGAGGAGCAGCCAATGGCCTGCCTGCCTAGAATTTGCTATTCAAAGACGCTTGTGAGCGTGAAAGTGGGCACTGTTAATAATTGTCCCTGGACAACAGGCTTAATTGGAGTGGAACTGTCCCCTGCCAACTGGGGATATATCCTCAAGTAGATCTCTTACCACTTACCCTGGTGCCTAAAATTTCTATAATTGCAGTATTGTTTCAAATTAAAAGATTATGACTCCAAGAATCCTCCTTCTGAATATAGCTATATTACATGGGAATATGAATACATTAACCTATCATTAGCCATTAACAATTTAGCGAAAATAACTGATCTGGCCTAGAAATGGCTCTACACCAGAGAAGTTGGCAAACTTTTAAAAATAAAGGTCTGTCTACTAAATATTTTAGGCTTTTTGGCCTGTATGATCTCAATTGCAACTATTCACTCTACTGTTATAGTAGAAAGCAGGCACAGATAATACTTAAATTAATGAGTATGGCTTTGTTACAATGAAACTTTATTAATAAAAACAGGTGGTAGGCCAGATATGGCCCATGGGCCATCCTTTGCCCACTCCTGCTTTTGAGGACTGAGAGGCTGGCAGATGAGTTTACATCTCCAGAATTATGTTACTTCTCAACTGTTCATCTTGCTGCCCTCATCATGGACTGATGCCACGTGTATATTGCCTTGCCAAATAATCTGATGACTCAGGGTCAGTTTGGCTGTGAATCTAACTTCAGAGGTCAATGCACTTTAAATTTTTCTTCTTTAAAATGTTGCAGTAGTTGTGGTTCTCCTGAGAAAAAGAACCAATAGGAGACTAGATAGATAGATAGATAGATGGATAGATAATATATAGAGATAAAGAGATTTATTCTAGGAGTTGGTTCACATAATTATGGAAGCTAAGAAGACCCACAGTCTACTGTCTGCAAGCTAGAGAACCAGGAAAGCTGGTGATGTAATTCAGTCTGAGTTTAAAGACCAGAGAATCAGGAGTCCCAGTGTCTGAGGACAGGGGAAAAATGGATGTCCTAGCTCAAACAAAGAGAGTACATTTGCCCTTCCTCTTCCTTTCTATCTGAGCCCTCAGTGGATTGGACAATGCCCACCCACGTTGCTCAGGACAATCTTCTTTACTCATTTTATTGATTTGAATGCTAATCTCTTCCAGAAACACTTCACAGACCACCCAGAAATAATGCTTTGCCAGCTATCTGGGCACCCCTTAGCTCAGTCAAGTTGACACATACCAATTAACCATCACAAATGTTAAGTCTTAAAAGGTTAGAGACCTTATTTATTATTTCTTTGGTATCTCCCTATACTATCCAGTACTTTATAGACACTGGATAATCAATATTTAACCAAAGATCAGTAAACATCAGTATCTTCATTTTTCTTCTAAAGACACTAGTGAAGATTAGTATCTTCGTTTTTCTTCTAAAGACACAGGAACCTAAGAATTATGATATAAGTGTAAAGTTAGGGAACATAGTCTACAATACTTCCCTCACTCCTGACACCATTTATGAGTTTTGGAGTTCCCAAGACCATGCTCAGTTTCCATAATTTGCTAGAAGGGCTCAAAGAACTCAGTGAAAGCTGTTACACTCACAGTTACAGTTTACTACAGGAAATCATACAGATTAACATTAGCATGGGGCAGAGTCTAGGAAAATTCCACATGTGGACTCTGCTTATGGAGTCATGGATAGTGTCAATGTCTCCTGGCTATCATGTGTGACAAGATGCATGAAATTTTGCCAACCAGGGCCTGAGCCTTAGTGTCTAGAGTCTTTATTGGGGCTTGATCACAAAAATGGGGTTAGCCTGCCCATGCGGCTGACCTCTGACTCCCTCCAGTGGTCAACTGATACCATGTGTCCCAAAGCTCCCACCCAAATCATATTGTTGGTGTGGCTCGAAGCCCCCACTGTTGCTCTTTGCACATTAATCAGGCATTCCAAGGATTTAGAGATTACCTGTCAGGAGCCAAGGACAAAGGCCAGACCTCTCTTTAGGGAAGGTTCAGTTCTTTCCTACATACAAGGTCAATCGTGGTTCGTGAATACAGTGTCTGACTTTGATCATGGCACTATAAGCCATTTTACTGGAGGACACAGCTAATGCATTCTATGGAATGCTGAAGTTGAATGATACATAGTCCTTAACTTTCCCCTTATACATTAAAAATGAATTTAGAAAACAAAACAAATAAAAGTTTTGTCCCTGTTTTTCTTTTCAGCTTGTAATTTATGTTGGAGTAAGATGTTCTAACATTTTAGAAAGAAGTGTTTTTTCCTTTTAGTAGTTTTTCCAACTTCTTTTACAAGAGTTCAAACATCTTGTCATTTCATTAAGAGACATGTATATATCTTATCCATTCTCTGTAGATCTATAGGTTCTATGGCTTTAAAACGCCACTATTTCCTATTATTTCCTATTCCATTTCTTATATCCCTCAGTTGCTATTCCTCTGATGGAAAAAATATTTTTAAAAGATCTTTATTTTCTCTCATTCTCTGGACATTTCTCATTGTTTTCTTAAGGTGTGAAACCAGAAGTGCACTTATTTTTTCCAGGGAGCACTAGTTTTGAGGAGCCAGGGCAAATTAAGCTCCCTACCATAAAGCAAGCTCCATAACTGCAGAGATTTTATTTTCTTTTACTTTCACATTTGTAATTCCATTGTGTACTACACTGCTTGACACAGAAGACAGTACATATTTGTCGTATCGAAAGATAATTTTCAAAAAGTTAAAAACTTAACTCTTGCAGAAATCTAAAGCAAGCATGTATCAAAGATTTGTTTAACTCATTAAAAAGAGAAACCGCAGGGTGGCAAAGTTGGTTCTAAAACAGGCACTGAAAGAATGCCAGCGTAAGATTGCTAGATTAGCTTTTTAAAATGGTTACTACCAGTCAATACAGTTGTAACCATTGAGTTTTTCTTTTCTCCTGCACAGAAATCATTTGCATCTTTACTTGGATAAAATTTATTTGTATTGCTATCAGATTTACAGAAATTAACATCTACTCTTACCACACTGTAAATTATTCTAATCAATAGTAAGAAGTAGGCCAAATGAAGCATTCTTAGTAATATTGGAGAATTTAATCTCATTTATCAGATCAGGAATTAAAAAAATGTCCTGCTTAATTTTCAAATGCAGAAACAATTAACAGTTTATTGATAATTTGATTAATCTTATACCAAGCCAAGTGTTTTACTTCAAGTTACTTTTTAGTCTGTGTTTACTCAAATTTGGGCATATAGGAGGTACTCAATAAATATTTGTAGAATTAGTAAATAAAAGTAGAGTTTATTCTGGTTTTGAAGGAGTCATGTCCAAATAATTTGCTGCTGCAACAACACTTCCTCTTGCTTATTAAAGCAGTGAGAAGTGGGATCACTGGAGCTGTGGAATCAGAACATGGTTCAAATCTCAGCTCTGCAATTTTCTGCTTGCATGGCTCCCATCAAACCACTTAACCCCCTAAGCCTTAATTTGCTGTCAATAAAATGAGGATAAAATCTACCTTCTGGGATGTTGTAAGCATTGATACATACGTAAAGGATTGTTTATAATGTGTGCAAAATCCCTCATTTGCAGGAAAATGACCTCTATGTGGTTTGGCTCCCTTTCAGCATAGTGGCCTCAGGGTAGTTGCACTTCTTGCATGGTGACCGAGGGCTCCAAGCATACATATTTCATCAGGCAAGGCAGAAGCTGTGTTGCGTTTTACAACAACCTTGGAAGGCATGTAGCATCTCTTCCATATGCTCTATTTGTTGAAGCTTTCAGAAGCCCACCGGATTTAAGGAGAGAGGACGTAGATCCTACCACTTGGTAGGAAAGTGGCAGGGTTACATGGAAGAGAAGAATATGGGATAGGAGATTTTGTTGTGACCATCTTTGGAAAATAAAATCTGCCACAATGAGTGATTCTGTAGAGGCTTAATTCATATTACAATATGAAATGAAATATGTTCTATAGTTGTCAAGGGCATTTCCTTGCAGTCGAGCGATTGTCATTGCCCTACATTCATTTAGTCACACACAATTTTCTTTGTGATAAGCCTTTCTTTTCTATTTTTTCCCTAATGTTGCATTTGCCTAGCTTGAGTTCATTACCTCACTGATAAAGCTGTTTTAATATTTAATCTATTCCTAGTTTCCAAATCATTTTCTCAGGTGCCCATCAATTCCTTGTAAGTGGTTAATTTAAAAAGCCTTTGAAGCATGACTCCATATGGCTAAGGAAAATCTAAATGTCAACCTTGGAAGCATTCTATGACATTCAGATGGACTCTTTTCACTATAGGGGCTTGTTTTTCTATCATGTGGTATATCTGGTCAAAAGAGGGTATTGGGGCTCAGAAAAGGATACTTCAAAGCATGGTGCCTTGGCATACTGAGCACGTTGATCTAAAGGAAATTAAAAGGCCTTAGAACTGAGTCCCCTCAGAGCCAAGAACTTTCTAACCTTTTCTTGTTCCTCCTCACAAGTACAAGATGGAACTCTTTTCCATCCCCTCCCTGAAATTGTATTAACCAGAGAATATTATTCGCATATCACAGGAAGGAAGACTGAGGAATGTCCCCATGCCCAGACAGACTTTCCATCTGTTCTTCTGAGGGCACTCTGAGAGATTACCCGGGAGACTTTATCTGCATAATAAGATAACCTTTGGCCAGGTGCGGTGGCTCGTGCCTGTAATCCCAGCCCTTTGGGAAGCCAAGGCTGGTGGCTCATCTGGGGTGAGGAATTCAAGACTAGCCTGGTCAACGTGGTGAAACCCTGTCTCTACTAAAAATGCAAAAATTAGCTGGGTGTGATAACACGCCCCTGTAATCCCAGCGACTTGGGAGGCTGAGGTGGGAGAATCACTCGAACCCAGGAGGTGGAGTCTGCAATGAGCCGAGATCGGGCCACTGCACTCCAGCCTGTGTGACAGAGTGAGAACCTGTCCAAAAAAAAAAAAAAAAAAAAAGATAACCTTTGTTCACAGTGAAGTTCCACCCCTTACCTTCCTGCTACCTCCTCCAGAGAGCTCAGAGAAACTTTGTCCCTGGTCATTGTCTGTTCTTTGGGCTCATTTAATTCCTTTGAAATTTTTTTCTAACCCTCAAAATTGCCTACATCCCCCACCCATCTCCCCTATAAAGAGGATGCTATTTAAGCTTCAACCGTCTGGCCCTCCTTTGAGTCTCATATTTTATATGGCTTCTGTGCTTCTGCACATTAGTAAATTTGTGTGCTTGTTCTCCTGTTAATCTGTCTATTGTCAGTTTATTTCAGCAAACCTCCTGAGGGTAGAAGGAAAGGTTTCCGTCCACCCCTACAAGGGCCAGAAATAGTGCCTTTCTCACTCAACATTTGTAGTGTTGAAAGAACTAGCACTCTAGCATCAGAGAGAATTCCTTTCTGCCAGTTGCCTTATTTAATTGTGTGAAACTGAGTACGTCTTTTTAAAAATTGGGGGTTAGTTTCCTCATCTATAGACTGAGTATAAAATTCTCTACTTTAGATTTATAATAAAGAAATAATCAAAAAAGCTTCTGCTGTAGGGCCTGGTTTACAGTGTAAACTCAATATTAGCTAATAATAAGAAAAACTACATTGACATTTTCTGTTCCCATAAATTCCCCCTCGACATAAACCTTGGTCAACTCTCACACTGGTATGCTAGTTTCACTGGAGAGGTGAGAGAGGAAGCGTCCACACAAGAATGATTGTTGAATAAGGTGGCTTCCTCTTCTTTACCCTTTAGGTGGTGGTAACACAAAGCTCACCTGAGAACAATGATGAGCCAAGCTTAATGATGAGCTAACTCCAGGAGCCTGGGGTTGACAGAGGGCATCTTCTTTGAGGGGTGTTCTGTCCCTACTTGGGTCTCTATTGCTGTTGATTGGGTTGTTAAAAGAACAGTTTTCTTTTTAAGTATTCAAATGAGATTTTCCTTTACCCGACCTCCATAGCTCATTGTACACCTAATTGTAAAAATATGTACATGTTTAGTGAAATGTATTGAAACTTTGACAATGTATGCTTTGTAAGAAGTAAGATACAAGATGTAGGATGAGATTCTCCTCTTCTACTCTCTCGGGATTTCTCCACTTAAAAATCTCTCTTTAATCTCCAAGTATTATAATCATTATAAAGATGAAAATGTTTATTACATTATTTTAAACTGCAATAAAGCTTTAATTGATCTGGATTTATTATCTTTCTATGCAACAGGTGGTGAAATTTACCAAATCCTTTGAATTGATGTCCCCAAAGTGCAGTGCTGATGCTGAGAACAGGTAGGGCTTGTGGGGTTCATGTGTCTTTTGATGTTCTTTTGTCCTTTGTGTTAGCAGCATTGCCTAATTCTTAGAAGATAGTAGTTCTTTATATTAGCAAGTACAACCAAATATCGTGACTCTTCTGTATTTCAGGGCTTAAATTAAAACTGTATCTTAAAAATAATTGCATATATGGCCGGGCACGGTGGCTCATGCCTATAATCCCAGCACTTTGGGAGGCTGAGGCAGGCGAATCACAAGGTCAGGAGATCGAGACCATCCTGGCTAACACAGTGAAACCCTGTCTCTACTAAAAAATACAAAAAAAAAAAATTAGCCAGGCATAGTGGCGGGCGCCTGTGGTCCCAACTACTTGGGAGGCTGAGGCAGGAGAATGGAGTGAACCCGGGAGGCGGAGCTTGCAGTGAGCCGAGATTGCGCCACTGCACTCCAGCCTGGGCAACAGAGCGAGACTCTGCCTCTAAAAAATAAAATAAAAATGAATAAATAAATAAATACATAAATAAATGCATATACATCTAGCTTGCAATCAGTTTTTAGGGCCAACTTTTAGTACTTGTAATAGGATTAAAATGTTGCCTTTAGCTTTATTTCTCTTTTCCCTAAATCTTGTAAATTTTTGTTTGTTTGTTTGTTTTGTTTTTTAACGTGGAGTCTCGCTCTGTTGCCCAGGCTAGAGTGCAGCAGTGCAGTCCTGGCTCACTGCAGCCTCTGCCTCCCAGGTTCAAGCAATTCTCCTGCCTCAGCCACCTGAGTAGCTGGCATTACTGGGGCGTGCCACCACACCTGGCTAATTTTTGTATTTTTAGTAGAGACAGGGTTCCACCATGATGGCCAGGCTGGTCTCAAACTCCTGACCTCAAGTGATCTGCCCGTCTTGGCCTCCCAAAGTGCTGGCATTACAGGTGTGAACCACTGTGCCCGGCCGCCTTGTAATGTTTTGAAATAAATCTTAAGATATTCTGCTGACTCCTGAACTTTGAATCCAAGTTATTTAGGGAAGTTAATATGGAATAGTACTGGAGCCAACCTGTTTTCGCTAGGCCAACAGTTTTAGTTTCTTTTCACATCACGTTTGACTAAATCTTCCAATAAAAAAAGTAAAATTTTAGATATATCTTAGCTGTACAGACAGCCTAATTTTTTGCTTGATTTTTGCTCTTTGTTTCTCTTCCTCCCTCCTGTTTGTCCATACTTGGCCAATAATATCCCCTTGGAAAAAAGACTGAGAGAGTTTCCAGTAATTCACTTCTTGTTCTCATTGGCATCTTTGAGGCTATAACAGGGTAGAAGTGAAGATTGCAAGCAATCAGTGAATTTCTCTTAGCTTTTTACTGCCTTGAATAATAGCTGTGTTGCTACAAAAATTCTCTTTAGTTGCCTCTAGAGGAAGGGTTAAAAAAGAGTGAAATTACCAAAGTGCAGACATGGAGAAAGAATCATAAAGCACTCAGGGCAGTATGATGATGAGGACAATGATGATGATATTGATACTAAAATATGAGCAACCTCTATTATTTGACTGTTACGTGTTCCATGTAGTATGCTAAATGATTTATAAGCATTTAATCCCCCAAACAATCTTTTGAAGTAGCCATTCCCCCCATGTTATAAAGAAGAAAACCAAGGTTCATCAAGTTTAAGTAACTTGTTTGAGGCCCTGCAACCAGTAAGTGGTAGCCACCAAGGACAAGGTCACCTAGATAAGACTCTCGCAACCTTTGAACTTTGATTCCGTAGCCACACATCATTTAAAATCTGGTTGTTGATCTCATCTAGTGAATACCTGTCAGGTTAATGTTCCGAAATCTAATGGGTCAATCAGAATCAGACTTAGAAAATTTAGTAGAAACTAAATTTTCAGAACACACACTGAGAGATTCTGATTCAGTACTTCAGAAGTGAAGTCCTAAAGGTCTGTATGTTCTAAAGGCCCTCTGGGTAATTACCTATTTCAAGATGTAATACTCAAAAGTAATTTGATTTTTATATCTATTATTGCCTTTAAATTCAGGAAATAGAAACCAGTAAATAAAAATAAAAAGTAAATTACTTTTTATCAAGTGCATGAAGTTTAAAAGGGGCCTTTGCTACATACTATATAACTCCATTTACAGGACATTCTTAAAACATCAAAATTATAGGAAGAGAAAGTAAATCAGTTCATTTCCAGGGACAGGAGATGGAGAGAGGGGTTGACTTCAAAGGGGTAGAGGGTTGTGATGGAACCACGCTGTATCTTGCTTGCAGTGGTGATTATATGACTGTATTTGTCAAAACTTGGAGAAATCTACCTTAAAAAGGGTGAATTTTACTGACTGTTAATAATACCTTAAAATGGAAATTGAAATGGGAAAAAGAGGTCTTTGGTAAGAGGTTTTATATTCATAAAAATGTATTTATGTTCACATCTATATTTAATGCCAGCTAATCTATACCTAACCAAGATATTTAGCATAGAAAGTTACTAGTAGTATACTCAGCAATTTTCCTAAATAGAATGTTATAAAACAGCATGAAATACAATAGAAAAATATCTATTCATGCTGATACCTTTAGCTATTCATGACCTCATATTAATTATATCTCCCATATATGAGAGGGGAAAGCTTTATGTAGTTATTAAAACACAACCTTTGAAGTCCTAATGCTTCAATATTGTTATTTTTTATACTGCTGAACATGTTCTCATGGTCACTTCAGAGTTAAATACTTCTTTTTTTATTATTTTTAATCCTGAGAGAACTTCCATGCCAAAATGAAATGACCCAAGACCTAGACTGCTCTTGGCAAACTTTCTGATAATAAAAGACAGAAAGAAAGGTCAGGTTTTTTCTTTAAAGAGACATTTGAAAAGTGCCTTTGAACTTTGACATTATGAGATAGTCCTATTCATCATTCTATTTATGGCTTTTAAATTAATGTAGAATGTTCATTTATCTCAGAAGATCTTTCCATCATTGTCCAGTAATTCTCCTCATGTAGATCTGAGTTCCTTCAGTCATTTATTGGAAGTTAAAGGAACCAAGACAAGTGACTCCAGAATTTACTTCACCAGTGACACGGAAGGGACATCAAAATGGCCTATGAGTCTAAAAATCACAGCTTGATCTCACAGTCTGATCTTTCCTTTAACCTTTCATCATTTAACATCTTCACTATAGATGATGTCTATTAGATACTTTAGTCCTCTGAACATCAGTCAGAGTTATAATAGTGTAGTTTTTAGAAGACAATTTCTATGGCTCCTCGTAACAATGTTTCAGGGTACTATTTCAATTCTGATGAACCCTGGTTTGAGGCTTGCTGATTTTTATAGATAGTCCTTGAAGCTATTTTTAAATAAAAACCAGTTTTGCTGACTCATCACTTCTGCTTAGTGTCTTTCACAGCTTTGTCATAGCTAGTGTCCTGTTGGTCTCTATGCAATGAGTACCAGTCAATTCAAGAGCTGGAAATGATTTGATCCATCTCCCTCCATGAAGTGTGCTCCTCTTCCAGGGTATCATTGGCAACACCTCTAGTGACAGGATTCTCACTATGTCATGATGGACTTCTTGCATTTATAAGGGGTTCTAGTAGTTAGGCATTTTATGTTGAATTATATTCCTATAACTTCCATCTGTTTATTCTAAATTTATTCCTTGGAGGCAGTTATTCCTTCCTTCAACAGTCATATATTGAGTACCTACTCTGTGCTGAGTCCTCTGCTAGGTGATAGGGCTACAGAGATTTTTTAAAAATTAAAAGCTGTCTCTGTCCTCAAGGATCTCAAGGGCAATGAACAGTGGTGGGAGTGGGTTAAAAATATAATACAAACATAACCAGATTTCACCAGGCCTCCAGACTATGGCTTTAAATAAACACAGTCACATTAATATTATAATTTATATATTTGGCTGCTTAACCATTTCTCCTATGTAGTGTAGCATAAGAACCCTAGTCCCTTGTAAAAGCCATTCTTGAAGTATTCCTGGAGTTTCTAAGATTTCTTTTTTTAGAGACAGGGTCTCACTCTGTTGCCCAGGCAAGAGTGCAGTGGTGCAATCATAGTTCACTGTAATCCTTGAACTCCTGGGCTTAAGCAGTCCTCCCATCTCAACCTCCCAATTAGCTAGCACTACAAGTGCATGCCACCACACCTGGCTAATTTTAAAATTATTTTGTAGAGACAGGGGTCTCACTGTGTTGCCCAGGCTGGTCTCAAATTCCTGGCCTCAAGGGATCTTCCTGCTTTGGCCTCCCAAAAATGCTGACGTGAGCCACCATGCCAAGCCTAAGATTTTAATAATAATAATAATAATTTATTACTGACTCATCATTTCTTCCAAGTGACCACTCATTAATCCTCTCCCTCTGGCCATGACAGAGCAGCGTCCTATGATGTGGGCTTCCTTGCCCACTCCGGAATTCCCATGGGCATAACTGCACTCCTCACCAGTGCTGTGCCACAGCTCCCCAGCACTACCTTAGGTGCACTGTTGACCTTCATGAACCTGGGGAAGGCTGGGTAATTTGTGCAGAAATGGGAAGAAGGCTCACTTTCTCTCCCAGGTGTCATAGTCTGTTGCCTAGCCCCTAAACAGCCCCGAGTGTACCCCATTTTTTACAGACCTTTTAATTCCTAAAACTTTTGTTAGATGTTAACCCACAGAGATCCAAGTGCATGTAGGGAGAGGGATGCACAAAAGAAAAGGTGGAGGACAGAGTGTTGAGTAGCCTGAATGTTAAACCTTTTATGTGGACGTTTTTCCTTTTTTAAACACCGTATTTTCTCCAAGTTCCCTGGTCATGAGTATTGATGGTTCCTGTCCTTTAGTGAACCAGTACACTCAAGGCAGGATGAGATAATCTGGTATATTTTAGAACAATGAGGAATTAGAACTAAAAGAGATTCTATTTCCAGAATGAATACTTTTTCACTAACTGGGAGAATACAGGTATTTGCTTCATGAACATATGGGAAGAAAAGGAGCCAGGTCTTAAGCTCAGTTAAAAACAACAGAAACAACATGACACTATTTTTGAGTTTTACTATGTGCTAAGTACTGTACATGAATTATCCCGTTTTTTCCTATGTTACAGATAAGAGTTAAGAAATATGTCCAAGGTAACACAGTAAGTTACAGAGGCAATATTTGAAACCCAGTTAGCCTGGCCCTGGCACTAATCTTCTCAGCCATTACGTTTATTACTTGCAAGTAGATTACCAGGAAAATTCAGTAGAATTGCTGAAAGAGCACAATGCGTGGCACATAGTAGTTGCTCAATGATTTTAAGGCACTTTTTCTCACACTTAACATGTTGAAAGTCAGGATGGTATCTTACTACCAGTGATGTCTTAGTGACAGTTGGTGATACAGCTATTGCCTGTGCATGTACAAACTTGGTCAGAGCTGTTTGTGTTATCTCTTCAATTGTGTATCGTACGTTGTTGGTACTACATAGATTGGACTTAAATGCTGGTTAATATGTGTGTCCAATGAGATTACAGTATGGTCTGGCATTGAAATGAAAAGTTATTGTTTTGCAGAAAAACATAGAAATAAGAAGTGGAGTGTAAATTTGATATTAGTGATGAAAATATTTGTTTTTGGAAAACTGGTCCCATTTCTGTATGTTCTTTCAAAGCAACAATGAAGGAAGAAACTCCCAAGAAGATGAAGTGGTGCTATATTTGGTTACTGAAATACATCTACACGAGTCACCTAACACATGTCAAGTTATGCAACTGAAGGCAGGAGAAATTGCCAAAGCTCTCATAATAAGTGAAAGAAATTTCAAAACAAGAAGAGGCTGATATAATTAAACTCGTGCATGATGCAGGACTGTTATTAAGGTGTGGAACATCAATTTGTCAAAAACTTTCAATTGATTGGAAACTGCTTAACATCCAGTGACATGTAATTCATTTAGGAAAAACTAGGAATTTAGTCAAATAGGAAATGCTGAGAAAACCTCAGTGTCCTTTGACATACCTGCCAGTGCCAAGAGTGCTAAAACAATTAACACTGAGAACATAGATGACAAAATGTACAGCATTTCAATGTGATGTCATGCATGATGTCAGGTGGTCAAAACTTGTCACCATATTTCATTTTGAACAATATCAAACTAAGTGTGGGAGGCAGAATGTTGGCCCCCAAGATCCTCACCACTTGTCATATATTCACTTTACATTACAAGCCAAAGAGATTACAGAGATAATTAAGATTACTAATCAATTGATGTTAAAATAGGAAGATTATTCTGGATTATCTAGGTGAGTCTGATGTAATCACGTGAACCCTTAAAACAGAGCCTTCTCCCAGTTGAGGACACAAAAGGAAGCTGAAGAGGCGCAACAGAAGGGAAAAGTCGGAGACATGTTATGCACGAGCAGGATTCAACAAATGTTGCTGGTTTAAATATAGACGGGGCCAAATGTCAAGGAAACCTGGACCTCAGTCATACAATTGCAAGGAGTTGAATTCTGCCAACAACCTGAATGAGCTCCATTCTTCCCCAGAGCCTTCAGAAAGGAATACAGACAGCTCTGTCAGTTCCTTGATTTTGGTCTTGTAAGATCCTGAGCAGCAAATCCAGCACGTCATGATGAACTTGTGACTTCCAGCCCTCTGAGATAATAAATAGGTGTTTTAAGCTGCTATATGTATAGTAATTTGTTATGCAGAAATGGGAAATGAATGCAATTTTATTGTGTGAGTTTGAACCCATTCTCATATGAAAATGAGATTGAACTCAATGCTGTTGTCTTATGTGTGTGCATTCATGCATGCATGCACATACACACACATAGAGATGAATGACAGGCGAGCTGATGAATGAGTGGTGTACAGCCATGTGGAAAGAAGGCCAGGAGTCTTACTTAACCTTCAAAGTGATGTTAGCTGTTGGTGCATTTTTAGACATGTATCTGCACAGTGAAAAAATTTCTAGTGGCAAGACTGGACATTAGCAACCCTTAAAATTGCAGCCAACAAACCAAGGAAAGATCACTTTAGGAAGGAATATGAGTTTGGTTTTATCTAAAAACCCTCCAATGGCATCTTCTACTAAGTTCAATAAGTGACGGCATCAAAACTTACAAGAGAGTGTCAGCAGCTTGGAAGAAATTTCTGGAGATGATAGCAGAGCACTTTTAAAGATACATGCTGCATCATTAATATCCTGATGGCTTAGAGGATAAGATCTGTGAACACTGATGACTCTGAATTGAGAATTGATTCAGAAGAGTGACACCCTTTACTTTCCCTTGTGTATAATCAACTTGTACAGTTTTACATTTCCCTTCAAGAATGGTATATGATAGAATTTATATCGAATCTGAAATATCTTTTAAAATAAGATTAAAATATTTTAAGTGATAATGCATTGCCTCATAGCATTTTTTTCTTTTAGTGGGCTGACAACAGTCCATCTTACAATCGATGCTCTCATAGATTCAATGACATAATATGACCCTAGAACCGCTTTGTTTTTCCTGTGGCTTTTCCACCCCTTAGCTCATCTACATTTCCCCCAGAGAGTACGTATAACTTTGAGAAGCACCTAAGAGAGTTTAGAGTTTCTTTAAATTTTAAGATTAGACAGCCCTGTGACTTTTCTCAACATTAGTTTTCTGCATTGCATTTTTTAGGTTAGAAGAGTGAATCTTCTGTTTCAATGCCTTATTGACTTTTATTTTCTTTTCCTTTACACATCTGTGTGGAATCTAGTTTTGCAAAACAGATTACCCCTTTTAGCAATGGTTTGCAACCATTCCTGACTTCTCTGTGACTCTTCCTTTAGATTTCCAGCCACCATGGCCCACATCCTATCATTCTTTTAAGGAGAATTGACTTCCACGAGACGTAGCTCTAGTGAGACAAACCACTGGATGAGCTCTATAGTTAGTCCAAGGATCTCTTAGCAAGACTCCCAGAGATGTCTGGGTTACCATGCTTTGTCTTTGTCCAGCAGCAATGATACATTCAGGAATAAACTTGGAATAGACTGTATTAGCCTGGAGAGACCAAGTATGATGAGTGAGGATTTTGTTTATTCCTGAGTGTACTTTGATTGTACCCTGCAATCATATTGCAATTTTTTTTTTTTTTGAGACAGAGTCTCGCTCTGTTGCCCAGGCTGGAGTGCAGTGGGGTGATCTCGGCTCACTGCAACCTCTGCCTCCTGAGTTTAAGTGATTCTCCTGCCTCAGCCTGCCGAGTAGCTAGGACTACAGGCCCACCACCACACCCAGCTAATTTTTGTATTTTTAGTAGAGATGGGGTTTCGCCATTTTGGCCAGGATGATCTCAATCTCTTGACCTCGTGATCCGCCCACCTTGGCCTCCTAAAGTGCTGGGATCACAGGCGTGAGCCACCGCACCCAGCCCATATTGCACATTTTATAACTCTGAGATGTACCTGGGTTACATGAGGTGATCTCCAGTACCTAATCAGATTATGAATATGATTCTGGGCCTGGAGGAGCACCTCCATGCACCAGAAGGTTTTATGTGACTCACTCCACTTGGACATTGTCACTCAAAAGCATGCAACCCTGGTGACGCTTTTGGGAATCAGAAATTCTGTTCCTACTTTAAAGAATGTTACTGAAAGTCTTTATGTAAATTCTGACTGTGCCAACTTTATTGTGTATCCCTTAGATCATGACTTTCAAACCTTTTCTAATGCAATCCATGACAAAAATATCCAAACCTAGGTGTGTATATAAATATACACACAGGTATACACACACATATCTAAGACAAATATTTTATGAAACTATACTTACCTTTACTATGCATCTATATTCTTATCCTTTTAAGGAAAGAAAAACAAAACTAAAACATCTGCTGTTATGACCCACAAAATTGATTTCATGATTTACACTTTGCAGTGACCCACAGTGTGAAAAACACTGCTTTAGATTTACAGGCCTTGTCTGATTTGCCCATGCAGTGTTTGTGGCCTCAATCAGTACCTATATTGGTTATTATGAAATACCATAATTGTAAGAAACTGGTATTTCCCAAGCATTTCAAGAACTTCTTCACTCAAATACATATTATCCTTCGAATTAGGCACCTTGGAGAGTAGTTTGTTTGTGTAAGTCTTTTACACATCTGTTTAGTACAAGTGAATACAATATATCCCTGGAATCCCAGAGACACATGCAGACACATTCAGTCCTACCAAGGCCTTTCAGCTACATTCCTCAAGTCTTGTACTGTATTCCTTCTTAGACATACATTCATGAGTCACTTCTGCTCTCCAAAGAACATATGCCAATATTAGATGAGCAAAAGGTTTTTCAGGAGAAACAAATGTGAAAGCTAAAGAGAGCAGGATCAGCAGTAGATGGGGAGAGCATTTGACCACAGTGCTCTGTGGAAGAAGAGAGACAAGTAAGGAGTGAATATAAAGAGTCTTTGGTCACAGTGTGGTTTGGAAAAAATCACTGCCTGGCCAATGGGAAGTCCCGAGCAGAATTTGCCAGTTGGAGAAATCATGCTTCCATGGGAGTGACCCAGTTCCTGCCCTCATCACGCTCAGTCATTGACGGGGAACAGCTCCAGGGGAGGCTTGGACCCAGAGGCGTGGAGATGGAGGTGTCAATCAGCTATACATCCTGATGAGGTTCTCCTAAAGGGAGATGTGAATGGGGCATCTCCATGGCCACAGCACTTGATGCGCTACTCAATAAGTATCACTTGATTTATTCAACTATCGAAAACAATTTTTATTATTCTTACTTGGCAGCATAATTATCATCTTTATGCTAATTATTCTTATCTTTAAGTTTTTCTTTCTTGAAATGTAATTCATATACCACAAAATCAACATTTTAAGGTGTTCAATTCAGTGGTTTTTAGTATATTCACAAGGTTGTTCAACCATACCACTGTCTGCTTCCAGAACATTTTCATCACCCCATAAAAGAAACTCTACCCATTAGCAGCCACTCCCCTCTCTTCCCTCCTCCCAGGCCCTAGCAACTGCTAATCTACTTTCTGCCTCAATGGATTTGTCTATTTTGGACATTTCTTATAAACGGAATTATATAATATGTGACCATTTGTGTTTGGTCTCTTTTACTTAACAAACTTAAATAGTGTGTTTTCACTATTCATTCGTGTTGTACATGCACTTTATTCCTTCATTCTTTTTTATGGATGAATAATATTCCATTGTTTGGATATATCATATTTTTCTTATTCATCAGTTGATGATGTTGTTTCTACTTTTTTGGCTATTAAGAATAATGCTGCTGAGAACATTCATGTACAAATTTTTGAGTACACATAGATTTTCGGTTCTTTTGGGTATAGGCCTAGAAGTGGAATTGCTAGGTCATGTGGTAACTCTGTGTCTAACTTTTGGACCAACTGTCAGACTGTTTTCTACAGTGGCTATACCATTTTACATTCGCACCAGCAAAGAATGAGGGTTCCATTTTGATGCTTATCAATACTTATTTTTATTTCTGTCTTTCTTTTAGTTATAGCCATCTTAGCGGATGTGACATAGCATTTCATTGTGGTTTTTGTTTTTTTGGGGGGGTGCAGGGGATAGAGTCTCGCTCTATTGCCCAGGCTGGAGTACAGTGGCACAGTCTCAGCTCACGGCGACCTCTGCCTATTGGGTTCAAGTGGTTTTCCTCCCTCAGCCTCCTGAGTAGCTGGGATTAAGGTGCCTGCCACCAAGCCTGGCTAATTTTTGTACTTTTAGTAGTGATTGGGTTTCGCCATGTTGGCCAGGCTGGTCTTGAACTCTTAACCTCAGGTGTTCTGCCCACCTTGGCCTCCCAAAATGCTGAGATTACAGGTGTGAGCCACTGTGCCTGGCTGATTTGTTTGTTTTTAATGACCATGCTTTTTATAATTAGGGTGCTATTCAGGCTCAGAATTCTAAGCCTAAACATTATGTAGTAGCAAGAAGTGAATGACCACTGGAAAATGACCCATATGATTACTTTTAAGTAGTAATGCAAAAGGGGACTCATTTTGTTTATGGCATCCCCTCATGTGTACAAAACAAGCATATAATAAAAGAACGCAATAGGTTATCTCATCCATTAGTCACCCCAAAACATAGTTCATGTTACTTAAGATCATTTTGGATCTAAAAATTCATCCTTTGAAGAGTGCTATCTTATAATCGATTATCTCCCTTTATGCCATTTCTGAAGTACATGATAAGTCCATATCCTTGCTGGGCAATTTGTCTCTTTGTTTTTCACGTATTATGAGAAAATGTGACATTTGTCTTTCTCTTCCTGGCTTATTTCAGTTAACATAATGATGTACAGTTCCATACAGTTGTTGCAAATGACTGGATCTCATTCTTTTTTATAGTTGAACAGTACTCCATTGTGTATATGTACCACATTTTTTAATCCATTCATCTGCTGATAGACACTTAGGTTGCTTTCAAATCTTAACTTTTGTAAACAGTGCTACAACAAACATAAGATTGCAGATATCTCTTCAAAATACTAATTTCCTTTCTTTTGGGAATACACTCAGCAGTGGGATTGCTGGATTTGTATACTGCAGTTATACACTCTTGGTTGGAATTCCCACCAACTGTGTACAAGTGTTCCCTTTTCTCCACAACCTCACCAGCACTTGTTATTGGCTCTTTTGGATATATGCCATTTTAACTGATGAGATGATATCTCATTGTAGTTTTGGTTTGAATTTGTCTGATTATCAGTGATGTTGGCACCTTTTCATGTGCCTGTTTGCCATTAGTATGTTTTCTTTTGATAAATGTCTGTTCAGATATTTTGCCCATTTTTTTGGTCAGATGATTAGATTTTTTTCCTGTAGAGTTGTTTGAGCTCCTTATATATTCTGGTTATTAATCCCTTGTCAGAGGGGTAGTTTGCAAATATTTTCTCCCATTCTGTGGTTTTTCTCCTCACTTCGTTGTATCCATTGCTGTGTAGACGCTTTTTAATTTGATGTGATCCCATTTGTCCATGTTTGCTTCGATTGCTTGTGCTTTTGGGGTATTGCTAAGAAATCTCTGCCTAGACCAATGTCCTGGGTATTTTCCGCAATGTTTTCTTGTAGTGATTTCATAGTTTGAGTTGTTAGATGTAAGTTAAACAAATATTTTCTAATGTACCATTTTAATTATCTTATCATTTCTTTCACTATACAATTTTTTCAGTTATTTTCTTAGTGGTTGCCCTGGGGATCACAATTAGTATCTTAATTTGTAACAGTCTCATTTGGATTACTATCAACTTAATTTCCATAGTATACAAAAACTTTGCTCCATATAGCTTTGTTCCCTACCCCTTCATTTGTGTTATTGTTGTCCTACTAATTACATCTTTCCATATGATAAGCCCATCAATGCAGTTTTATAATTTTTGCATTATGCCATTGTCTTTAAATGAGATAGGAGAAAAAAGAGTTACAAACATACATTTATACTATCTTTCATATTTACTTATAAAATTTTCTTTATCAGTTCTGTTTATTCTTCATGTGGATTCAAATTGCTCCCTAGTATCCTTCCATTTCAGCCTGAAGACTTTTCTTTTGTATTTCTTATAGGACAGGTCTACTGGAAACAAATTTTCTCAGTTTTTGTTTATTTGAGAATGTCTTAATTTTTCATTTTTGGAGTATAGTTTCACTGGATATAGAATTCTTGGTTCATAGTCTTTTCCATTTGGTACTGTGGATATATTATTCAGCTGTTTTCTAGCCTTATAGTTTCTGATCATGGAGCTATTAATCTTATTGAGGGTTACTTTTATATAATGAGTTACATCTCTGTTGTTGTTTTCAAGATTTTCTCTTGTCATTGTCTTAGGACAGTTTGATTATAATGTGTCTAGATGTGGATCTCTTTCAGTTTATCCTACTTGTAGTTTATTGAGCTCCTTTAATGTGTAGATTAATGTTTTCAATCAAGTATGGGAAGTTTTCAACCATTATTTCTTCAAATATTCTTTCTGACCCTTTGTCTCCTTTTTTTCTGAGAATCCTCATTATGCATATGTTTGTATGCTTGATGGTATCCTACATGTTACAGAGACTTTGTTCATTTTTATTCATTCTTTTTACTTTCTGTTCCTCAGACTAGATGTTTTGAATTGACCTATCTTCAAGTTCAATGATGCTTTTTTCTGCCTTTTCAAACATGCTGTTGGGTACCCTAGTGAATTTTTAATTTCTGTTATTATACTTTTCAATTTTTGAACTTCTATTTGGTTCTTTTAAATAATTTCTTTCTCTTTATTGATATTATTTATTTGGGAGACAGCCTTCTCATATTTTCCTTTCAGTCTTTAGATATGATTTCCTTTAGTATTTTGAATGTATGTACAATAGTTCATTTAAATACTTTGTCTAGTAAGTCCAACATCTTGGCTTACTCAGGGACAGTTTCAATTGACTGTTTTTTCATATATGGAGCATCCTTTACTGTATCTTTGCATGTCTTATAAATTTTTGTTGAAAACTGAATGTTTTAAATAATATAATGTGGAAACTCTGGAAATCAAGTCTATCCCCTCACCCCACCATCTAATGTTTGTTGTCATTTCTGTTTGTTGCTATTATTGTTGTTACTGCTATTTGTTGTTCAGTGACTTTCCAGAACTAATTCTTTAAAGCCTGTATTCTTTCTGGGGTTTGGCAACTGAGGGTTCTGCTCAGTTAGCTTAGTTATCAGCTTATGATTGGACAGAGACGTCCTTAAAAGCCTGAACCAATAAGTCTTCCAGCCTTTGCTGAGGAGCTCCATGTGCATGTGAGGGCTGCCGTCAATTCTCTGACAGGGATTTTACTTAGTTTTCATTTTCTACTTACACAGAGCTTCAAAATCTGCTATAGGTGAGAGCCTTCTCAGTTCTTTCCCAGACATTCATACAGGTGTGTGTGTGTGTGTGTGTGTGTGTGTGTGTGTGTGTGTGTGTTGCATACGTTCTAGATGTCTATGAATATGTATAAACTTTTCAAAGCCTTCTGGGAGCAGCTCATTCCCAAGCTTATCTCATTAAGCTTTTTGCTCAGCTTCTTGTTAGCTGCAAGTGTTATCACCACCTGAAGCAATTGCCATGTTAAACAATTACCGCTGACTTTTCCCCACAGATATCCCTGGGGGTAAAGGCTGTTCTCAGTAAACAAGCTCTGAGTCAGGTCAAATAAAGACAAGTTCTGAGAATGGAGGTTTCCATTGAACTGCCAAACAGGTCAAGTAGTGACAGTTCTCTGGGGATAGAGCTTTTGGGGAGTACCAAACTCATTCTTCCTCTGTGAGTGGCTGCTAGGCTGCTGATTTTCACAGCTACCCCAGAGATGGAGAGAGGGTGATGGAAATAAGGTAAATTAAAAAGCCATAGATCTTGCTGTTTTTCCTGAGATTCAACTACAGTTGAATAAATACTCATTGTATTATTGCAAGCCTTTGGTTAATTTCTAGAGTTCTGAAAAAGTTGATTTTGACAATTTTTGCTAGTATTCTCACTGCTTTTATGGAGGTGCAAATTTTCAGTGATCTACTCTGCCAATTTGGAACTTCTTTCCTCTTCTCTTTACTTTTTCTTTTATTTCTCTATGTCCACGGTAATAGGGAATGTAAATGAAACTTACACACTGATATGAGACAAAATATTTCCACAGTATATAATGAATATTTCATATTTGTTCTGTTTTCTTCTGCATGGATCTTCTTTCTTCTACTGTGCCTCTGCTAGGATGTAATAGGTGTTTTGTATAAATAAAAATATGCTACATATTTCGATGTTAAGGAAATGAAGAAAACCTTTATAACATTAAAAAATTAAAACAGCACCATCACTACCATGACCTGTCGTCTTGGAATGTAAGCAAGATTTGTGTTGCTATGTAACTTCCTTTAAACAAGGACTTTCTTTTTGACTACTGTCTAGCATATTAAGGGTTGCTGAACCTCATTTTGCCAATATTTAATGTTGTCAATTGACGAGCAAGTGATCCAGATAACCTTAGAGGCTCATTTCTACTCCCTTTCTGGCAAGGAGGTGGCTGAGCAGGTCTGAATTAGCTCAATGGAAGACAAGACTGGTGCCAGAAGTTGAATTCTGAGTCTCCTTGTTGGTATCAAGGCCACTTCATTTACCAGGAAGCTTCATTGTTACAAAGTCACCCAGATATTCTCTGCCATCTTTCACTAAAAAATATGCAGAGTGTATGAAGTTGGGGTGATCCACTGAAACACTATAGGCTTGACCTAAGCACATATATCAGGGAATCATGTTGCTTTGATACTTCTGGGATTCCATAGTTTCCTCCACAAATGACCCTATTTTGTAAATATACTCCTTGGCACTAGTGAAGTGTGTGTCTGTGCCCCATTTGCATGATATTAATTATAAGAGCTAAACATCAGTGAAGGAAAAGAAGCCTTGGTAATGAAGTTGTGTATCTTCCAAATTCATCTTAATGAATTTGGAAATGTATTTTTCAAGCATCTAATCTTTACCTCTTACCCATATGTAATTTCCATCTTTTCTTCTTCATGGCGTTGAATGTGAAGAGTCAAATGCTCTCATTACCCCTATTTATTTCAGACCAATGAACTTGTCACTCTAGTAAAACTGTCATGGACGAAAATGAAAGCTATAAAAATGTTCCATGATAATAAGCCACGTGAATAAGTACTGAGATCAGGCACAATAAAGTAGCCTATATAGGTCAGCTGTCCCTCAGATTAATACTATGCAGTAAACAGAATTATGGCAATTTAGAAACCTTAACAGTTGGTTTTTATGTTTGACTCTCTTGCTTTAGTAGGTCTCTCATTTAACATGCTTTATTTAATATTCTAACAAATTGAATCTGCTTCCTTTCTTGCTGTGTGTATGTGTGTGTGTGTGTGTGTGTGTGTATATATCTGTATATATAGATCTGTATATAGATATATATAGATATATATATAGATACATATATATCTATATACAGATCTATATATATGTGTGTAGATAGATGATAGATAGATAGATAGATAGATAGATAGATAGATAGATAGATAGATATGCAGGACTTGTTGGGAAGGTGTGCCCTCAATCTAGAGATGTATGGAGGTATCCACAGCACCCTCACAGAGAGATATTGTGGGGCTACTTGAAACCTCCAGCAGGATAGAATCCTGACTGCTCTAGTATCAGCAGTTTTGCCAGCTGGCACATTTTCTCCTCAATATTTCTCCAAATCTGATAATGATGCCACCATCAAAAACATTTAACATCTTCTCTACTGTCCTAGGAGTTAAGCAGTAAACAGAGCATGTCTCACCTTGGTGTTTTTAATTAAAGAAAAGTCTTTGTGATATAAAGAGCCGGTATTTATCAAGAGCCTTCTATGCGCTATGCAGGCTTCAACATTCTATTATTTTATCCTCAAAACAGCCCGTTTTCCATTATGGAAACTAAAAATTAGAGATCATAATAAAATTATCTGTAATCTCACTGACAAGAAATGTTGGACCAAGATTAACAACAACAACAAAAAAAAAAAAAAACCCAGATTTATTCAGCTGTGAAAGAAGCTGGCAATTGTCATTATAGGATGCTAGATGGTAGATACCAACCACTTACAGCAAAGCCATCTGACACCTATCTGAGAGTCACAACCGCACAGTGACACCAACTTGTAGGGGTGATAAATCTCATCGTTCTACTTGCAGAAGTTGAGGAAATAAAAGATAGAAAATGTGTTCTTTGGTCACCATGTCTTAATTTCTGATAATACAGAATGCTTAAAATGAGAGGAATAAAAGTGTGATGAAGTGTCCTCAGGCAAGACATTAAAGGCAAGTCCACTAACACATCATGATAAATTTAGGAATTCCTGCAACTTAGAGCATCTTCTTCTCCTACCACAGGGTAAGAGATGACAGGCTGGCTCTGCTTGTTAATTACACTCTCTCCCATTACTTTTTATGACTAAAAGACTTGTTCAATAACCTTCAAAGATATACTTAAGCCATTAAAAGATTATTAATGTCCCAAGTCCTGGGTGTTCGAGACTCTCCTGCTGAGGTCCTAGCTTTGAGTCCCACTGGTATTTACTTAGTTCTCTAATCTCCTAATTAAAAGACAACTTCAAAAAGCATTGCACAGCTGGAGGCTTCAGGAAGGGCTCCAGGGATAGACAGGCTGAGCTGAGGGGGAAAAAAGTAAGGAATGCAGTTTCTTTTTGTGAACCCAACCTCAGATTGACCTCTAGTCAATGAAACAAAATGTCAAATACTATCATATAGATCAAAAATCAATATTTGGTTTGCAAAGCATTAAAAAGAAATCTGTCCCAAACAGTTATTTGAGTTCCTGACTCTTTGCCTCTCTGGCTCCTACCCCTCACTGGGTAACACTCAAGCTGTCAGAAGGGGAATTGACAATCATTCCTTGGTAATGAGAAAATAGATTGTGTTTATGTTGAAACTTTCAGTCCCACCCTAATAATCTATTTTTAGTTAATGGTCACACTCTTCATTAATGACCACTAGTGCATCAAGGGTAGTGTGTTAGTTCGATCTTGAAAATGGCAAATTTGAGGTGCTCAGGAGGAAGTCTCCAGAAAGTACTTAGGTATATACGTAGGGAACTCTGGACTCTAGGGGCTGCTGATACAGAGGAGAGTCATCTGTATGGGAAACCAAATAAGGCATGCTCTCACTTAATAAGTGGGAGCTAAATGATGAGAACACATGGACACCTAGAGGGGAACAGTGCACACTGGGGCCTACTGGAGGGTGGAGGGTGGGAGGAGGGAGAGGAACAGGAAAAATAACTAATGGTTACTGGGCTTAATAGCTGGGTGATGAAATAATCCATACAACAAACCCCCATGACACATGTTTACCTATGTAACAAACCTGCATGCTCTGAACATGTACCCCTGAACTTAAAAGTTAAAAAAAAAGACATTTTAAAAACGAAAAACAGAAAGAGTCATCTGTATGGATATAGTTTGGGATACAAAGCTTGTGCATGAAACCACATAATATATTGGTTGGCCTCTTCCACAGTAGCCTTATTCACCACTTCCACCATGTATCCTAAGCGTCAGCTCTATTATTTACTATACCAATACAGAAAACCCCACACTTCTTTTATTTTTATTATTATTATACTTTAAGTTCTAAGGTACATGTGCACAACGTGCAGGTTTGTTACATATGTATATATGTGCCATGTTGGTGGGCTGCACCCATTAACTCGTCATTTACATTAGGTATTTCTCCTAATGCTATCCCTCCCCGATCCACCCACCCCATGACAGGCCCTGGTGTGTGATGTTCCCCTTCCTGTGTCCAAGTGTTCTCACTGTTCAATTCCCACCTATGAGTGAGAACATGCGGTGTTTAGTTTTTTGTTCTTGAGATAGTGTGCTGAGAATGATGGTTTCCAGCTTCATCCATGTCCCTACAAAGGAAATGAACTCATCCTTTTTTATGGCTGCATAGTATTCCATGGTGTATATGTGCCACATTTTCTTAATCCAGTCTATCATTGATGGACATTTGGGTTGGATCCAAGTCTTTGCTATTGTGAATAGTGCCGCAGTAAACATACATGTGCATGTGCCTTTACAGCAGCATGATTTATAATCCTTTGGGTATATACCCAGTAATGGGATGGCTGGGTCAAATGGTATTTCTAGTTCTAGATCCTTGAGGAATCTCCACGCTGTCTTCCACAATGGTTGAACTAGTTTACAGTCCCTCCAACAGTGTAAAAGTGTTCCTATTTCTCCATATCCTCTCCAGCACCTGTTGTTTCCTGACTTTTTAATGATCACCATTCTAACTGGTGTGAGATGGTATCTCATTGTGGTTTTGATTTGCATTTCTCTGATGGCCAGTGATGATGAGCATTTTTTCACGTGTCTGTTGGCTGCATAAATGTCTTCTTTTGAGAAGTGTCTGTTCATATCCTTCACCCACTTGTTGACAGGGTTGTTTTTTTCTTGTAAATTTGTTTGAGTTCTTTGTAGATTCTGGATATTAGCCCTTTGTCAGATGAGTAGATTGCAAAAGTTTTCTCCCATTCTGTAGGTTGCCTGTTCACTCTGATGGTAGTTTCGTTTGCTGTGCAGAAGCTCTTTAGTTTCATTAGATCCCATTTGTCAATTTTGGCTTTTGTTGTCATTGCTTTTGGTGTTTTAGACATGAAGTCCTTGCCCATGCCTATGTCCTGAATGGTATATTGCCTAGGTTTTCTTCTAGGGTTTTTATGGTTTTAGGTCTAGCATGTAAGCCTTTAATCCATCTTGAATTAATTTTTGTATAAGGTGTAAGGAAGGGATCCAGTTTCAGCTTTCTACATATGGCTGGCCAGTTTTCCCAGCACCATTTATTAAATAGGGAATCCTTTCCCCATTTCTTGTTTTTGTCAGGTTTGTCAAAGATCAGATGGTTGTAGATGTGTGGTATTATTTCTGAGGGCTCTGTTCTGTTCCATTGGTCTATATCTCTGTTTTGGTACCATGCAGTACCATGCTGTTTTGGTTACTGTAGCCTTGTAGTAGAGTTTGAAGTCAGGTAGCGTGATGCCTCCAGCTTTGTTCTTTTGGCTTAGGATTGACTTGACAATGCGGACTCTTTTCTGGTTCCATATGAACTTTAAAGTAGTTTTTTCCAATTCTGTGAAGAAAGTCATTGGTAGCTTGATGGGGATGGCATTGAATCTATAAATTACTTTGGGCAGTATGGCCATTTTCACGATATTGATTCTTCCTATCCCTGAGCATGGAATGTTCTTCCATTTGTTTGTATCCTCTTTTATTTCATTGAGCAGTGGTTTGTAGTTCTCCTTGAAGAGGTCCTTCACATCCCTTGTAAGTTGGATTCCTAGGTTTTTTTTTTTTTTTTTTTTTTTGAGATGGAGTCTCACTCTGTCACCCAGGCTGGAGTGCAGTGGCATGATCTCAGCTCACTGCAAGCTCCGCCTCCCAGGTTCATGCTATTCTCCTGCCTCAGCCTCCCAAGTAGCTGGGACTACATGTTGAAACCTCGTCTCTACTAAAAAAAAAAAATACAAAATAAATAAATAAATAAAAGGTATTTTCTTCTCTTTGAAGCAATTGTGAATGGGAGTTCACTCATGATTTTGCTGTTTGTCTGTTATTGGTGTATAAGAATGCTTGTGATTTTTGCACATTGATTTTGTATCCTGAGACTTTGCTGAAGTTGCTTATCAGCTTAAGGAGATTTGGGGCTGAGACGATGGAGAAAACCCCACACTTTTTAAAGCTTTACTCATGCTATAGTTTTGTCTGAATTGTTTTTATCTTCTTTCTCTTCCAGGTGAACTCTTACTTATCCTCTAAAGACCAGCTTATACCAACATCCTTCCACATCCTTCCATTAGGCCATTTATCACAATTCAATATCACTAGTGTGTGCTCCCTGAGAGTATACCCCTTTGGCTTCTGCACATACCCCTTTCTGTACAAGTAGGGGCTAGGCTGGGCTGACATCCATGTAAGGATGGGTTTCCATGTGCCAGCTTCTTTCAACAACAAGGAAAAGATCCTTATTTTTCGCTTAATGCAAGATTTGGCTCACTCCTGTCCAGCACTTAGTAGAGGCCAAACTAGTTGTCATTCTTGAAAGACTCCTGAGAGTTTCTAGTGAAGACATCTAAGGAAACTCTTATGTTGAGAAGAGAAACATCAACACAAGCACAGTCTAATGATTAGCATTATTTTATTAAGATGTTTTGTCTTCTAATGTGGAGACTCTTTTTTTTTTTTTTTTTTGGAAAAGTAATGCTGAAGATAGTCTTTTTATTTTCACACAGTTCTCTGTATGTGAACCTTCAGCTAAGCCAGGACTTTCAGACAATTAAAGATGTTGAGTCACTTGTTCTGGGGTATTTTATTTTGTCTTGTTTTGCTTTGCTTGTATTGATTTACCTCCTACACAACTCTGCAACTTGTCAACCCTGAGGTTTATGTATACCTCACTGGCCCTCCCTTCAGGGGCAGCCACATTTCAGGAATTACGTGTTTTCTGTAATAGGGCAATTCTCTTTTATCCCTCCACAGTCAATATATTTGAGCTGATGAAGCTCTCTTTGAAGTCAGTTTGAGTCTCACATTTGGAAGCAAGATACCACTGAGAAGAATCTAAACTACAGCCCTTTACATGAAACTCACTTAAAAACCTACATTTTCTTATATCCCTTTTTCTAGCAAAATAACAAGATAAAGGATTTCGTTACAATTAGAGTGTTATGCTAAAATGAATCGAGCTTAGGGAGGTCTACTTTGTAGAGAGTTAAAATAAGCTATTAAGTGGTTAATTATGACCTTTTAAGGAAGTTTCACTGAAGTTCAGGTGTCAACTATATTTCTTTTACTTTTCTCAAACACTTATATCAATATATTTTTACTGTCTGCTGTTTTTTTCCTTTAAGCCAGAATTTTTGTAAATATCCCCACTGTAGGGATCAAAATAGTGTTGTGACTTAGATGTACAAAGCTATTAAACATGGACAAGTGAAATTAAACATGGACAAATGATTTGCTTTAAAAAAAACTTTAGAAACATTTGAGTGGTTTCTCAATCAACCATTAATCTTCAACAACAAATGAATGTTGCTAAGAATTCTATGCCGTTTTTTCTTGTTATGCACCGGTGTACAGTTAATGTGTTGGCTACACACACACACACACACACACACACACACCAACATTCACACCAGACATTCACTTGCATGAGGAGATTGGTAAGGGTCTTTGTCTTTTTGCTGAAAGAATGAGTTGGTACATGAGTACTCGTCTAATGTGAATGGACATCCCAGCCCTACCCTCTGTGTCTACAGAGAGGGATATGGGCAAAGGCAAAAGGAGCTGTTTAAATAGGAAACTTGTGACAATGTGGGCACAAGTAATATGGCATTAGGGCTCAGGCACCAACATGCTGCATAGCCCTTGGCAGATAGTATTCTTCCCTTCTTCTATGAAGCTTTGGCACTCTGGGTGCTACCGGTCAGGCTCCCTCAAGTGATTTCTAAGGAGTAGGCTTTAACAAGGGGCCTTGAATGAAAGAATAAGTATCCAGAAAGGTTGGAGGTCAGGGAAGGACTTGGAGGTGTCTGTGGTCTTGCAATTATGTATATGACAGCTAAGAACCACTGAGTTGACATGAACTGATTTGCACCCATAAGCTTTGGAGGCCTGGGAGTAATCAAGGTGTAGTTGTGTTTCCAAACAGCAGTGAGTCTCTATCTTGGTTCTGGCCCAAACTGAAAATCTTAGTATTGGATTTGTTGGCCTTTGATATCTCTGGTGGGAGTTTTTAGACTCAAGAAAGTTGGTTAATATTAATTTAAACTTCCAAAAACTTATCAAAAATAAGACCTATTGGGAACTGTCATTCCTGACGTTTGTTGGTAGAAACAGGGTCTAGAATGAAGGAGGTGGTCATATCCCCTTCATCCTACTCAGACCCCATGGAGAGAACTGTGGACTGGACTGGCTTTCATACTCCAAAGGACTGTTAACAAGGGGGGCTACATCTAGGACTGGCAGGGTACAAATAAGGAAGGCACGCCACAAGAGGAGTAACTTAAGGAATTGGAGACAGGTGGGAGAAGAATGATGTTAGGTGGATGATCATGGGTGACATGTTAACTATTGCTAAATATTTTGAGGGCTGTCAGATAATGAGGTCCATGCTCTGTGGCCACAAACCATGGAACTTGGAACCAAGGATGATGACTATTAGAAAGTAAACTGAGCTGCCACAAAATATAATGTAATATATGATAGGTAGTCAGTTTCCTATCACTGATGGTGCTCCATTTGAGATTACACGCCCAATTTTCAGATGTGTTGAAGAAAAGCTTGAAGGAGGGCCATTGAAAGCCCATACAAATGTCTCTGTGAGAATTAGGAAAAGGTGCCCTCTCCAGGTGGATGCAACTTCAAGCAAACAAGCACAGTTAGACTAACTTCCACCCCCACTTCTCCCTGTGCAAGGCAGAACCTACACAACTACACGTGGCTGTGTCTGTGATCTTACCATGTTCTGTCCCAACAGCAACCAATTGCAAAAGAGAAAACCATACTGAATAAAAGTTCGCTCATAAATCAGGGGGAGGTGATGAGCTGTAGGAACTTTTTGAAAGAGCTTACCCTAAAAGTTAGATGTGTCCTTCCAAAAGCAGAAATAATTTGGGCCCTTTCCTTTGTGATTAAGCTCACAACACCACATCACTGAAATGTATAAAGGGGTACTGTCATGTGCAGAATTTGCTTTAAAAGTTGTGATGCTTTTAGAAAATGTTTGCTATGGGCTAAATAATATGCTGAGCACTTTGCATGAATTATCACCTTAATCTCTACAGTAGTAGTATTATACCCGTTTTATTGATGAAGCTTTCCTGAGATCACTTTGCTAGAAAGCAGCAAAGGGGACATTTGATTGAGGTATGCCAAAACTTATGATCTTAATCATAACATAAAATTACCTTTTGTTTGTAAAGAACAGAAGCAAGCTTTTGAAAGCTCTAACTCAGTGTTATGATTCTGCATTATAGTAGACCATTAGGAATTCCAAAATTGAGCTGGTTCGTAAGCCAGAATGTGATTACTCTGATCTGAATGTTTGTGTCTGCCCAAAAATTCATATGTTGAAACCCAGTCCCTAATGTGAGGGTATGAAGGGATGGGCCTTTAGGAGGTGATTGGGTCATGGGGGTGGAGCTCTTATGAATGGAATCAGTGCCTTTATAAAAGAGGCCCCAGAGAGATCCCTCATTCTTTCTACCATGTGAGGACAGGAAGGCACTGGACACTGAACTAAAGCAAGAAGGCACTAGATACTGAATCTGCCAGTGTCTTGATCTTGGTCTTCCTAGTCTCAAAACTGTGATAAATAAATATTTGTTGTTTATAAGTCACCCAACTTATGGTATTTTGCTCTAGCAGCCTGAATGGACTAAGACAGTGATGTAAATACCAAGTGACAAATCAATTTTCCTGTCTTTGTCTCTCTGAGGATCTGATCACTCAGGCCTTAATTTATGTTCCTGTGCAACATTAAACTGAAGAAATGCAGAGGTGATTTTCAGAAAATCTGTTTGCACTGTTGCACTGACCTATAGGTCAGTTCGAATCTCACCTCCTCTCTGAAGCCCTAGCTAGATTACAACACCTGAAGTCATTTCTCCCTCCATGGACGTCTTCAGCACTCGTGATAAGTACAGTTGACTTGGTAACTTATCAACACATCTATGTGAAAAATTTTTCATTTGAAATTTGAAGTGGGCATTTAATTTTTATATTGTTTAAATGTCAGTGTGTTTATTTCTCATCTCCCCAGTTAAGTAGCAAGCTCCCTGAGAGCAGAGATCATAGCTTATACTTTAGAAACAGCCTCAACCCTGCCTTGCACAGAATCAATATTCCTTCTACACTGTTCACTGATTTTACAATGATTTCAATTCAGTATGCAAACTGAACCAAGCCAAATTCTAAGCGTGTTTTAGATTTAGAGTGAGTTTTTCAGGAGCCCCTGCTCAGTAAGTGTTTTTGTCATCATATCTTCTTTGGGAATTCTGTAAGTAGGGACCTAAAGCTCTTAATTATCAACTCCAATGGTTTTTCCTCCCCGTTCCTGTGACTAAAGTCTCAGACTGAAGTGTTTATTATCTTTAGCAGCTTCCTTAAACTCTCTCTGATGTGGACTGCCCCTCCCTATTTGTTCTTAGGTGACAACCCACTATTCTTGCTATAACGCTATCCATTAACTCCTTATGAAAGGCGACAGGAAAAATACTATAATTTAGGATGTTGGGGTCAGATTTAGGTGAAAATTCTATCTCCACTTGGGAAAGTTATTGAGCATCCTAGGTCTCCATTTTCTATAAAATATAGAGTAGCATATCCATCTCATAGGATTTATCTGAGGACAAAACAAATTAGTTAGGTAAAGTATCTGGCCTGACCCTTGGCCCACAGTAGATGGCAATAAATTTAAGTTTTTCCTCCTTATAATTTCTTCTCTTTCTCCCCTCCCCCTTTATTACCACTTTTCTTCTCCTTCCCTTCCCTAGATATAGATTTCCCCACGTGTTCCGTCCCTGAGTGATCTCATGCATTTTACTCTCCCTGAAAATTATCCTAACTCTGGATTCGAGTTTTCAGTCCTGAGGACTGATAGGATTTTGTTCCCGGACTTTCAATAATGAACATGTCCCAGGCTTACAGAATATCTGTCATCTTTCCCCTATCTCCCCACTCCTTAAAACAACTGTGTTCTGCTAATAGGGCCACAGGCAGCTGGGAACAAAATGTAAGCCACTGCTCTCTGGCCACAGAGCCTGTGGAATCTAATGCAGTACCTCTTGAGTCACCAGCACCATCACCTCCCACCTGCATGACTTCTGTGGTTTCCAGGACCTCTTCCCACCTTCAGTGTCTCTTATGCAGTTCTTCTTGCTCATTGTACCTGGATTAAGCTTTCTAAATCACATGTTAAACCACGTCACTTCCTTGCTCCATATTCTTAAACAGATCTCCATTGCCTATAACTAAGGTCTCAGCAACTTGGTCAAGGCCTCACCTTTGAGCCTTGACCTCTTTTTCAGTTTTATTCCCACCATACAATTACTCATTGTGCCAAGAACACACTTTGTACCCTGCTGCATTTGTGTCTTTTATTCCTGCTGTTTTCTTCTAACTCCTCCAATCTCTCCTTGTTGAACTCTTTCTCATCCTGAAAGACCCAGCTTGAAGGTTGTTGACACTTATTGGTAAAACTGGCTCCTTCCTTGAGCCCCACCCTACCTAACCATTTTTCAAGTTCCTCCCTTGACTTCTGTGCCCAGACCTCTCCTCAGCTCCTGCTGCAGCGCTGCTTCCCACACTCCACAGAACACTCTAGGTCAGCAGCTTCAAAACGGTGTGATCACAGAACACCTCAAAAATTGAAATGTGGAATAAAGTACACAGTGCAGAATGAACTGGCAAGCCAATTAATCCCTGAAAGAAAGGTCAGAATTTAGCCCATACCCTTTTATAAACTTAGTAATGACTTCACTAAGTCATTTAGATCTTTGTGTGAGGTGCATTATCTTGTTTCTCCTAGATTTTGCTTTCATTGCAGCACAACATAAAATTTCATCTCATGAAATGAGATGTATATAAAACAGCAAAAAGAAAATAAAACCTTTTTTGTTCTTTTGTTTTGATTTGTTTTAGAAAATAAAGCTGCTTCTCTTTGAAGTACTCAGCTTTTTATTAAAACTTCCATTTTTCAGCCAGAGAGCCATAGAGAATAAAGTTTATGTATTATTAATGTTTAATATGCAATAAGGGATGAATAACATTACAAATATATGCTGAATTTATCAGACACAGGCCAGCAATCATTACAGATGAGATATATTAATGATGGTAAATAATGTCTATGTGTCCCACTCACTCATGCATCCAATGGCCTTTCCATGCAGTTTCCTGCCTTCTCAACATGGCATAATTTCACACAGGGACATTATTGCATAATAACAAAGATGACGTGCACATTTAGTGTTTTCTTACATATAGTGCAGTTTAGATTAAAAAGTCAATAGAGTGATTATTATTCTTGCTGTAGTATACTCATTTAACATCTCATGAAATCCAGGGTTCCACAGAAGGCAGCTTGAAAACCTTGCCCTAGTATGCTTGCATCCATTCACATAATTTCAGTTATCACTTGCCAAGCCACAAATTAGACATCCTCCAGGAAAATTTTCCTTGCCAATACTAATTTGAACAGTTCTCAATTTTGTATCTCCGTGGCTCCTGACAGTGCTCAATATGTACTTGTGGAAGAAAAGATGGAAAGGAGGAGAAGAATGAGGGATATTAACTAATTCTTACAGCATTTCTGTTTATGTAGTGTCTGTCGTGAAAGTGATACAAGGGAAAGTTCAAAAAAATCATTTAGCATAAAATTCCTTGTTCAAATTAAATATGAAAATAGTTTTAATTATTAATGTTAAGGGTCTGTTGCATTAAAATAGGCTTTTAAGTGAGATTTTGTAAGTGGAATATGTGCTATTGTTAAGAAACATAATCTAAAATTACCAAAATAGTTAACTAAGATACTAAAAGTTATTAAAGTATTACTGTTATCAAAATAATGAATAAGATAGTAAAATTGTTTTTCAAATAATTACTAATTAAAAGACCATAGTCTAGATACATTCTTTTGCTGCATTTGTAATTTTTTAAATTCCCAATTTACTTCCTGATTTTTCCCTATTTGGGTTTCATTCTTCCTTGTGCCAAAACATCTAGTCTGTTCAATTAAAAAGGGCAAGCTGGGAAGTTGATGGAATTTTATTAGTTGTTGGTGTATTATTGTTAATTTTGGTCCTTACATATGTTTGCCAGCTTTGGGACCTAGATACAACCTAGAGTTTCTCTCTGAATCATAGGGAATCTATGGTTTCTGCTCATGGATTTAATTATTATACATTATAGCAGGTAAGTCATTTCGAAGTAGTTACTGATAATTACCTTGCTATTGTTCTGTGACTAATGTCACTTATTGTTTCTTAATAAGGACAGATTATCCTGATATTAGTGTAGTTTATAGGGTTTCCTTTCAAGAAAACTTATGTATCTCTCTTTTCTTCCTGTCTACCTTGGTGCTCTGATAGTTTCAAAGAAAGCATGGAGAAATCGTCATACTCCGACTGGTTAATAAATAACAGCATTGCTGAGCTGGTTGCTTCAACAGGCCTTCCAGTGAACATCAGTGATGCCTACCAGGATCCGCGCTTTGATGCAGAGGTAAGAGGAGCCCCTCTGGTTGCAATCCTAAGTTTCAGTTGTCACACTGTTGAAAACAGTTTAAACACAAAAAGGAACATTTACCAGCAATTCTTTTGCATCCTTCCCCTGTGATCTTATTTTAAGCATTGCCTACTGTTGACTCTAAGTTAGAAAAACTTGTCTAACTCTACCATGATTTGTAGCAAGATGGTTATCCTTAGTCTGATGCTTTTTTATGATTGGGTATATTTTATATTAAACTATGAACTATTTAATAAAAAATGTATATAACAAAGTTATTTCCCAATAGACCCTAAAACAACTACCGTATTTATAAAAATTGCTCCCAAGAAACAGTAAATTGGTTGGTGTTAATTATCTAGGCACACTGTGTTGATATACGGAATATATTAAAATAATTTTGAAGTTTACATTCTAAGGTAGAGTATCATACAGATAAATTCACATGAACTGATAATGTCTCTATGTACATATGTGTACTCTATATATATATATACTCATATATACATATCGAGTATACACATTCATTAAATACAAGATTTCCTATTGAAGATTGCCCAGCTGAGGTCTGAAGAGTAGGAGGCATTTTTTTGGTAAGGAAGGGTAAGGAGACGTGTGTTCCAGGCAAAGCTGAGCAGGCATGGGGAGCTGGGGAAGTGAGATGATCTAATGTGGCTGAAGGGCCATGATCCATGAAACTGGAGAGGGAAACAGGGACCAGATCACCAAAAAACTTTGAAAGGCATGTTAAGAAATTGGAGTATTTGTTCTGTGCAATGGGGAACCATTGAGTTTTAAATGGGGGAGAAGCAAAAGTTATATTTTAGAATGATCACGCTGGCTACAAAGCAGGGGATAGGTTAGTAATGATAACAACTGAACAGTTAACCTTCAACCCTGAGAAGTAGATGTCATCATTCCCATTTTACAGAAATTGAGAGCTGCTCTATGGCTCTGGAGGCAGACAAAGATTCAGTCCTACTACCTCTCAAACTCCACAGCCCATACCCTTAATCCTGCCCTGTGCTGTCTCCATTGTCTGTGGCCAGGACATGGTGATGGCAGGGAGGCTGGGGTCCAAGTCTAATTTACAACTTCAGTCAGATCATCTTTGCAGATCTCTGCAGGAAAACCTTATATTCCCAAACTTACCACCTCCCTGTAGCTGCCTAGAACTCTCTTCCCCAGGCTACATTTTCCATGTATTTTCTATTCCTTCTTGAGGTTAGAGGCTCCTAAATCCTTAAATGAACTCCTAGTCTGGGTTGGGTGCCTTTCCAGCTGCTCCCTTGGCTGTCCTAACACTGACTACCCTCTAGTTCTCCTCAGTTTTTATACATTAAATCTGAAATTTGACTTACCTTTCCTTGGGAAAGTTCACAGTTCAAAGTTCTTCAGTTCTCCTCTGGTAAGGTAGAACACTACTGACTTGGTTATATGACTGGAGCACGGAAAATGATTTACAGATGTCAACATTTATATACTTTTCCATTGTGGTTGAGTTAGGACTGATTTTATGTCAGAGAAGTTAGTCTCTTCTCCCCTTTAGGCCATCGAACTCCAAACGGTCACGCAACCAGAACCACAAACGATGGCTCCCTTTTACTGGGGACCCTTAGATAGGCATCTGAGGGAGATCTGACTGCCATCTTCCCAAAATAGTGCCCCCTGTCAGCAGGAAGCAGTTAAGATCCGTCTTTGCCCCTATTCTAATGGCAGTTAGATGCACCTCTTTGGAGAAGGAATGATAGACTAAATCCTAAAAAGTATTACAGCTTTTATCTTTCTTTTAAAAAAATATTTCATCTAAGTGCTTATTTTCCTTCAAACCAATTAATTAGAGCTCTTTTCTTTATAAACATAACACACATAACACATAATGATTATATAGACAGACAGAAGAAAATCTAGTAGTTGTAAGATTTTTCATTTGCCAATCTAATTGGATTATTGGCCTCTGGGTGGAGCCCTTTAAGAGCAAGGCTAGGAAAGCTTGTATTTTCTAGGGCCTAACAAACGGGTATGGCTGGAAGACAAAAACAGATTTTGAGAGGGATCTACCTGCCTCTAATTTCTGAAGTTCCATGAGGAAAACAGAGGTTTCTCACAAAATGGGATCTGTGGTGCCTTTTCTGATTTTGCCAAGGAGTCACGGGCCATCAGAAATTATTTTAGGGCCTCTCTCATGTGTGCCTTAAGAGTGGCAAGACAAAATGGAGAAAAATAATTCAGTCAGCTGAGAAGAAACATTTTTCCAGCAAAACAAGATTCAAGAAGGGAAAAAAGCCATAAAGGTCCTTTAAACATACTTGGGTATCTGCTTTTAATTAAGCTGAGCACTCCTTAAAAAAGTCCTTTTAAATCCCTTATTACCTGACTTTAGCCATGCCAAGCAGCCAATATTTCTGGTTTTTGAACTTTACCAAAAGTAACCTCACAGGTGAAACCAACAAGCCTCAAGGTTATGACTTAACTACCAGTGTACGAAGTATTTTCAAAGCAGGAGGTAAGCAGTTTTTACAACATCTAGAATCTTTAAGTGTAGCTCAGAGAAGGGAAGACTTAAGAAGAGAAGCTAGAAGTTGTTCATGGAGGGGAAGAGAATCAGCAAATGGTAGAAGTCACACAGCTATTAACTTGAAAGTACTCATTCTCCGTGAACCCAGAAGGCGGAGCTTGCAGTGAGCCAAGATTGTGCCACTGCACTCCAGCCTGGGCGACAGAGCAAGACTCTGTCTCAAAAAAAAAAAAAAAAAAAAAACAAGAAAGGAAGAAAGTACTCATTCGCCAAGCCAGGATTGAACCTGAGCCACCATTGTAAAATGTCAGAGACTAAAACAAAGCACTCCCACATAATTACAGGTCATGCTCCCAAGGATGTAAACAAGATGCAAGCCTGCAGCAAAGTTTGTTACTGACCAGTTTGCTGGGCTGACTTGAAAAGTGGGCTTATGGGGTCCTACACCCACATCCTATCCTAAAGTACCCCTATTTCTGATAGAACCATACAGAAAGACATGCAAAGCATACCAGATTGGCTACAGCTTAAGACCAAACTCATAAATCCTTTTTCATTAATCAGAACTTTACAGAGAATATAAACAGTGATCCTTACCATTCCTTTTACCGGTTTGCACAGGGACGGAGAGGCCAAAAGTCCAACCGGTAAAAGAAACTATTACCCTTTTGCTGGCATGTCAGGCTTCTGGATTCCCTTCCCCTTGTGTCCGGAATTGGTGGGTTCTTGGTCTCACTGACTTCAAGAATGAAGCTGTGGACCCTCGTGGTGTTACAGTTCTTAAAGATGGTGTGTCCAGAGTTTGTTCCTTCTGATGCTCGGATGTGTTTGGAGTTTCTTCCTTCTGGTGAGTTCGTGGTCTCGCTGGCTTCAGGAGTGAAGCTGTAGACCATCGTGGTGAGTGTTGCAGCTCTTCAGGTGGCGCATCTGGAGTTGCTTGTTCCTCCTGTCCGGAGTTGTTCATTCCTCCCGGTGGGTTCGTGGTCTCGCTGGCCTCAGGAGTGAAGATGCAGACCTTCGCAGTGAGTGTTACAGCTCATAAAGGCAGTGCGGACCCAAAGAGTGAGCAGCAGCAAGATTTATTGCAAAGAGCAAAAGAACAAAGCTTCCACACTGGGATAGGAGACCCGAGCAGGTTGCCACTGCTGGCTCAGGCAGCCTGCTTTTATTCCCTTATCTGGCCCCACCCACATCCTGCTGATTGATCCATTTTACAGAGAGCTGATTGGTCCGTTTTGACAGGGTGCTGATTGGTGCATTTACAATCCCCAAGATAGACACAAAAGTTCTCTAAGTCCCCACCAGATTAGCTAGACACAGAGCAGTGATTGGTGCATTTACAAACCTTGAGCTAGACACAGGGTGCTGATTGGGTGTGTTTACAAACCTTGAGCTAGATACAGAGTGCTGATTGGTGTATTTACAATCGTTTAGCTAGACATAAAGGTTCTCCAAGTCCCCACTAGATTAGCTAGACCCAGAGCACTGATTGGTGCATTTACAAACCTTGAGCTAGACACAGAATGCTGATTGGTGTATTTACAATTCTTTAGCTAGACATAAAGATTCTCCAAGTCCCCACTAGACTCAGGAGCCCAGCTGGCTTCACCTAGTGGATCCCACACCAGGGCCACAGGTAGAGCTGCCCACCAGTCCTGCACTGTGTGCCCACACTCATCAGCCGTTGGGCGTTCGATGGGACCAGGTGCTGCAGGGCAGGGGGCAGCGCTCATCGGGGAGGCTCGGGCAGTGCAGGAGCCCATGGCAGGTGGGAGGCTTGGGCATGGCAGGCTGCAGGTCCCAAGCCCTGCCCAGCAGGGAGGCAGCTGAGGCCCGGTGAGAATTCAAGCACAGCGCTGGTGGGCCGGCACTGCTGGGGGACCCAGCACACCCTCTGCAGCTGCTGGCCCGGGTGCTAAGTCCCTCACTGCCCAGGGCCAGCGGCACCAGCTGGCTGCTCTGAGTACAGGGCCCGCGGAGCCCACGCCCCCCTGGAACTTGTGCTGGGTCGCAAGTGCCATGTGCAGCCCCAGTTCCCGCCTGCACCTCTCCCTCCACACCTCCCCACAAGAAGAGAGGGAGCTGGCTCCAGCCTTGGCCAGCCCAGAGAGGGGCTCCCACAGTGCAGTGGCAGGCTGAAGACCTCCTATCGTGCAGCCAGAGTGGGCGCCAAGGCCAAGGAGGTGCCAAGAGCAAGCGAGGGCTGCCAGCACGCTGTCACCTCTCACCCTCAGCTCAGTTCTAAGCCAAGCAGTTTAAGGTCTGGGAAATTAACTTTTCCCAGTTTGGAGGCTGCATCCGAGGGGAGTATCCTGTAGTAGGGGGACACAATTACCCCTCTGTGAAGAGAGGACAGAGGAGGAAAAAGAAGGCATTTTCTCTAAGGAGCCCCCAGGCCTCAGGATGCATTTGAGAGAGGTACAGACTAAAGATGAATGGTTACCCGGCTAGGAAGACAGGATAAGTTGTCCCTAATTCCTTTGTCTTCCCAGCAAATATGGGGTACATGAGGGAGAGAAAGAAGAGGTGTTTCTTTTCTTTCTTCTGTCCTTATATCTTCAAGTCCTGGCAACCTTGACAGGGTGCTATCCATAGGTGTCAGTGCAGCTTCTACTCATGTTAACAGAGGGGCCTAGAGGGTGGGAATATCTGTACTCACCCACATATGCCCTGTCTCCACTGTTGTCATAACCTTTGCGTTCCTTAGACCTTGATAGACTGCAGCCAGCAGCTGGCTGCTGCCTCCTTATCATAAGCTGAATGCTAAGGTAAAGCTAAGGAGCTGGGTTCTCCTCAAGCAAGGGAGAGAAAAAGGGTGTCTTGTGAATTTGGGTCCTGGCCTAACAAGATGCCTTCCAAAAGGAAAAAAAACTCTTGCATAGAAAAGCTCCCTATATCTGCAAGGCTGTGTTAACTACTAACATGGTGGAGAAAAGGAAGAAAAAAAAGCTTAGATGCAAGCCTGGAAAGATTCCTGGGGGAGAAACTTCTTATTCTTATGCAATGGGTTTCTTCATCAGGGAGAGAAACCTTTCATTGCTGTCTCCTTCCTGGGGCTCCCACCGAGCTGGACCCCTTGGCCAGGGGAAGGGAAGACTCTGCGGGTGCCTGGTGGGGAACACTGGCCAGCTAGCCACCCCAGGCCCAGGCCGTGTGCCCCAGACAGGAGGGAAGTGGGGCGGGGAGCCACCGCTCACCTGTCTGTCCTGTGCACATGCCTGCGACCATTGGGGTGAGGGTGAAACACCCCTAATATTGTAAAAGAAAAGATAGGTGCCAGTACATTTCCCCCCAAAATGAAGGAAAATCCATGGAAAAGACTGGCTTGGACTGAGGCCGACATTTCCAATGCCTGAGAATGATGGGGCAGGGAAGGGGGCAGTTTCTTCTGCCTTCAGAAAAAGTCTGAGGACGAGAAAGCTCAGAAACAAAAGTGAGAGAGATGTTTGGGTCTGCATTTTACTCACCCTTCTGACAAGTCCCCATAGAGGCCACCAAAATGATGCAGGATTTTTTTGCTTCTTAGGTCAGCTAATCTGGGTTCTTGTCTCATGACCAGGAAGAATTAGGCAGGCAGACACATTGAAGGGTGAGGAGGGTGGAATGTATTAAGTGAAAAGAAACCTCTCAGCAAAGAGAGGGGGTCCTGCAAGCAGGTTTCCACCTCCCAAATTGAATACCAGGGCCACTACACACCAGCTGAAGAGACCAGGCTCCTCCCCTGCATTAGGCCTGAATTTCTGGTGGCTCCACACCATTCCCCCAGTGCATGTGGGCCTCCAGTCTGCTGCAGGCATGCCCAGGTAAGCCCCCTGTGCAGGTTCCCTTATCTGCACAAAACATCTGGTGTAACACTTGTGGGGCAGGTTGGAAATTCTCCAGAGGTCCTTCTCTATCTGTGTAGGCCTTTGTCTGCCTCCTGCCTCTTTCACTAATATCTATTCTAAATTTCTCAATAGCCCAGTGGCTAATTCTGGCAACCTGAATTCTTTTTACTGACCCCAATTCATCAGAAATTGGGATAGAATGCCCCAAAATGGATTGGCCCTATTCTGGGATTTCATACTATGGATACATCAACTTTCAGTAAATAGAAATATTGGATATTTTTTAGCTTACAGGGGAGGAAATGGAGACTTGGGGAGCTGAAGTGGTCTGCCAAGGCCACACAGCTTTCTTAAGGCAGAGCACAGAACACACTCTGGGCCTTCTGGTTCCCGATTCAATGCATTTTCCTTTAGCATCCTCTTGGGGAGAGCATCAGCTGCTGAGGGTCTGCCTAGGCAATAGAGTCACCACATTCTTCCTTTCTCCCTCCTCACAGGTACATGAACTCGTGGCCAGCATACTTACCTTTTTGTCCTATGTGCTCTGCTCATGAGCTGAGGAGTCTTGGGCATACCACTTAGTTTGCAACATGTAACGTCCTACATAAATATCTTATAAACTGTGTAGATATAGTCACCAGGTCCTCCCTTATAGGAGCCAGCAGTGGTCCTTATAGGAGCACTGATAAGAGTGGCCAGACATCCAGGCACCAGGTTTCCTAGGCACATTGGAAATGATTAAATGTGGGTGCTGGCTCTGTTAGTGGTGGCAAATCCATGTGGGTCTGCAGCAACCTCAATTCTTGCCTCCTCAGAAGAAAGAATTTGACTGAGGGGCATTAGGCAGAAGGAGAGACTGTGGCAAGTTTTAGAGCAGGATTGAAAGTTTTTTTTAAAAAAGCTTTAGAGCAGGAATGAAAGGAAGTAAAGTACACTTGGAGGAGGGCCAAGCAGGTGACTGGAGAAATCAAGTGTGCTGTTTGATCTTTGACTTGGAATTTTATGCATTGACATGCTTCCAGGATCTTTCATTCCTTCTCCCTGGCTCTTCCCTTAGAGTGTGCTGTCTGCATGCATAGCGGCCTGCTAGCACTTGGAAGGGGAGCATGCACAGTGTGTTTACTGGAGTTGTATGCATGCTTACTGGAGGCATTCTTCCCTTACCAGCTGAATGTTTCTCGAAGGTCATATACCAGTTAAACTCTGCCATTTTGCCTCTTAATGCACATGCTTGAGTCTGCTTGCCCAACTCCCAAGATCTTATCAGGAAGTGACTTGTATTAGTCGCCTAGAAGGACAGAACTAATAGGAGCTAGATAGATAGATGATAGATAGATAGGTAGATAGATAGATAGATAGATAGATAGATAGATAGATAGATAGATAGATAGATAGGAGTATTAAGGAGTATTAATTCATATGATCACAAGGTCCTTCAATAGGCTGGAAGCTGAGGAGCAAGGAAGCCAGTCCGAGTCCCAAAGCTGAAGAACTTGGAGACTGATGTTCAAGGGCAGGAAGCATCCAGCACAAGAGAGAGATGTAGGCTGAAAGGCTAAGCCAATCTGACTTGTTCACGTTTTTATGCCTGCTTTATATTCTAGCTGTGCTGGCAGCTGATTAGATGTTGCCTACCCAGATTATGGGTGGGTCTGCCTTTCCCACCCCACGGACTCAAATGTTAATCTCCTTTGGTAACACCCTTACAGACACACCTAGGATCAATACTTTACATCCTAGAATCCAATCAAGTTAACACTCAGTATTAACCATCACACTACTGATCACTAGTTTCAGGGTTTTTCTATCTATTGGGAGACTGCCTTTTGTTGGCACTGGCTGTGGCCAATTATTATTTTAGAGAGACAGTTTAACAACCATCTGACCATCACCTGATGGTCACCTGACTTTCACGGAGGAGTCGGCGGGGGTGGGGGGGGCGGCCCTCTCCTGTCCTGCTCCTTCCTGACTAGCTACCTACTGTAATACCTGTACTGCCCAAGCCTATGCAACCCACCAATCCTTAAAACGTATAGCTAAAGCCGCATCAATCCTTAAAACATAGCTAAAGCCAGTTACACTTGTATATTTCAAACATAGCCCTGATGACTACATTTACAATCCCTGTATCAGTTAAAGTAATAGATAAACTTCAAAATTTCTGTGACTTAATATAATAGAGGTTTAGTTTTTGTTCATGTTAAGCCCAAATGGGTTTTCCTGATCAGTGTTGGTGGGATAGGGAGGTGTTCCCTATTATGTGAATGAAATATTTCAGCAGCAACTTATGAATGACTTGCCCCGTGGACCATATTGTGAATTCTTCAGATTGATAACTGCTGGTGCTGATCCCAATACACCCACTTGTGTGCATTTGATAGTTTCTTGTTCAATTCAGACTAGCATAGGAAGCTTGCCAATTTGGGAATTCATGACACCAGTGGCTATTTTCTGTTAGTAAGAGATAATTTACTCTATCAAGCTTTGCTGTAGGCATACAGTTAAGGTAAGAAGGGAAACTAGATTTCTAATTTCTGTGTCTTTCCTATCTTGATAAAATTCAGGGAAGTCCTTAGAAACTCTGCCCAAAGATATGCAGCAAGAGAATGATCCTTATTTTGAAATCTCAGTTTGAAACTGTTGGTCTTCCTTTTGATAGAAGCTACAAAGGGATGTCTTTAATGTGATGTAAACCCCATCCCAAGTGCTGTCAGATGCCTGCTGAGAGGGCTATGGGGCAAGTAATCATAGTTGTTTGCCTGCTGGGTGTTCTCTTAGTGATTGTCTTAAATATTTAATGGAGTTCCTTCCTTGTGAACAGAGCAGACTTAGCAGGTGAGCCATAGTGATTACTTGCCTTCTGAATGCCTGTTTGAGCTGGCTCTCAAAAGTGGCACCTGCTGGGCTTGATAGCATACATGGTTTTAAGGCCAAACTCTTTGGCTTATGGGTGGAAAAATTATGACAAAAGATTATATGTCACAGAGCTAGAACTACGTTTGTGAGCTTTAAATTCTGCGACCTTATGAAAATCACTGTTTATTCTGTTACAAGATTCTATGAAAAGAATGTAAGACAGAAAAGACCTACTCAATATAATATTATATTTATTTATAATAGTACAAGAAACCCTCATGTTTATGGGTCATCTGTTCTTAGGTTTTGTAGCTTTATCAGTCATCTGCTCCATGGGAACAGGGTATCCATGTGTGTTTCTGAAGACACTGTCAGGATTATTATGTGTATTAATTTTCTATTGCAGCAAAACAGATCACCACAAACTCAGCACTTAACACCCGATTATTATTATTATTATTATTGTTATTATTTGAGATGGAGTCTTTCTCTGTCGTCCAGGCTGGAGTGCAGTGGTGCATTCTTGGCTCACTGCAACCTCCGCCTCCTGGGTTCAAGCAATTCTCCTGCCTCAGCCTCCCGAGTGACTGGGATTACAGGTGCACACCACCATGCCCGGCTAATTTTTTATATTTTTAGCAGAGACAGGGTTTCACCATGTTGGCCAGGCTGGTCTTGAACTCCTGACCTCAAGTGATCCACCCACCTCAGCCTCCCAAAGTGCTAGGATTACAGGCGTGAGCCACCATGCCCAGCCAAAAAAAACACCTGATTATTATCTCACAGTTTCTGTGGGTCAGAAGTCTGGGCATGGCATTGCTGGGTTCTCTGCTCAGGATCTCACAAGGCTGAAATTAAGATATTGGCCATGTGGAATTCTTATTTGGATCTTGGCTTTCTTTTTAAAGCTCATTCAGGTTGTTGGGAGAATTGAGTTCCTTGCAGTTGTAGATTGAGGCTCTCGTTTTTCTGCCGGCCATGGCGCACGGTCTGTCTTAGCTCCCGGAGGTTGCCCTTGAGTCCTAGAATGTGGCCCTCTCATCACATGGCAGCTTACTTCTTCAAAGCCAATGGGAGAATCTCACTCCAATTGGCTGTGACAGAAGCTTACATAATGTCCAGAGTAGCTTATGTAATCTCAGGAGTGATTATCCCATCGTCTTTGCCATGTAACGTAACATCACCAGGGAAGTGACTGTGCTAACATGTTCACAGGCCCTGTCCACACTCAAGGGAAAGGATTATTCAAGATATGCAGGAAGCCAGAGTTGGGGGTGGTGGCAGGTGGGATTCTTAGAGGCCGTCTTAGAATTTTGCCTATCATAGCCTGGGCACGGTGGCTCACGCCTGTAATCCCAGCACTTTGGGAGGCTGAGGCAGGTGGATCACGAGGTCAGGAGATTGAGACCTTCCTGGCTAACATGGTGAAATGCTGTCTCTACTAAAAATAAAAAATAAAAAAATTAGCCAGGCGTGGTGGCACACGCCTGTAGTCCCAGCTACTCGGGAGGCTGAGGCAAGAGAATCGCTTGAACTCAAGAGGCGGAGGTTGCAGTGAGCCGAGATCGTGCCACTGCACTCCAGCCTGGCTATAGAGTGAGACCCCATCTCAAAAAAAAAAAAAAGAATTTTGCCTATCATATCCTAATAAAGAATTTAGTCCATGCACAATGTCTATCCCATGAAGCAGTCTATATATTGTGATATTTTAAAATGTCTACAAGAAAAAAGTAAACAGAGAAGTATGTTTAAAATAATGTATAGAAGTATGTATAGAATAATACATGTGGGTATATATACATAAACAGTATATGCATATTTTTAATAGGTATTTTAAACTTAACATGTCTAAAGCACGGGCCACAGTCTCCTGTCCCCAAGCATGCTCCTCTCTCTGTTTCCATATCTCTATTGAGGCAACACGATCCTTCAGGACGCTTATGTCAAAAAAAGTGTAGGCATGATTCTACCTTTCTCTCATGTTGAATATGAATTCATCAGGAAGTCCAATTGCATAATTTATCCAGAATCTGACCACTTCTTACCACTCAGCTGCTACCACCGAGATCCAACCTACCATCATCCCTGTACTATTTCATGTACAAATCCTCTTAAACTGTCTCTCTCCTTCCACTTTTCCCTTCTATACTCTTTTCTCAACACAATAGTCAGAGGCTATTAAATTTTAAGTTATGTTACAACTCTGCTCACACACTCTTCAGTGTCTCCTTATTTCACTGGAGTAAAAGCGAAATTTGCAGTTCTTTCAGAGATCTACAATGCCATACACCATCTGGCACCCTATCATCCACCCCCATCCCTTACTCATACTATGCAAGCCACCCTAGTCTCCTTTTTCCTACAATGTGCCACTTACACGCCCACCTCAGGGGCTTTGCACTGGCTACTCCCTCAGCTGAAATACTCTTCCCCCAATATCTGCATGGCTCCTCATATCCTCTCCTCTTGAAGACCGTTGTTCAAATGTTGCCTGACAGTGAGGCCTGATACCCTTGGTACTCTTTACCCCTCTTATCTGTTTTTTCCCCATCATCTTAAGATCTTCTAACATATAATTTATTCACTTATCTTTGTATTGTTTACCATCTCTCTTCTGTCGCTAAAATGTAAGCTCTATGAAGGTGAGGATTTTGTTGTTTTTTTTCGCTGATGTATCCCCAACACCTAGAACAATGTTTAGTACATAATAGACATTCTTGTTGAATATTGTTCATTATTGTCAAATATATTATGTATGTGTAATTTATGAATATGCTTTATGTCATTAAATATATTATATATTGACATATGAACTTAATACATATTTATAAGAAAAGATGAGGAAGGACTTGTACCAACCTGTTAATAATTGCTATCTCTAAAGATGGAAGAGTTAGAGCTTTTGATTTTATTTGTGCTTTAAATTTTTCATGTGTTCATATTATTTTTATAATCATGAAAAATTTTAAAGATATTCTAAAATCTTAGACTGTCTATATCTTATATAAATTATGTTTTACCAGGTTATTTTGAGTCTTCTTAAAGTTATAAACAATTATCTAAAACCATGATTGAAATACAATATCTAAACAAGTCAACTTGCCTTGCTGTATCTTTGGGGAATTCAGACGGATTATTTTCTATTCGCCTTTGCCTCTGTTTCTTGGGATTTATTCCAACTAGGTGCGTTGTCTGAGATTGTCCCAATGGCATGTATATAAACTGCATTTGCAGATGACCGCCTCTTGTATTAGGTGACTTCTTAGAATGCATACTCTATTTACAAATATCCTCACCATTACAATCATTCTGTCCTTGCTTTCAACTGGCATCATGCCTCGGAATTCAATTTTCTGTAGTTAGTTGCACTTTAATATATCATCTGTGACACTTTCTGCCCTTCTCTTCTTATTAGATTCAAAGAACGCATTAAAACAAATACACTAATGCAAAACAAGCCATTACTTAGTCAGTCTAAGGTATTAATCCTATTGCTTAATTCAGTATTTCCTTCCATTTGTATAGTTATGGAGAGAATTTTCAGAGCCATCACATGCAGTGTTTGCTTTTTGCCTACAATAAGAATGAATACTTGGACTCAACATTTAAATAGAAAAGGTTCATTCAGCAAAGGGAATGTCAGAAATTAACTAAAAAGTAGGGCAGGCCTTATGCATGGATGGATTTGGTGGTCCATTTATTTGTTACAAATTCAGGAGAGGTGGGAAACCCATCAGTACCTAGATCTCCTCTGCCATGGAAGGCCAATGCCCAGAGTTACACAATTAACACTAAGGTGGTGTGATCTGAACTCTGTAGCTCTTCAGTCCCACGCAGTTCTTCCATGTAAAGTTTTTCCTCTGATTTTTTTAAAGCCTATTATAGACAACTCAATAGTACTTATCCTTGTCATGTAGCACTTAAGGATAATGGGGCTCCAGGCTCTGAGATTCTCTGATTTAGAGCATTAAAGCCCATTTTGCCTGCCAGATCTTTGTGGTGGAGCACTCCTGCACCCCCACAGTGGCTGCTGAGAGCTAGCCTGGCAGGACAGGTCATTCTCTATTCTCTGTAACACCTTCTGGTCTATCAGTTATGCTTCTGTTACAAAGGGAAATATGCAAAATTAAAAACATTAAGAGGCAACGCTCTGTGGATCAGCTGAAATTCATTTGCTCTTGTCAGTCTCTCAGTTTCTGTTACTTAGTGTGAACCAGTTTGAGAACCTTTCCTGAGAAGAAGGGTAGATTGGACAGTGGACGTAAGAATTACAGATGAGCAGGAGGGGAAGGAAGTTTAGAGGTTAGAAGTTAGGGGGATTACTAAGACTTAAATAAAATATAGAATGGGGAAGCAGTGGGTAGTGAAAACAAATACAAGTGCCACAGTTCTAAGAATCCAACAGACTTTGCCGCATGGGCAGTGGAGAAAATGCCTCAGCTCCAAGCACAATCATTTATTTTTCAGGAATTTAAGGAATCATATACAGGCAGTATTCTACAAGCCATTAGGATTGATCCTGTGTGCAGGTAAGATAGGCCAAACTCAATTCTCTCTCTATTATTTCATGGAAATCAAGGGACTAACTTGGAACATTGGCTCCCTCAGCTTGTCTGGTTACTAGAATTTCTCACCAATAGATTATCTTTGGGGAGAAAGTGTTGCTTTAGATTATTGTTAAAGTTGTACATATCTTTCTAGAGAAAGGAAATACACTGAACATTAATAAATAGTATTATATTATCACCAATTTATTTAACATTTCCTTTGACCACCTTTGAGAGGCTGGAAAATATAACAAGTACATGTTGATGGCTCCAAGAGCTAAACCATCTTTAATTAGATCCATTAATTGGAAAGGCCTCATGAGGACAGAAACTAGGTAACATTTTTAAATGGACATATCTTTGCTTGGAAAGAACTAAGCACTCCCAGAAATATATTTAGTTTAACTGTTACCTTTTAGAAAGGCTGCTTTTTCTCACGTGATCTAACTTTTGAGGCTCTAATGGTGTGAATGTTAAACCAAGAATGACCAAGGCACCGTGTGGAACAATAAAGCAGATTTTTTTGGCAGGTGTTCCTTTCAATATTAGCAATATTTGTATTTGTAAAACTCCTTACAAATTTTGAAGCCCTTTCACACAAAATTTTCATAAAACAACTTGAAAAACAAGAAAAAGCACAAAGATGAGAATCAGCTGTGAGGCCGAAATATGAAGATAACCAATGTTACCATTTCGGTGTGCAGGAGATAAATATTAATGATAAAATTGAGGCATTGAAACTTTGGGTGACTTTGTTGGGGTGGTGTGGCTGATGGGCATTTTTGAGCTCCATTGACTGATTCAATATGGAGAGTTGGGGTTATCTGGTGAACAGGAATGATTCTTTCCTTCATACTTGCTTATTACTCTTTCTCCCTGTTTGGAATTTATTCTTTAGACATCCTGTGCTTCTTTCATCTCCCTTCTCCTTTTCCTCCAGCCCCTGCAGAGGATAAAATGGACTCCTGGGCCTTGCCTTTTCATATGGTTACATGAACTAACCTGGATTAGCACAGTTTTCCAGAAACAATAGCTGCTGCCGCAAATAGGCAATTAGGGAATTTCATTAATGATTTTAAAATGGAAAAATTCACTCTCATCACACTCTGCCATCCTTCCTTGTTCTCCTCTCCCACCTGATTGGGCTCATCAAGCGTGTTGATCATCACCATTCCTTAGCCTCACCTCCTTCCCTCAAACACAATGGAAACACTTTAAAGACACCCTCTGCATTCTCTGATGCTTCACCTCTTCTCCTGTGCTCAGCCCATACAAGACTCCAGCTCTGAATAGATGCAGCTCTGCTTTCTCAGTATGGCCTTCCTCTCTTCTAGGACTAACCACTTGATTTTTATTCCTGATCACATCCTTTCTTCCCTTTACCATTTTTGCCTTCAATAATCCCACTATGTTGCTAAATTCAGTAAGCCATTTTCAGTCCTTATCTTATTAGACTTCTCTATAGCATGGGACACTGTTGCTCCCCCTAAGTTCTACTTAGAAAATAACTTCTTCCCTTATGGACAAATTATCTGTGTTTATTATCTAAAATTTACAAACTAGGAGCAATAATTTTAAAATTCTAATAGCCAAGAAATTCAAAGGAAACTATTATGGTCATAATTTTTCCAGGATCCTTCAATGTATATAATATGCTTTTGTATACCCACAGGCATGTACACTATTATCATTTAATATATTAAATATTCTCCATATGAGTAACTATTCTTCTATAGCGTGATTTTAATTAGATGCATAATATTCTGTTGTGTGAATATGCTATGATTTACTTAACCAACTGCCTCCAGTTGAATATTCATGTTATCCTAATAAATCACTAAGTGAAATAATGCTATGGTTCACACTTTTACATATAAAACTTTGTGCATAGCTTTGATAATTACCACAGGATAAATTCCTAGATATAAAATTGATTGGTCAAAGAGTATGTATTTATACTTTTTAGGCTCTGGATACACATCAATAAACCTATTTCCAGAAAGGTTGTAGAAATCTGTTCACACATTATGGATGCAGTAAAGCCTTCAGGTTAAGAGCGTGAGCTTTGGAGTTCTTGTCCATCCCTCTCACTGATGTCACCTTTTTCTTCTAGCACTAAATATTGTGTTCCCCAAAGTTCAATTTTTAGTCTTTTTGTTGGATAAGTTCTCTCTTGCAATAACCATGCAATTAACTTAAATCTTACCCATGCAATTAACCCAGAGGACTGATGACTCCAAGATTAGTATCTCCAGCCCCTCTCACTTGTAATGTGTGTCCATTTGGAGTTCGTATCATTTCCCTCAAATTTCCCGTGTTCCCCACTTCAAGGAACTCTTCCACCTTTACTCAAGCCAGAAACCTCAATGTTATCCTCCATGGGGATGGGAGAGTGCATACTCCCACTTTCCCAGAATAAAAAAAACTCTTTTGGGGAACTGTAGTGCTTTAAAAGTGATGGGTAAACAAAATTCTCTTTTATTTAACTGGTGGACAGCCTAAGGTTTGTTTTTCTCACCACCAGCTTCTAAATTGTCTTTCTTACTGAATGTTCCTTTTCTTCTTGCCTATTGTGACCTGTCCTTAGCTGCCCAGATTTCGTAGGAGACGTTAGACAGGAGCTACTGTTGTCCCAGAGTTGGCAGAGACACTTGTGTTTACTACTCGGTGCTGCCTCAGACCCAGTGGTCTGTACAATATGTGTCGCTCCCTCAGCAAAACAAAGCAGACCCAGCCATCCTAGTGCTGCTGTGGCCAGCCTAAGTCTGTAGATTATACCTTTCTAAAATTGGCTTTCTTCTCTTCATGCTTACTGGTATTGCCTTAATTCAGATTTTATCCTTAGGGAGGGGAAGAAAACCAGTTTGTTTTTTTGGAAGATAACTTTGATGGATGTGTTTGCCATTGGCTGTGCTCCTTTGAGCCAGTCTCTCTCATTCAAGGCAGTTAATATCTCTAAGTCTCATCTGATAAGAGAGGATGATAACAGTACCTACTTCATGGGGTGGTTGTAAAAAGTATAAAATAATGCATAAGAAAGTGCTGAGCAGAATGCCAGACAGAGAGTGAACATCTAACAAATGTGAACTTATCATCATCACTGTTGTCTTTGAAGACTCTTTGTAAAGAGTCTCGGGCTGCTCCTGATTTCTCTAAACAGAGTCCATTGTTGTCTTTCCAATAGTGTTTGAACATCCTCTACTTGGACACTTATTTTATCTCAATATTTCTATCTTTCCTAGACTGTGAGTAGCTCAAGGGTAATGACTACTTGAATCCATTTTTCTATCCTCAATACTAAGCAATGTGTCTGGTGCATAGGAGCTGGTAAATATTTTTTGGAAGAGTACACTGGACGAATGATTTATGCTTATGTTTTTGTTTTTGCATTGGAATTCTCAAATATCAATCAATGTAATTCACTCTATTAGCAAACTAAAAAAGGAAAAACCGCATAATCTAAAATTACATGACTAAAAGGTATAAGAATTAAAGGATAAGATGATGTGATCATGTGGCAAGAAAATCCAAAACACTTTACAGGTAAGACATTAAAGTTAATAATTGAATGTAGCAAGATTGATAGAAACAAATTTAATATTAAAAAGTCAGTTATATTTTTATGTACCAATTACAAGCATTAGAAAATAAAATACTGCTGTTATTTACAATAACATGAAGTTTTTAAGCATCAGGATACAAATATAACAAATTATGTATAAGAACACTACATGGAAAACTACCAAACTTTGCTAAGAGAAATTTTAAGAGCCTTAAATAAATTAAGGGGTATTTATGGATTGAAAAACTCAGTTTTGTAAAGGTGTCAATTCTCCCCAAACTGATAGATTCGAAAAATACCAATAAAAATCCCAGGAATGTATATGTATGTGTATAAACTGCAAATTGATTCTAAAATTTATATGTAAATGCCAGAGGTCAAAAATAGTCAAGACAATCTTGAAGAAGGACAAAGTTGGAGGATTTGCACTACCAGATACTGAGCCTTATTATACAACCATATTATTTAAGACAGTATGGTATTGGCATAAGGACAGGTACCTAGATCAATGGAACAGAATAGAGAGTTCAGAAACAGATCCAAATATATATGGACAGTTGATTAATGAAAACGATGGCACAGTAGAGTGATGGGGAGAGGTATTGCTTTTTTCCTCCAAACAGTGCTGGATCAACTGAATATCCATTTCAAAAAAAAGAAATTTTGACTCCTAGCTCATATTATACATGAAAATCATTTTCAGCTGGATTATAAATTTAAATGTGAAAGTTTAAACAATAAGGATTCTAGGAAAATCATAGAAGAATATCTTCATGAGGTTGGAGTACGGAAAGATTTCTTGAATAAAACCAAAAAAGTACTGACCATGAATTTAAAAATTGAAATATTTGACTATATCATATTAGGGACCTCTGAATCAAAAGACACCATTAAAAGAGTGGAAAAACAAGCCGTAGAATAAGAAAAATATTTGTAATACATATATCTTGCAGATGGCTCTTATCCAGAATATAGAAGAAACTTTTACAAGCCAATTTTTAAAAATCAGACAACCCAACAGGAAAAAAGGCCAAAGTTCTGAACAGACACTTCATGGAAGAGAGTAGAAATAGATGACAAGTATATGAAAAGTTGCTCCACTTCATTAATCATAAGTAGGAAAATTATTAATTTATTGTCCAAATTTGGACACTTTTGAGAATGAAAGGCATATTATTAATAATTATGTCAGGGAAACAGACTTAAACCAGGATTTATGGTCACCCTAGTCATCAGAGATAATCAAATTACTTTTACAAGGAGATACAACCACATATCTATCAGAATTGTCAAATTTTTTTTTAAAAGCCTGACAACATTAAATGTTGGTGACGATATACATCAGCTGGAACTCTCATACACTTCTGGTTAGAAGGTAAATTGGTACAAGTACTTTGCAAAACTTTAAAAATATATATTTTGAAGCTGAACGTGTGAATAACTCAGCAATTTTATTATAAGTATATGCCTATCAGAAATGCATATGTGCACTAAGTCTGTACCAGAATTTAGGGGCTTGGAGGTGGCTTCTGGGGTGGTGATAATATTCTATGTCTTGATCTTGGTGGTAGTTGCATAGATCTGTCCATTTTGTAAAAATCCATTAAGCTGTATACTTACAATTTTGGGGCCTTTCTACATGCACGTTAATCTTCAAAAAACATTGAAAAAGAGAAACTAACATATTGGTACAATGAATAGAAGATATCTGGAAAATTAACTTCTCAAAGAGAAATGTCAAAAAGAAAAGAATCCAAATATAAAATTTAGCTATGTAAACTAACTTTTAGTTTCAAGTGTTTAAAATATGTGGCTCTTGCCTTCAACAAAGAGTATTTTAAAATATCTTTTTATCTCCATATCCATGGTCCAAAACCTTCATATCTTATTGTTTTCTCCTATTGTATTAGAACAATAGATTGACCTTCCTCACTGAAAATCAAGGTCATGTTAACTCACTAAAAGCCTTTCACTCTTAGCGGTTTCTCTCTAACCATTCAAATATGGACCATTGTTTTTAATATTAAATGGAGTTTGTTACTCAATGTTTGATGTTGTTAATTATACCTCTGTATTTTAAATGTCACTTCCTGACATTTGGGGTACAGAAGGAAAATCTTCAAACCTCTACCTCTATCTTACCTTTTTTGTATATAGATTTGACAACATACATAATAATTTAGTAACAGTAAAAATATAGAGTATTAAAAGTAAATGTAAATATGACAGCATTATAGGCACAAACATTTTTTACTAACAAATGTACCTGGTCAAAGGTAAAAATTGATCACTGGTTTAATTAAAATGCTTTAAATACCCAGAGGAGAAACAGTTGCTGGAATTCTTGTCTAGTGGTGTGGTCATGATCAAGATAGTTTTATGTCCAGCTCTCTATGGCTGCAGGGATTGGAGGAGGTCATGTTGGTTTGGGATTTTTTTGGTTGATTCATATTTGGCTTGGGTTTGATTTCTTTAGGATGTTCATTGTGATGAAGGAGGCAGGTGAGTGAGTTTATGCATTACAAAATTAGGTTACAGTGTATAAAATAACTTTTAAAAGGTTATTTTTTTAATATCTGTTATGAAGAATGGAAAAAATGTAAATCAAAAAAGAACAGTTAATATTCAGTTTTAATTAACTTCTTTCTTGTTTCCTAGGCGGACCAGATATCTGGTTTTCACATAAGATCTGTTCTCTGTGTCCCTATTTGGAATAGCAACCACCAAATAATTGGTAAGAGATGACCTAGTTAAACTTCTTGAATAAAGAAACAGAAATTTGCTTTAAAATACTCCCATATCTTTTTTATGTGTTCCCTCTTTTTATGGCCAGGTCTCATCAAACTATGTGTGACACTCTTGTATAATTTCATAAGCTCAGACTCCTAATGAATCAACATTATCCACAACTTGAACAAATATTTATGAAGTTGAAAGAACTAATAAATTTTAAAGTTGGAGAGAATCTGAGTTATCAACCAGTAGAACTCTTTTATCTCACCCTGTAGAAATAGAGGCAGAGAGAGAAAAAAAGCCAGAGACAGAGAGAGAGAGAGAGAGAGAGAGATGACTTCAAGAAGGCCACAAAGTTAATAGCAAGGTCAGGAATAAAACTTAGGCTTCCTAACTCCTAGTACAGACTTTCTTACTATGTCAATATGTTTACATCTGTGCTTTTACACATGGTGTAAAGGCAAAGGAAGAAAGAACATTCTCTATTGGACATATACTGAGCATGCATTTTCTGCCTGGGCAGTTGTGAAATAGGCCACATTTTTCTCACAAATAGGGAATCATGGGCAAAAACAGCTTCCAATTTTTCTCTTCCTCCATTCCCCTTTCCTTCTCAAAAAACTCAATTAGGAAAGCATCAAATTCAAGAAAGAAGCCCAGGCAAGGAGAATTAATGGTTGAAATAGAGAAGTCCTGAAGGATGGAAGAATTAGTTGAAATTATTGAAACACAATAAAAATGTGGCTTTTCTTCCTAACAGATATAAGAACACTAATTCATTTGGTAACTAATGTATCTATTTGCCTCACTCTGCTTCCCCCTAAAATTGCCTGTTAAAGTCTAAGACACTGCTGCTTATTAAAGGATTTAGTATTCTGTGAGTGTTTTTAAGATCTGAATTCTAAGATAATTTGTTTCATCAGCTTAATCTGCATAAGAATATTGGTATGTTACTGAACATGAATATTCTAAGATTTGGGATATAAGCCTCTAGTACAAAGACTTAAACTACATCATGCACAGAGTTTTAAATAAATTTATGTTTAAAGGGAAAGTCCATAAGAAACACCATGTGCTACCTGTTGATATTCCATGGCAATCTCATAGTCCTACATTTCAATCCTAAAAGTAAATATCCATTATTACTTCAATATTAGGACTGTAGTTTGCCTGGTTACATGCTAATAGTTTTTTGTTTCATTATTTATATATATGTCTTCTTGCGTATGATGACTTACCTCCCTGGTGGGAAGTTGGGTGTTTTTAAAAATACAAGCATATTTAGAATTACAGCTGTTTTTTTTTTTTTTCATACTAAATGGGGACACAGGCTAATGGTTTTCAAGATAGTTGATTTTTCTTGTTAAACTTGTGTATTTTGAAAGCCATGCCCTAAAACATCTGGTATAATAGTAGAAGTGAAGTTTGGAAAAAGTAATCACTCATAAATTAAGTTTTTTAGAACTATATGTACCCCCTGGTAGCAGGAAACAGAACTAACTTTGCTTTGAAGGTTAATTGTATTATATCAACTTTTATTGCTTGTAGTAATTCCTAACATTTCTTGAATGTTTATTCTGAGTGAAGCAATATGCTAAATGCTTTATAAACATTCTAACATTATCTCATTTAATCTTCATAACCCTCTTAGATAGTTAACATTTTAATCCCCATTTTACAGATGAGGAAATTCAGTGCTAAAAAAGTTAGGTAACGTGCCCAAGGTCACACACCTGATGGTGGAGTTGAAATTTGAACTCAGATCATCTAAGTCCAAAGCTTATGTTCTTAATCACAATGCCATACTGCGTCTTTCAAGTATTGTGCTTCAGAGGATGAAAAAAAAAAATATATATATATATATATTCAGTTGAAATATATATATATATATATATGTAGCTGAATACACACACGTATTCAATTACATATATACTCGGTTGTATATATAATATATGGGCGATATATTAGAGTTACTGTAACTAGTCATCTAGAATCAGATTAAAGCCTTGGTAGAACTCCAAACTTTACTGAGATATAGTCTAGATAAATCAGCCTTGAAGAGAGACTGCATTGTCCTACACCTCAGATTTATTCTCATGAAATTGGCAGGCACCTGAGAGACCAGAGTTTAAACTGAGTGCAGTTCCCTAAAGAAGGCATAGAGTTAGCTGTGGCTACTCTATTAGAGAAACACAATGTCCAGTACTAAAAATGACCACATAATCCACTCTTTCCCCATAGGAGTGGCTCAAGTGTTAAATAGACTTGATGGGAAACCTTTTGATGATGCGGATCAACGACTTTTTGAGGTAAGAAAATAAATTTATAAACCAAGGTTTATACGGAGTCATCAATAGTCCCCCAGTTGCAGCTTGCCCAAATTTGAAAAGACGAACAATTATTAGTCAATTATTATTATACTTAAATGGAGGGCAAAATTTATAGGAAGATTTAAGGAATATGTAAATGCTTAAGTGAGATTTGGTCCTATTTTTTATGAATTGGATTATTTTGTAACCATCCATTATTTTTATCCTAATTTTATTACAGAACTACCCTCTCTTTTCCCCAAAGTGTTATTTTCTTATTCTTGTCTTGCTTGTGTGTGTTCAGAGTCATGAAACCCTGAGCCAGCTCTGCCAGGTGTACTGCCCTCACATTTCTCTTGTTTACACGCTTCTGTGTATTCACTCCAGGCGCTCTAGCTGGAGAAGCTAGCCTTGAATGGGCTTCCTCATAGACTGTACCAGTAGCCAACATGAAAACCCATGATTATCTTTCTCTAATCAAGAATACCTCATAGCTTCTTTATTAATGGTTCTAACTCAATCCTCCTTCCCCTTAACACTTACCTTATGGTTACGTTAACTTGGTTTCTTTACCAAAGTATTTTATAGCCTAGCAACTAAAAGAGGTTGCTTTGGTTAAATAGAATGGATTTACTAAAATCAGTCCACAACCTAAATAAATTAAGAACCCATTTAAACAGAGTGTAAGTATGTTTTTAAACATATGAAATAGTTTCTCTACAGTGACATTAAATTCATAATTTTTCCTCATGTACAGTGTGAGCTATAAAGTTGCTATATAACAATAGTAATTAAGAATTATAATGTGCCTATTTCCCCAAGGCCTACCTCTGTGTACAACAAGATTGTATTTTCAGACCCATCCCTGGTGACCGCCTGCTTTCATATTAGATTTTGCCAATGAGTTGCTGCAATGTTTAATTAGCAGGTTTGCCCTTTCCTAGGCTTTTGTCATCTTTTGTGGACTTGGCATCAACAACACGATTATGTATGATCAAGTGAAGAAGTCCTGGGCCAAGCAGTCTGTGGCTCTTGATGTAAGTACAGTGTTTATGTCAGGTTTGTATGCTGTCAGCTCTAATTTTATGAGGGAAAAAATTTCCCTGGTTATGGGGCTTAATTTCTCAAATTTTAATTATTCATTGGGCCTTAATCATTTTAGGTTGTGGGTTTAAATCTCATGAAGTCCAGAGAAACACAATGTTGCATATAATTTCAGGGGTTCACAGATGCCTTGAAGCCCATTCATATAAGTCCAATGTTTAGACATAGATTTTTAAAAATTACATTTATTAAATAGTGGCAATCCAAAGGTAATTTGGTAGGATTTCAAATTTATTTTAAACTTAGATTTGAATATGTATCGATAATCTATAAAGTCACAACTTTTCTTATCATAGGAGAAGAATTCGCTACAAGGATATATGACCTAGATGGGGAAAGCTACTCCTGTCATTATCCGATTCCCTTTCTTCTTCCCTCCCCCAACACGTGTCCCATCACCTTGACCTGTTCCCATGTCTGCACACATGTCCTCTCAGACAGTAAGTTCCAAAAGAGCAGTTCTAATCTCCCCTGAATCTCAGATGCTTGTTTTGACTCAAGACTCATTTTTTTTCTAGCTTCTGCTCTGTAGTTTTTTTGTTTTTGTTTTTGTTTTTGCTTTTTTTGAGTCTCATTCTGTTGCCCAGGCTGGAGTACAGTGGTGCCATCTCGGCTCACTGCAGCCTTCACCTCCCGGGTTCAGGCAATTCTCCTGCCTCAGCCTCCCGAGTAGCTGGGATTACAGGCATGCACCACCATGCCCAACTAATTTTTGTATTTTTAGCAGAGGATGGGGTTTCACTATGTTGGCCAGGCTGGTCTCGAACTCCTGACCTCAGGTGATCTGCCCGCCTTGGCCTCCCAAAGTGCTGGGATTACAGGCATGAGCCACCATGCCTGGCCTGCTCTGTAGATTTTACCAAATATTTTCTTTATATCTATGAAATACTTACTAAGTAGGCAAGATAAAATGTCAGTGCCAAGATAAAAGTATATAGAAGAATATGATATAATACACAGGAAATCTCCAAAATATTCTGTGTGTCAAGCCAGATATAAGAAGTAGGCAAATTGATGTTACCTGCACTGCTCTGATTTGAGATGTAAAAGATGTTAAATTATAGTTATCTATATATTTGCTTTTAATTTTCTGGCTAAATCATGAATTCTAGAAGCACAGGGATTTTTATTTGCAATGCCTAGCAGGGTGCTTAGTGCAAAGTTGGGATTTATTGAATAATTTTTGAATGGAGGGTGGGAGGGAAAGAAGGAGGAAGGAAAGAATCCCTTACCTTGGTAAGGGATGCTTTTTGTTCTTCTGAGACAGCCCTGCTTCGTTTATATGTAATATCTTTTTATAGTAAGGACTAAAAACAGTATCTATAGGATGTATCAATAAATGAGTGAACTATAACTATGCAACCAACTGATAAGAATCATTAGTATAGCATTAAGGTCTGTGTGCAAAACTATTTTCAAATCCTGAATCTGTCACTTACCTCAATTGTGAGAATTAAATGAGATGAAGCATGTGAAGATGTTAATAAGTATTCAATAAAATCATAGCAATAATACTATTATTATTTGTAGTAGTATATTTATTACTGAGAAATCACCATGGATTGGGGAGAAATAGCAAAGGACAGGAATTTAGAACAGCAAATGTTGAGTTATGTCTCCTTCACCATCATCAAATTCTGATCTCCACAGTGTTGCTTCACCCATTGTTTTTCAGTAACTGCAGCTATTAAAAAGGACACACCATACACTAGTCCCATCTAAATCCTACTTCATTATGTCACAGTATAATTAACACACAAAGAGAGAGAACATCTTACATATGCCCATATTCTCACTCCTCACCTACCTCTGGCACATCGTCATCCTCTTGAGAAGGAGCTAGAATAATTGGGTTGCAGCATGAATGGCCATTTACCCCAAGATGGAAAGATTCAGTAAAAGGCACCACTCTCACTGGCACTACTCCTACCCCAATGAGCCGCAGTTACCATTACCTAGAAAATGCTCATGTACCCTAGAATTTCTGACCACAGTCTCCTTACCCATGAATTGCTTATTTCGGTTCATAGTAAACACCTCTTGTTTATGTAACTCAGGTGCCTCTGTCCTTAGACACAAAAATTATTACCGACTCTGACAAATCTCTAGCCCAACTCTTAGCCTTGTGACAATCTTAAACATTCAAGAAGTTGACTTGCAGGTGTTGACTTCTTTGTTCCACATGCTTTATTTTGTGCCAGTGTCGAAAGTGGCATTCCCCGTCAGAATTATGATGTTGCCATCTTGCTTTTGCCACTTCCACTCTCAGGCAACTCCCACCCAACTGAGTACGAAATTCTTGACACTAGTGATCAGGTGGCATCCACCCCGCTCCCTGGCCTAGGAATCCATATGCAAGAGTATCTGGAAGGATTTCTTACGATCAGAAGAGGGAAGAAATGAGGGTTTGACAGAGAGTAAGAAAAAGGCATATGCAATCAGGATCCAAGCCCCATTTATTCTACCTCCCCAAAGCCTCTCCCATCTATTTCTGCCTTTCCGGTTGTGACAGCAACCATTCTACTTAAGGGCTCCATTACTTCTGCACTGGACAATTGCAATAGCCTTACTTGTTCTTCCTAAAACATATTTTAGATTTCATCACTCACCCACTCATAGACCTTAAATTACTCCCCCATTACCTGTTAAAGTACAAATGTCCTGGCCTTTGAGGCCTTCAGAAATCTTGTACCAAACTATTTTCCTACCCCTGGCTCTCATTTCTCTTCTCAAGAGTATTATATGCTACTTGCAAACCCAATGATGTCATAGTCTGAAGACCAGCTACCTGTTTCTCTGCTATCTAATCTCTGCTCTAACCTCCCCTCCACTTTCGTCATTCTCTGTTTCAATTATGCCATATCCACTCAAAATATTCCCATTATTCAAAGCACAAGGTAAATGTAATCTCCTCCATTAAAACTTCTAATCCCAAAGCTTTTTTGTTCCTGTTTGCCCTATATTGTCATTAATTGTAAGTCTGTATGTTTACCTCTGCTGAAACATAATGTGCCTTGAAGTGTGCGATCATGTCTTATCTAGCTTTTATTCCTTTCAGTATTCTATATATAATTGGTATTCAGTAAAAGTATATTGAATAAATGAATGCATCCCACCAGAAATAATCATTTTGTCTGCCATGGTAACATTCTGGAATGGAAAAGCTTGGGCTATGTTGGGAGAATTGACAGTCACTCTTAGTGGCAGTCTTGCTGACCACAGACTGGCATAGCATCAGCTCTGTATTTCCTTCCTCCTTCGTAAGCCATGGGTACAGATACAGAGTTGCTTTTATTTGGGGAGGATGGTAGACCTCTTCCTAGATACCATCTTCCATGGGATATATCCTTAGATGAGGATGAAGAGCCAGTCTGACTTCCTGAAGGTAAGGGAGAAGGAGAGAAGTGGAAGCAGTGAGTCTTTCATCAGGAATCTTCTAAGCTCCGAAGAAAGATTTTCTCTCACTAGATGAAAGGGCTAGACTCAGAGACTACAAGTAGAATGCCACTTCATTCTTTCTCACTCTTCTTCCTTTAAACTTACTCTGTTGAATCAATCATCCCCACTCCTGTATAAACTGTCTAGTACCATTCCACCACTTTTTTGGCACACACAAATGTTAAATTGTCTCTGAGCTTCTTCCCTTCCCCTCATTTAGAAGCCTGTAGTCAGGAGAGAGACACAGTCATAGCTTTTTTACTCTTCCTCACTTCACCTTATCTCCCAATTCAGGTACAGGGCTCAAGAGGGAGGTAGGATGAAAGGGCAAAGTCTTATGATTTCCTAACCTGATTTCAAGGCCATCTGTGTCAGACACCAACATTTTCTTTTTGTAATGAGCTGCTTTTATAAATTCTTCAGATAACTGCCTGGCTGGGAATCTCTTGTTAGTAACTACTTGTGGGTTTGCCTCTCCTGACTGACAGCTTATAATCCATTCTCATTCCTGGCTTCCACTGGCCCATCCTGACCCTCCCTCTGTGGGGGTCGTCAGCTCACTTCTCTAGGCAGTCCTCTCGGTGAAGGTTATTTTTTGTTGTTTTTGTTGTTGTTGTTGTTTTAAAAGAGTGGTAAAATAAACACATGAAATTTATCATTTTAACTTTTTAAGTGTAAAGTTCAGTAGTACTAAGTACATTCCATTGTTGTGCAACCATCACCACTGTCCATCTCTAGAACTTTTTCATCTTCTCAAACTGAAACTCTGTACCCATGAGACACTAACTCCCCACTCCCCTCTCTTCAGCCTGTGGCAACTGCCATTCTACTTTATGTCTATGAATTTGATTACTCTAGCTACCTCATATAAATAGAATCATGCAATATTTGTCCTTTTGTGACTGGCTTATTTCCCTTGACATGTCTTCCAGGTTCATTAATGTTGTAGCATGTGTAAGAATTTCCTTCATTTTTAAGGCTTGAATAATATTCCATTGTAAGTATAAACCACAATTTGTTTATTCATTCATACATTAGTGGATACTAGGGTTGCTTCCATGGTCTGATTATTTTTCATGGGTCTTTTTGGGTCAGGGGAAAACTCACTCAATTTAATGAGTCTTTGCTCATTAAATTGATACAAACACAGGTCCTTGTAGCACTCCACTCTCTTCCTTCTGTCCACTAACCTTTAGAATTTTTAGGTATGGATCAGCTACTAGTGTCTGCTACCGTGTCACATCCTGGGGAAATACACATTACGTTCTCCAAGTAGTTCTGCAGAAGGAGGCTTTAAGAAACCCTAGCTAAGAAATCTTCCATATAAGGCTCTCTCATAAACTGTTACCCTTTTCTTACACAATTTAGAGATGAACAGTGAGCAGCTCGGTTTGGAGGAGGTAGACCTAGTTTGGGGAATTTTCTTTCCAAGTCCTATGGCTTAGCACGTACCTTTAGAATATAGTACCTGTCGTTCTAAGTTATAAACTCAGAAAGAGTTCCACTTAAACATCCTTTTATCTTCCAAAATAATTTTTTCAGACCAAGTTTCTGTCAGACAATGATCTAGTGATTGTCCAAATGATAACTATATACTCATGTTAATTCACAGGTACAAGGAATACCAAGCTGTCAATTAGAAAGCCAAATGTAGCACACCAGTAGATACAGAATTGTTCTCACTTGTAAATTCTTCTTTACTGAAAACATCTTAGATTAGGTAAATATTTCTTTCTCCATTGCCTACAAATTAGATCTTTCAAGATTCTCCACTATTGACATCAATATCTCACTTCATCCCTCCATGAAGAAACCTAGATTTATTTGTGTTTCTCAAATATATCTTGAAGTTTTTATTCGGAAACTTTTCTCCATTTCCTTATTTTCTAACAAACCTCAAATTTCACCTCTTTCATTAACGTTTTCTCACCTACCCCAAGAGATGTGATTGTTTCTTACTTTTAATCTCTTTATAAAAGGGCTATTGACACATAAAAACTGTTATTTTAGTTAATCTTTGTATATAAATATTTTACAAAGACTAGTGAAAACAGTAGTAATCATGTAGATATTTGGTATGAGGATAAAGATTAGTCAGATAGTTTTCTGAGGATTCTTGTATACTAAGTGTAACCCATATACAATATTTGTCTTACTTGTTCTTTTAAAAATGTTTTTGCCAGGCCTGGTGGCTCACACCTACAATCCCAGCACTTTGGGAGGCCAAGGCAGGAGGATCACTTGAGCCCAGGAGTTCAAGACGAGCCTGGGCAACATGGCGAAACCCCATCTCTATAAAATACAAAATACAAAAATTAACCAGGCATGATGGTATGCGCTTGTAGTCCTAGCTACTTGGGAGGTTGAGGTGGGAGGATTTTTTTCCTGAGCCCAGGAGGTCAAGGCTGCAGTGAGCTGTGATCATGCCACTGTACTCCGGCCTGGGTGACAGAGCAAGCCCCGTCTCAAAAAATAAAATAAAATAATAAAAACAAAAATGTTTTTAAATTATAAGAACAATGCAATTGTTATAGAAAATGTAAAAAGTATTTAGAAGAAATAAAAATCAGTGGTAACTTACTTCTTAAAGCTAACTACCTTATCATTTGGATTGGCAGTTTTTTCTTTCTTTCAGCCCTTTTAAGATACCACTGTCTTTTGGCTTCCGTTGTTACTAGTGAAAACTCTTCCATTATTTTTGTTGTTCCCCTAAATGTAATGTTTTTTTTTTCCTTACTGCTTTTATCATTTCCTTTTAGATCTTTGTTTTTCAGTCATTTGACTATGATGTACATAAATGTGTTTTACTTTATGTTTCTTATGCTTGGTGTTCACTGAGTTGCTTGGATCTAAGAGTTGATAACTTTCATTGATTTCAGAAAATACTTGGCTAATATCTTTTCAAATACTTATTTTTTCCTATTCTCTCTCTCTTTCTGGACCCAGTTACGTATATGTTGAATCAAATGATATTGGCCCACAGTTCTCTGACACTCTCACATTTTTCAGTTCTATAAATTTTGACTTGGTTCCTTTTTAAGGTTTTATTTCTCTGCAGAAACTTACCAACTGTTATTAATTATATCCACCTTTTCTTCTATAAATTTTTCTATATATTCTAAAATTTCTTCTATAAATTTTTAGCACATAATTCTTTATAATTGTTATTTTGTATTCTTGGTCTTTAATTCTAACATCAAGGGCATCTGTAGTCTGCCTGTATCAATTATTTCTTCTCTTGATTATAGGTCACATTTTTCTGCTTCTTTGCATGTTTTCATAAGTATTTATTGCATACCAAACATGTTGTATAGAAGGACAAAAGTAAATAATATTTTTGCTAGATTTGTTTGAACTAAATAAAATCTTTTGTTTTATTTCTCATAAAGATGATATGTGATTTTTAAAAAATGTCAGACAGCTAGAATGAGAGGCTGATCATAAAAATTTGACCATCTGCAATGTTTTAGCTGGGGATTTGCTGAAGCTTTTTATTAGTGTCACTTTATTTCTGCTTTAAAAAGAGATTATGAAGATTTCCCTTTGCCCTTCAACCCAATCCCAACTACCCAGGCTGCATTGAGTGACTGGTCACAGTCAGGATTTGAGCTGGGAGGGGTTTGAATTGCAGCTAGAGTTCATTTCAGTTCTCTTTGGCATCAACTCCAGCAGGGCCTTGAATCTTACTCATGTGCAAGAATGTAAGATTTCAGTTTTCTGGCCCTGTACTCATCATCAATTTCACAGCAAATTCCTGTGGCAGAGAATTTTCAAGCCAAGAGATTTACTTTTGCATTTGTGGCTCTTCCAGATAAGAGTCTGTTTGCCAACCCATACTATCATTTGAAAAACTGCTAGTTTTTCTCCTTTTAGGAGTTGCTGTATGATGGCAGGCTCATCTCTCCACTGTGTAAACAATTGATCCCAGGTATGGAAGCAGTCACTGCTCTTTATTGGTCTATAAAAGGCTTCTCTTGACTGGAATTTTATTTGTTTAGACTTCTGTTTGTCTCACACTCACTCTTTGACAGCTTTAAAATGAAGTATGATTTTTACTTTATCTCTTTTTTCTTGTTGTGAAGGCAGTGATAATCTTTTGAGATCTTCTTTACCTATCCATAAGTTGAAACCACTGGCCAATCCTTTCTATTTTCCACTACTGATCTGAATGTATCAGATATTAGCATTTTTGGTAATTTCATGATATTTTGTCAGGAAGGAAGATAAACATATTTTTAGTCTATCATCTATCCCTCTCCTTGAATTGTTAACATTTCTTGTTTTATACATTTTTTATTCCATGTTATTTGCAAAAACAGGTTCGAGACCATGAGGTGTTTCTTTTATAGATTTAAGATTACCCTTTTACTTCATTGATTTGACCTTGGAGACTTAGTTTGCAATTAATGTTGTTACCTGTGCTTTCTCTTTTATTTTACTTCTTTTCTGGAATACAGTCATTCAGTGAAAATTTCCTATTTCTAAGCATTGTGCTGGGCACTGGAAATAAGGCAGTGAGCAAAGCAGACTTATTTCTGCCTTAAAGAGCTTAGAATGTGGCGGCAAACCAAAAAAAAATCATGCAAACCAGAATATAGTAATAGTTGTGATAAATTCTTGTAAGGAGAAAATACAGGATGCCATAAGAGCATCTGAGAGGGGACATAACCTCTACTGGGGTTTTAGGTAAATCCTTATTAAGGATATATATTTAAACCAATAATTCCTGACTCAACTTTTTTTTTATTTTTTATTTCTGGGTCATTTTGTTTTAGGCTTTTTTTGTAAACTACATACATCTAAATATATATTTTTTTAATTAAAAAATATATTTAGGGAGTACGAGTGCAGATTTCTTACATGGATATATTATGTAGTGGTGAGTCAGCTTTTAGTGTATCCATCACCCTAGTAGTGAACATTGTATCTAATAGGTAATTTTTCAATTCTCACCCCCTCCCAACCTCCAACCTTTTGTAGCCTTCCATATCTATTAATCTATTCTGTATGTCCATGTGTACCCATTCTTTAGCTCCAACTTGTAAGTGAGAACAATACAGTATTTGCCTTTTCTGTTTCTGAATTATTTCAGTTAAGACAATGGCCTCCAGTTCCATCTATGTTACTGCAAAAGACTTAGTTTCATTCTTTTTTATGGCAGAATAGTATTCCATTATGTGGCTATATATATAACATTTTCTTTACCCAGTCCTATACTGATGGGCATTTATGTTGATTCCATATCTTTGATATTATGAATAGTGCTGTGATAAATATATGGGTGCAGGTATCTTTATGATATAATGATTTATTTCTCTTTGGGGATATACGCAGTAGTAGGATTGCTGGATTGAATGGTAGTTCTGTTTTTAGTTCTTTGAGAAATCTCCATACTGTTTTTCATGAAGATTTAATAATTCCCATCAACAGCATATAAGTATTCCCTTTTCTCCTCCTCCTTGCCTATATCTGTTGTTTTTTGACTTTTTAATAATAGCTATTATAACTGGTGTAAAATGGTATCTCATTGTGGTTTTAATTTGAATTTCTCGATGATTAGTGATGTCGAGCATTTTTTTCATGTATTTGTTGCCCGCTTACATGTCCTTTCCCCACTTTTTAATGAGGTTACTTGTTTTTCTTATTGAATTATTTGAGTTCCTTATGGATTCTGGATGTTAGCCTTTTGTCAGATGCATAATTTGGAAATTTTTTGCCCATTCTGTGGGTTGTTTGTTTACTTTGTTGATTTTTTTTTTCTGTACAGAAACGTTTTAGCTTCAGTCTCACTTGTCTATTTTTGTTTTTGTTGCCTTTGCTTTTGAGGGCTTGGTAATAAATTCTTTGCCTAGGCTGATGTCCAGAAGAGTATTCCCTAGGATTTTGTCTGAAATTTTTATAATTTGAGGTCTTACATTTAGGTCTTTAATCAATCTTGAGTTAATTTTTATCTATAGTGAGAAAGTATGGGTCCAGTTTCATTCTTCTGCATATGATTATCCTTGTCTTGTTCCAGTTCTTAGAGGGAATGCTTTCAACTTTTCTCCATTGAGTATGATGTGGGCTGTGAATTTGTTGTGTATGGCTTTTATTATGTTGAGGTATGTTCCTTCTATGTCTGATTTGTTGAGAATATTTATCATGAAGGAATGCTGAATTTTATTGAATGCTTTTTCTGCATGTATTGAAATGATCTTATGGTTTTTGTTTTTAATTCTGTTTATGTGATGTATCACACTTGTTGATTTGCATATGTTGAACTCTTCTCACATCCCTGAGATAAATCCCACCTGATCATGGTATATTATCTTTTTGATGTGCTATTGGATTTGATTTACTAGTATTTTGTTGAAGATTTTTGTGTCTATGTTCATGAGGGATATTGGTCTGTAATTTTCTTGTTCTGTTGTGTCCTTGTCTGGCTTTGGTATCAGGGTGATACTGGCCTTGTAGAAAGTGTTAGGGAGAATTCCCTCTTCGATTTTATTGAATAGTTTCAGGAGGATTGGTATTAGTTATTTGTATGTTTGGTAGAATTCAAACATACTGCTTGAATATGTTTTCCAAAATTTAATTTAAAAAATTAAATAAAAAGCTCTTGCATTTAAAAAATCTTTATTAACTCCAATGTGGGTTTAAAGTCTGCTATTATAATTTGAATTCTCTTTAAACTGTTCCACATGTTAACCATCTCCGTTGTTGTCTATATAGTCATTCACTGAGTAAATCATACAGCTGCGAATCCATCTGCTCCTGGTCTCTCTTTTATTTTATTTTGTTGCTGTTATTGTTGTTGTTGTTAGGAGATTTTTTAAGTGACACAATCTCACTGCTCTGAATATAATTTTTTATCTAATCTAAGATTCTGCTTTTAATGAGGGATTTGGCTTTATATCTATTATTTCATCTTATTCTATCTGAGCTTCTACTTTCTTATGCTTTGCTTTTTCTGAATTTTACTATTTGGACTATATTTTGCTTAGTTTCTTTTAGTCCTTACTTGAAGTGAAAATTATTTATTCTCTTTTTTTTACAAAAGCATTCTTTAATCAATATTTCTCTAGTTAATAAAGACAAAAATGAACCAGTATCTTTTAATTTCTTACTATATAAAAAAGAATTGGAGTATGCACTTTCCCTGTAGTTTCCTAGTTTTGTTCGTGTATTGTAGATTTTTAGTTTTAGATTGTAGATTTTCATCAGCAAATTTTTAAATTTATACAAGTGCTTTTGCAGTATGAATATACCTGTATTCATAACATTTGGTTAGGCATAATCTTTTTGTTTTGGTAATCTAATCTTGCATATCAAAATGCCCAAAAATGTATTAGCTTAAAACAACAATTTTGTTATTTTTCAATAGGAAAAAAGTCTTGATATATTATCACCCCAGAAAGTTCCCTTTTGCTCCGTCCCCAAGATATCACTGCTACCCCCAGACACAACCAGTGTTCTGATTTTTTCCACCGTAATTCTACCTGTTCTAGAATTTCATGTAAATTCAGTTATACAATATGTACTCTTTTAGGTAAGGCTTCTTTCAACCACCATAATGCATTTGAAGTTTGTCTAGGTTGGGTATATAACTTTGATGTTTTTAATTGCTAAGTAACATTTTATTATATGATTATACCATAGTTTATCCATTCTCCTCTTGATCAATACTTTGGCTATTTCCATTTTGGGGCTGTATGAATAAAGCTGCTATGAACATTTTTGTATAAGTATTTTTGTGAACATATGCTATGATTTCTCTTGGGCTAATACCTAGTATTACTTGGTCAAAAGGTCAGTATGTGTTTAGTTTTATAAGAACTTCCAGGTATATATTTTTCCAAAGTGGCTATACCATTGTACATTTCTATCAAGTAACTGTGAAAGTTTTAGTTGTTCCACAGTCTCACCAGTATTTAATGCCATCATTGATTTTAATTTTAGTCATTCTGGTAAGTGTATAATATTCTATTATGGCTTTAATTTTCATTTCCCTTATGACTAAAAATGTTGTACTCTTTTCTATGTGCTTATTTACCATTTGGATATCTTCTTTTGTGAGCTGTCCAATTTTTTTGACCACTTTTAATAGGGTTGCTTGTCTTTTTATTGTTAACTGGAAAGAGTTCTTTATACATCCTGGATACTAGTCCCTGGTCAGATATATGTATTGTCAATATTTTCACCCAATTTGCAGCTTGCTTATTCATTTTTTCATGGTGTCTTTTGATAAGAAGATGTTTTTAGCTTTGATGAAGTCTAATTTATCAATTTTTTAATTTAAAGCTTATTGCTATTAGTGATCTAAGAAACGTTTGCCTACCCACAAATCGAGAATATATTGTACTGTTTTCTCCTCTAAAAGCTTTTTGGTTTTAGCTTTTACATTTTGCTCTATGATTCATCTTGATAGCCATTGAGGTTCATTTTTAAATAAAATATTTATCATTTATTAAAAAGTTCTTCTTTTTCCATGGGATCACTTTGGCACCATTGTTTAAAAAATAAGTGTTGGCCCATTTCTGGTCTGCGTTCTTTTCCATTGATTTGTTGATTCTGAGCTCTTGCATTTAAAAAATCTTTATTAACTCCAATGTGGGTTTAAAGTCCGCTATTATAATTTGAATTCTCTTGAAACTGTTCCACATGTTAACCATCTCCGTTGTTGTCTATATATTCATTCACTGAGTAAATGTTTGTTGAGCTTCTACTTTTTGGTAGACACCATTCTCCGTACCGAGGACTCAGCAGTTAAAAATCAAACGGTATTCATATTGTCATGAACCTTATATTCTAGTAAGACAGGCAGTAGATAAGTAAACAAATAAATTAGCAAGATAAATTTATTATACTGTATCATAAAGAAAATGAAGCAGGATGTTTTAATAAAAAGTGACTAAAAATATGGGGGTACTGTGGATACATTCAGGAGAGACCACCCTGAGCAAGTGACAGTTGAACTATGTTAACTCCTTCTGTTTGTTTGTTTTATAAATTTCACTCAAACGTATTTTGCCTATATGGTTTTCTGATCCAGTTTCAGTGATGCTCTTTCTTCTTGTATCTTTGAAGATACTAAGCATAAGATTTCTGAAAGGTTGCATGCATGAAACAATTATCAGATGTATTAAAACATTCTCTCTGGGTTTTTAGGGTGCTTCTCTCCTTCCCTTGGACTGCAGTGTTTGCCAACAGGCAAGAATTTGGGGTTGCCCCTGAGCTCTCTCGTGGTCCTCTTATGTCCTGTTGAATCTCCTTGGTTAGATATACAAAAGGGGAACAAACTTACATATTAATATTTAGTTACTAGGCTGATTCTCAGCATCTAGCATGTAGACATAGATCTAGTGTACTCCTGCTAGGCTGAAATGGAATATTCTTCCCCAATCAGGTCTCAGTGGATTCTGGATCCCTTATGTATAGAGATGTGTCTATGGGTCTGGTTCACCATTATGTGCCCAGTACCAGCAGCACACAGTAGACACGTAGGAAATGTTTGTTGAGTGGGTCAAGTATAGTAAAATACAAATAAAAATCATAATTAAAGTACAAGAATCTCAATCCTCAGCATACACTGCTACAAGGATTTTTGAATGAACTACAGTTAGGTGATTAAAAGGGCACCCTTTAAAATTAGACTGTTAGAGGCTGGGCATGATGGCTCACACCTGTAATCCCAGCACTTTGGGAGGTCAAGGTGGGAGAATTGCTTGAAGCCAGGAGTCTGAGACCAGCCTGGGCAATAAAGCAAGATCTCATGTCTACAAAAGGAAAAAAAAAATTAGCCAGTCATGGTGGCATGCACCTATAGTCCCAGCTACTCAGGAAGCTGAGGTGGCAGGATCCCTTGAGCCCTGGAATTCAAGGCTGCACTGAGCTATGATCGTGTCACAGCCCGGGGAACAAAGCAAGACCCTGTCTCAAAAAATAATTTTTTTTTTTAATTAGACTGTTAGGATTATTCTTAAGGTTTTCTTAACCTTTGTTCTGAGACTATTAGGATTTTAATTTCAGCTGTGCTACTTTTTTACCTGTGCATCTCAGGGCAGGTCAATTTCTCTGTGCTTCATTGTTCTCACTTCCCAACCTTGTGGGATTGTTATGACGATGAAGTGAATTAACACCAGTAAAATCTTTACCACTGTGTTCATATAATGTCAAAAGTAGTAGTTACTTATATTATAACATCCCCCACCCCCCACCATCATACAGTGCTTCATTTGCGGTGACTCTCTCCCACAAGATGAAAGTGAATACTTCAAAAACAGCTACCATTCAGTAGAAGGTGAACTGGTTAATTTTCTGGTTAGTACAGATCCTGGGTCTCTAAGTGAGAGCTCAGACAGTAGAGAAAGGAACACTGTCCTCTGGAGACTGCTTTCAGAACAATGCCTTCCCATCTTCTTTCAGACCAAGGGGGACTGCTTTATTTTGGGGGTGGAAATAAAGCATGGTTAAGCCACTAGTTATTTTTCTCAGTCCAGCTGCATCTGCCTTATACTTGGTGAAAATTCTTCTCATATTCTAGTAGTAGGTTATCAGTTTTAGTTATTGATGGTTTCTAGGTTTTCATTTAGGTATTCTGTGGAAAGTGGGAGAACTTACATGGATAATCAGCCATGAGGTATCATTTTTTAGAAATAAGCTTTATATTTTACAACAGTTTAGATTTACAGAAAAATTGGGAAGATAGTACAGAGAGTTCCTTTATACCTCATACCCAGTTTCCTCTATTAAGATATGGTACATTTGTTATAATTAATGAACCATATTGCTATATTATTATCAACTAAAGTCCATACTTGATTCATATTTCCTTAATCTTAGCCAAATATACCCTTTTTGTACCAGGATCTCATTCAGGATACCCTATTACATTTTCTCATCATGTCTCCTTAGGCTCTCCCTGGCTGTGATAGTTTTTCATACTTTTCATTTTTGATGACCTTGACAGTCTTGAGCAAACTGGTCAGGTATTTTGTAGAGTTTCCCTCTATTAGAATTTGTTCAATGTTTTCCTCACGATTACACCAAAATTATGGGTTTGGGGGAGGAAGGCACAGAGGTTAAGTGCCATTTTAATCACATCATATCAAGGGGATATACTATCAAAATGACTTACCATGATTGATGTTAACCTTGCTTGTCTGGCGGAAGTAGTGTTTGTCAGGTTTCCCCAATGTACAGTTACTCTTTTTTCCTCTTTCTACACTGTAGTCTTTAGAAGGAAGTCACTATGCACAGCTCACACCTAAGGAGTGGGGAGTTATGCTCCACCTCCTTGAAGAGGAATTATCTACATATATTATTTAGAATTCTTTTGTATGGGATATTTGTCTCTTCTCTCTGTTTATGTATTTATCTCAATATATTTATATACTCAGGATATATATACACCAATATTGGTTTTACACTTAGGGTTATATTCCACTACTCCTTTCTTCATCAGATATCATTTTATACCAGAATCCAGTAAGGTAATTTTTTAACAGCAACAAAAAAGAACTTATGTATATGCACAAATGGTGCTTCTCTGCACATAGTCAGCAGGGGAATCTATGTACTACTTCTAATAATTATATCATCATTTAAATATGTTTGAAATACTTTAATGGAAACCATGAGATTTGTAAGATAAATAATCATTAATGTTAACGAATGGATCACCTATTATGTGCCAAGAACTCGATTTTCACCAAAACAGCATAGAGTAGACTACGACTGTGTAAATTTCATAAGCTGTAGTACAATCCCATGTGATTTCAGTCTAATAGAGGACAGAGACAAATGAAAGTATGATTACTGTCGAGGGTAACGAGCTCCAGGAAAGAGGTAGATACATTACGGGAAGCATAGAGGAGGGGGCATCTTGTTCAAAGTCAGACATAACTGCTTTGCCGAGAAGGCAATTTCAGAGTGACAGGTAGCAGTGAGCTATACAATTTCTAAAGACAACTAGCAGGAATGCTCTAGGGAGAAGGAAAGTCATAGATAAAAGCAGGGAGAGCTGAAGTAGCATGCTATTCAAGAGCCTCAATGCAGCTAGGGAAAAGGGCACAGCAGGGGAGAGGCAGGGCCTGAGGCTGGAGAGCTACCAGGGGTCAGATCACAAAGGATGCTTGTGTTACACGAAGGAATTTGAACTTGATTCTAAAAGCAGTGGAGAATCATTGAAGTGTTTTCAGCAGGAGAGGAACATGATTAGTTTGACATTTTAGAGAGATCATTCTGGCAGCTGTGAAGAGAAAATTTATCTTAGTATTTCATAATCATACTTTTTTAAAACAAAATGTTGATCATGTTTTTATTTTATTTTCTGTTAAATGATTTTGATGGTTTTCCAAAATCAAATCTGCTCTCAAATGATTTACCATCACTGTCATGGTATAAGGAACGTACTTTGAGATCCTGGATAAGAGTTCCCAAACATAGCAGAACATTTGGAGTAACTTAACATAGTCCCCATGGTAGCCTTAAGAAGTAGTTGTTATTTGGATGCATTTGTTCTGGTTTATTTGTTTAAAATTTTTCTTTCATTACCTTACATTCTTCTTATTTCTTCTGCTTTTGCTATGTTATTTTGGTGCTTTTTGAAATGCTACATTTATTAAATGCTTATGTGTCAGGCATTAATTATGTGTTTTGCATATGTATTTTATTGAACCTTCACCAAAACAGCATGGAGTACACTGTATCATTCCCATTTGACAAGTGAGCAAATTGAGGCTCAGAAAGATTTAGAAACTTGCTGAGAGAGGTTTTGTGGCTTGCATTTCACAGCTAGAAGTAGAGCCAGGATTCAAGCTCAGATCTATCTGTTTCAAAGGGCCATGTTGTACAAATTGTACTGCAAGGGCTCTTTTGAGGAATGTCCTATCAGTTGCAGGAGGGCATTTACCACTGGAGCCCTTGGCTGCCCTGGTGGAAGTGGGAAGAGAGCCAAGGTAAAGGGCCTGTTTTCTACACCAGGGGGCATGCTTCTGGTTTATGAGACTATGATGACAGTAATTAAGGGTAAATAATGAAGACTTGCCCATTGATTTAAAAGCTCAAACTGAACAAAGCACCCTTGGAAATGTATTGTCCTCCTCCTCCTCTTTTACCTCACTGAAAATTACTAACTTGTCAGTAAGGAAACTGTTTCTTTCAACCCTGATGCTTTTGGTTTTGCAGTGCAGATCCTAGGAGTAATAGCCAGCGTCTCTGTTGGGCTCCGGCAGCTCACTTTTTTCTGGAGCAGTTGCTGAGTCTAAGTTAGTTGACTCAGGTCAGTTATCCCACAGTGTGTGAAAGAGAACAGCTTTCTGTAGTGGAACAGCCATGCCTTTGCCTGCTGGCTTCCCTTGTAAAACATTGACTTACGAAAGCCATGTTTATAGTTGGCCAAGTAAGAAACTGACATTCACTTTAGGCCCAGTGCTCAGTATCTTGATAGTGCTGTCATAAGGGGACAGTACCAGGATGCTGCTTTCAAAAGGTGGCAGATCACACCCCAAATCCAACCAGAAGGAACTAAGCCTACAAACCGTTTAGAAGACATTGGAGTTACTCACCTCCCCTTCCCCCTAGATCCCGCTCCACACTGTGCTGGATTTGAACAGGTGTGAGCCCTATATTATGCACATTTCAAACTCGATCAACCCCACACAGCCCCTACAGAGGTGCATCCAGAGGAGCCCAAATCTCAGGGAGAAACCCATGCAGGTCCTGGCAATGGGCTTGGGGCATTCGGGGTACCTGGGGGAATTTGAGATACCTGGAATTTAGTTTGGCTGATCCCGGGTACCTTGAATATAATCTGAATGACATCTTCCCAGAAATCCATGGACTTTTCTTTCCAGGGGATAGAAGAGACAGAGTGGAGCCCTTCAAAGCTTGGGGCCCAGACCAACTGTCACAAATCAGTCATCTGAGCGTCACAAAGACACTAACCAGGCTCCTGCTCTGAGTGTCTCCATCCCAGCACCTACCTTCATTATGGCCTTAAAGTCACAGTCAGGTCTTTCCAAAAAGACTTACTGTAGCTAAAATCTTAAAGCAAATATATATATATATGTATATTGGGGTTTAAACAAAATAATAGTAATAATTATCTACAATCCCCAGGGACAACTTGGGAGACTTTTGCTTCACGTGGCCCTCCCTAGCCACCTGAAAGTATTTGATGATGCAGAGTCTTAGGGAGGTGGGATCCACATTTCTCAACACATAAAAATAATAAACACTGAGGGTGGTGGGTAGCCCAATTTCCCTGATTTGATCATTATACATTCTTTGCATATAACAAACACATGTACCCCATAAATATGTAAATTATCATATATCAATAAAGGATAAAACAAAACCTGCTTGGGGTTATCTTCAATTCCTTGCCCAGTGGAGAGGAGAGGCCTGACTTTAGGCACCCAAGAAGGCATTTCAGAAGGTCTTTGACTAGCACCTAAAAACAAAGAGCATAAAAGCCCCCACCCCCTTCTCCATGCCCTAAATGTGTACATCACATATATTGATAAACTCTGTGGCAGTTAAGCTGAAGCAGGTAATCACCACTTTCTAGCAAAAACACCTGCTCTTGGAATGGAAGCAAACATGAGTCAATCAGAACATTGGCTCAGGTGTTGGGCCCAGAGCAGAGACTGGAGAAACATTTACCTGTTGTAGCCCCTTCCCGTTCCTGTCATCAGACATCACCAGGTGATGAATGTAAGGAAGTTTTCAAACCCTCTATTTTTATATATCTATTTCCAAAAGTGTGTCCCACCCTAAATACTCCTCCCATTGTCCAGAAACTCCAAATTTGGCCCCATCAGACCCATCTCCCAACCTCACATTCAACTTCCTGTAAGTGATTAAATTCATCCTGTAGAATGAAATAAGAAAAAAGGTTAAAATCCCATTTTAAAAACCAGACACCGGCTGGGTGCAGTGGCTCATGCCTGTAATCCCAGCACTTTGGGAGGCCGAGGCAGGCGGATCACGAGGTCAGGAGTTCAAGACCAGCCTAGTCAACGTAGTGAAACCTTGTCTCTACTAAAAACACAAAAAATCAGCTGGGCGTGGTGGCGGGCACCTGTAATCCCAGCTACTCGGGAGACTGAGGCAGGAGAATCGCTTGAATCTGGGAGGCAGAGGTTGCAGTGAGCCGAGATCGTGACACTGCACTCCAGCCTGGGCAACAGTGCGAGACTCTGTCTCAAAAACAAACAAACAAACAAACCAGACACCAATTAACAAACAGCAGATATTCGTTTGTGGGGTATGTCGGGGGGGCGGTGTGGGGGTAGGGGTGGGAATCACACCCAGATTGCCAAGGAATTAGATTCACCCAAAGAAAAAGATCTGGCTCATGTGGGTCTGTGGGGCTGACAGCAGCCCCCGCACTTGACAGAGATGAGGGGAAAGCTGCTTTTATCTCTTTGAAAAGAAGGAAAATGGCTCCTTAATTTAGCAACTATACTGGGCCCAATTCGATGAGCCTGCCTCTGGGAAGTTTGTTTTTATCCCCACCAAGTGCCTACACTTACTTGTTTTAACAAAAGGCCAAATTACGATGGTTTCCAAATCTTCTGTGATCTAATCCCTGGTCCCTTTATGACCTCCTGTTATTCTCGCTTTCCTCACTCTGTCCCACTGGCCTCTTTGCTTTTCCTTAAACAAGCTGGACACATTTGTGCCATAGGACCTTTGCATTTGTACCCTACACCCTCTCATCCTGATATCCACATGGCTTGTTCTCTCTGCAACTTCAGGTTTTATTTGTACTATTCAGCGCCACCTTCCCAGACAGTCTTATTTAAATCTGCCGTGCACCCTTTCCTGCCCCCAACATGCTAATCTCCCTTCCCTGCCTTGTTTTTCTCCATAGCACTCATCATCACTTGACACACTACCTTTTACTTATTTCACTCGACTCTCTCCACTCTAGATCATAAGCCCCATACTGGCAGAGATTTTTGTCTCTTTTTTTGACTGATGTATCCCTAGCACCTACAGTAGTTCCTAAAACATAGCTGATAACTCAGTAAATATTTGTTGACTGAGAAATCTTTAAAGACATTGTGTTTCCCAATACTGGTGCCCATTCCTGCCTCAGATTCATAATGAAATTCACTATCTGCAGCTTCAGATGGCCGTGAACCAAAGTGGTCCAGTCCCTCCCCATCCTTCTACTGACTAGACACCGGAGCAAGCCAGCGTGCCTGATCCCTGTACTGCCACAGTGTGAGTGATGGAGCTCCAGGTACTCACAAGTAGAGGGAAGCAGCCTTCCTTGTTTTGGGTTCCAGTTTGCTTGTATGTGGCCTCACATGCCCTTTCCTTCCCCTTTTTGATGGTCTCTGGTGTATGGCTCCCTCCTTCAGGGACCCGGACCCAGGACTGAGTGCTTCTGTGGCTCTGGTCCTTTCCTCCCTGAGTGGAGCTCTTTTTTTTTTTTTTTGCAGATCCCTGTGCCTTGTCTCCACAAATCGACATCTCCCATCCACCATTCTCATCCAGCCACTGTTATCCCTCCCACATCCACTCTTGCCCACCTCCAATCCACCCTCTACACAACCAGGGCCATGTTCTACATGTAATATGAATCTATTTATGTAAGTTCAAGAACAGGCAAAACTATATACTACCCCAAGGGAATGAATGCCACAAAAGTCAGAATGGTGGTCACTTCTGGGGTAGGGTATCATTGAGGAGGGGCACATTAGGGCCTTCCAAGGTCATAATGACTGGAAAACTAATGAGACAATGTCAGCCTCTCGCCTGAAACCCTGGATGGCTTCCCATGGACTCATCTGCCTGAAAGGCCCTGCATGACTGGGCCTGTGCCCAGCTCTCCTGTCTCCTCTGCCCACTCACACACCCTGACACCACACAAAGGTGACCACTCCCTCTGCCCAGAGCTCTTCCCCTACCCCTTGGCTGGCTGGTTCTTTATCATTTTCCAGGTCTCAGCTTAAGTATCATGTCCTCAAAGAGGTCATCCCTAACCAACTTCCCTGCCACTCCCTACCATTCTTCCCACCTCCTCCCATGGTTTCTTTCAGCATTTTGCTACTTGACTTTGTAGCAATTATTTCAACTTGTATGTTTGCCTGTTTAGTGACTGCACAGTTCTGGGCACAAATTAAGTCTTCAGTGGATATGTCTTGATTGAATGAATGGTTCATTCATCGGTACATCCCAGACTGCATTGATATGATTCCCTGGTTTACTCAAATCTAATCTGATCTCCATGGCCACCAACCTTGGCCCAGACAGATTGGAAATTGCCCTTTGCATTTTTATTTCATCCATGGTGACCAGTCACTCCTGTGGCCCTAGTGAGTTTGACAGTGGCCTGAACTAGGCCTGGTCTCTCCTTACTCCTTTTACTTCAGAAGCAGCTCCCAGCAGAGCCGCGCTGTTTCAAACATAAAATGCTCCATGGTGTTCCTGCATAACCAGTGCAAATAAGCAATGTATCTCTCTCTCAAATCATAATGGTAATCCTTTGATTATGCAAAAACCATGGGGGGAGAGGAATGGAAAATCAGTATATATAAATATTTAATAACATGCTACTCAGAAGTATGGTCTTAAGTGAAATCAGACTACTAAAAGTTCTGGTTATATAAATTACAGATTTGAAAACAATTTGGCACATATTATAGTTGTTTCAGAAACAGCAATAACCAATTCAAGTTGCTCAATTATCCCCGAAGAATGCTATATTCTTCTCTGTTCTTATTAATGAGAAAAGCAAATAAGCAAGTAGTTCATTAGAAAAGCATTTGTGAAACATTAATACATTTAATAACCTATATGATTAAGAAAAACAGCCTCACTTTAAAACAGAGTGAGAGGAGTAATGCAATTGTGGGAATGGAACACTTATTTTGAAATAGTTATAAATTATAGTCCAATATGCATATGTATAGAGTCATATTTAATCTCAGTAAGAATTAATCATTAAAACCTTTTTAAGTGTTAATGCCTGAGATCCTTTATAGGAGAATACTAAAAGCTTAGAAAGATCAGAAGACTCATTATCACATGCAACGTTTTCCAAAGAAATAGGTTGTTTCTTTCACCTTAGGGACCTTGAAATGATTGAAATTAATAACTAAGCACTTTCCAAAAGTTATAGAACAAAAATAAGCCAATCGTTTTCCTTAACTTATAATTATTTTCTTCTATAGGTAACAAAATATAGTCAAAGCAATAGTATTTAATGGTCATATACTCTATGTACTATGTATGTTAAATATAAACAATATTTAATAAACATATACTATAATCTCACTTATTTGGAGATCATATCTATCAAACGCAACCCTGAAACATAGAAGAGAATCAGGAAGTAAGCAAAAGTCAAATAAACCACAAATGTATATACTAGAGTTCATACATTGGACTCATTTGCTCTGATTTTAAACGCTATTCTAACGTAACTTGCTATTTGATTGCCCAACCCATTGTGGTAACCATCAGTGCTCATCATCAGTTTTTTCTGGTTCTCTCCCATCTGGGCCCATGATCATATTACACTGCCTCACTTCCTTGAAATCAGGTGGAGTGCTGTAACTTCCTCTGGCCAGTGAAATATGATTGAAAAGTGCATATATTTCTCACCTTTTACTGATGAGGAAACTGAGACATAGGTTATATAATTAGGCCAAGGTTACCGGTCTAGTGAAGCCAGGATTGTGAGCTCAGCAGTCTGACACAAAGCCCCTATGCTCAAAGACCAAACTATACTGGCCCCCCAATGTTGGCATACTAAGCATTGACAAATTAAGAAAACAAAGTTTTACTAAATGAAAGGAAATGGCCTGTCTTAAGAATTGCTGTAGGTAATCTATACAGCAGTTAATCTGTATAAACAGATTAAGTCCTACCACTTACCCCTGCAAATAGGGGAGACAACAAGTTCAGACTACAAGCCTAGGGCAATTCACAGCATGAATTCTGATTTCTGTGCTCAAAACTATGTAGTAGAGTTGACTTACATGATTATAATTTTAAGCTGGATCTTAATCAGATTGCTTTCATAAGCCAAAGATGTCACAGGGCAAACCTCAAAATTGGAATTCAGCTTGGGAGGTCACATGGGTTCTTGGCTTGTGCAGGAAAGAATTCAAGAGCCAGCAATAAAGTGTAAAGTGACAGAGTAAAGTGAAAGCCAGCAGTAAAGTGACAGAGTAAAGTGAAAGCAACTTTATTAACTAAAGGAATAAAAGGATGGCTACCCCATAGGCAGATAGCAGCATGGGCTGCTTGACTGACTATACTTATGGTTATTTTTTGATTATGTGCTAAACGAGGAGTAGATTATTCATGAGTTTTCTGGGAAAGCAGCTGAGAGTTCCCAGAATTGAGGGTTCCTCTCCTATTTAGATCATATAGGGTAACTTCAGGACAATGCCATGGCATTTGTAACTGTAATTGTAATTGTCATGATGTTGGAGTTTCCATTAGTATGCTAATGTATTATAATTAGTGTATAATGAGCAGTGAGGATGACCAGAGGTTGTTTTCATAGCCATCTTGGTTTTGGCAGGTTTTGGCAGACTTCTTTACCACATCCTGTTTTATCAGCAGTCTTTGTGGTCTGTATCTTGTGAAACAAGTCCTGCTGAATTCCTTTTTCATCTCTCCTCAGAGACTATGCACTCTTCCTTAATCCTAAAAGGTTGTAGAGGGACAGAGGTTTCATCTTCTGTAACTGCTTCATCCTGAACAGGAGCTATCATCTCTATCTGCTCTGGAGGCATAGAGATCTCTCACTACCTTATCTAATGATTTATAGGGACTCAGTCCTTCCTGCAGTGGCACAGGCTGGAACCCTTGAGTCAATTATCATGTTTGTCTGGAACTTTGGTAGCCTGGAAGATATAAACTTTACCCATCTGAATACCTGTTGAATATAACAAATAATTTTTTAAATGAAATAGCACCTAGTGATAATTAATAAAATGCTTAACCCCAGTTTAACAATGCTTATAGGAAGAGATCAATGCCATTTGAAATCTAAGTGAATAGGCTGGAAAACCAGTACCCTATTGTCTGAAATACAAAGCCAAACAGATTTTCAATAAGAGGCGTTTTTGTGGAAACAGAATAAAAACAAAGGTTAATTTTGGGCAAAATCTATCCAGATGTTAGACTTAAAGCATCTTTAGTTACAGAAGAGGAAGGCAGTGGCAATCTGACTCATTTTTCTTGCCTATATTGCAAGGAATAAGCTTTAGCTTGCAGGGTCTCAGGAAAAAAGCTAGTAGTAATTTTAATGAGCTTAACAGAAAAAATAGAAGACAAATGTGAAAGTGTTAGTTTGGGTACTTGTTGCTCAGAAAGAATTTAGAAATCAGTCCAAATTCCAGGGGAAAAAAAAAACACCTCAAAAACATGGACAGGACTAGAATCTAACCACTGAGCTGATAAGTAACTTAAGACACATATGAGAACTTCTAAAGTATAACAAGGTGAATGAAATGTTATCTAACCATAGGCCCCAGCATTCCTCACTAAGACTAAGGAAGGAGTTCTATGGGAAAATCCTTGACAAGCCCTCTTGATATTGTACAGATTATGAGGGAATGAATATTGACTGCCTCTAGTAATCAGAGGATGTGGGAAATGATTCTGTATGAGAAATGGAGAGAATTGTGTTACTATACGTTTGAATATAGGGAGAGGGGAAAAGAGAAAAACAAAAAGTTACATTGGAGAGAAGCCAGAAATATGAATAAAGGCGGAGACTGTACAAGATTAATAGTCAGTGAAATGCCCCATTGGTGGCAGGGGCAAAATCTGTTTTGAGAATGGTGGAGCTGATACTTCATGAGAGGGTGCTTGTTTGTTTGTTTGTTTGTTTGTTTGTTTGTTTTGATGTAAGTTCATAATTTGTCTTTTCAGAAAGAAAGTGGGGAGGGGAGAGAGAGAGAAAGAAGGAAGGAAAAGATGGAGGAAGGAAAGAAAGAAAAGAAAGGGAGAGAAAGAGAGAAAAAAAAGGAAGGAAGCAGGGAAGAAGGGAAGAGGGAAGGAAGCAAGAAAAAAAGAAAGAAACTTCTTCACACTATACTGAATTTATGAATTCTTGATGTGAGTGGATTTTTTTTTTTGGTGTGGAAATTGAGGAGGGAGATGAATTTCACATTTAGCGTGATGACTATATAACAGATACAGCACAAGAATACATAAGAACTCAAAGGCCAAGGTGAGAATATAAACCTGCCAAGGATTTGTAGATATTTTGAAAAAGTCTTTGAATTTCCATAGTATTTCATGAGTTTAGGGGTTCAGGTTGATCTTACCTAGATTTTGAAAGACAAGAAAGCTTCAGTTGACACCTGATTACAGAAATCTTTGGATGGCATAGGGTGGCAAGTCCCAGTTGAATGTTGATAATGTTTTGTTTATTTATTGCTTTTTAACCACTTTTTGGCAACTTAATGGTTTAAACACAAACCGCACATAGAGTCAAAGGGAAGGGACATAGACCCCACCTCTCATAGAAATAGTGTCAAAGAACGTGTGGTCATCTTAATTCACCAGATAATAATTTGGATGTAGTTGCAAAGTACCTGTTAAATTTCAAGATTTTTATAATTCAAAATATGTCATCCTCTGGCAAGGGCACAGGTACCAATATTTAGAGGGAAAGATAGTTTGGGAAACTGCCAAATGAATATCAGTGTTGTCATTATGTACTAGCTAATGAATAATATTTAGACTTATGAATGCCTCTTAATGGCTTGCATTTAAAAATTAGATTGAGATTTAAAGTGTGGTTACTAAAATTAACATTTTAATCTGGGTAATGACATAGAATGATTACATTAAACCTTTGATTTGGGTGAAAAAATGATGAATGAATTTCTCATCCCAAGTTAAGGACCCATTCAAACCACTGGAGAATTGACTTCTTACCTTTGAATAAAACAAAATGCAAAAACGGCATATCTCTTTGGTCAAGAAGTTTAATTAAAAGAGAATTCAGCCAGACATGGTGGCTCACACTTGTAATCCCAGCACTTTGGGAGGTGGAGGCAGGCAGATCACCTGAGGTCAGAAGTTCAAGACCAGCCTGGCCAACATGGTGAAACCCCTTGTCTACTAAAAATACAAAAGTCAGTTGGGTGTGGTGGCATGCACCTGTAGTCCCAGCTACTTGGAGGCTGACTCAGGAGAATCTCTTGAACCCAGGAGATGGAGATTGTAGTGAACTGAGATCAAGCCACTACACTCCAGCCTGGGGAACAGAGCAAGACAAAATCTAAAAAAAAAAAAAAAAAATAGAGAATTCAGCCAAGATGGGCAAGGTCTCAAATTGACCGCAAACTATTGGCACCATTTTTGCTGCAGTGTTTGTGTTTTTGTGTCACATTTTGGTAATTCTTACAACATTTTATACTTATTATTATATCTGTTACAATGATCTGTGATCAGTGATTTTTAATGTTAGTGTTGTAATCCTTTGGGGCACTATGAACTGTGCCCATATAAGGCGGCAAACTTAATGATAAATGTTTTGTGTTCTGACTGCTCTGCTGACCAGCTCTTCCCCATCTCTCTCCCTTTCCTTGGGCCTATCTATTTTCTAAAACACAACAATATGGAAATTAGGCCAAGTAATAACCCTACAATGACCTCTAAGTGTTCCAGTGAAAGGAAGAGTTGCACATCTCTCAGTTTTAATCATAAGTTAGGCATGATTAATCTTAGTGAGAAAGACATGTCAAAAGGTGAGATAGGCTGAAAGCTAGGCCTCTTATGCCAAACAACCAAGTTGTAAATGCAAAGGAAAAGTTTTTGAAGGAAATTAAAAATGCTGTTCCAGTGAACATATGAATAATAAGAAAGTGAAACAGCCTGTTTGCTGATATGGAGAAAGTTTTAGTGGTCTGAAGAAAAGATCAAACGAGCCACAACATTCTCTTAAGCCAAAGCCTAATCCAGATCGAGGCCCTAATTCTCTTTAAATCTATGAAGACTGAGAGAGATGAGGAAGTTGCAGAAGAAAAGTTTGAAGCTAGCAGAGGTTCACGAACTTTAAGGGAAGAAGCCATCTCCAAAACATAAAAGTGTGAGATGAAGCAGCAAGTACTGATGTAGAAGCTGTAGCAAGTTATCCAGAACATCTAGCTAAGATCATTGATAAAGGTTGTTACACTAGACAACAGATTTTCAATGCAGACAAAACAGCTTTCTACTGGAAGAAGATGCCATCTAGGAATTTCATAACTAGAGAGAAGTCAATGTCTTCAAAGCTTCAAAGCATGGGCTGATTCTCTTGTTAGGGGCTATGGTAAGTAGCTGGTGATTTTAAATTGAAGCCAGTGCTTATTTATCATTTTGAAAATCCTCGGGCCCTTAAGAATTATGCTAAATCAAGCCAGAAGCGGTGGTGTACACCTGTAGTCCCACCTACTTGTGAGGCTGAGGTGGGAGGATCACTTGAGGTCAGGAGTTGGAGACCAGCTTGGGTGACAGAGTGAGATTCCCTCTCTAAAAAATAAAAAGTAAAAGAATTATGCTAAATCTACTCTGCCTGTACTGTATAAATGGAACAGCAAAGTCTTGATGACAGCACCTCAGTAAACAGCATGGTTTGCTAAATGTTTTAAGCCTCCCATTGAGACCTACTGTTCAGACAAAAAGATTCCTTTCAAAATATTACTGCTAATTGACAATGCACCTAGTCACCCAAACACTCTGGTGGAGCTGTACAAGGATATTAATGTTGTTTTCATGCCTGCTAATACAGCATTCATTCTGCAGCCCACAAAGAGTAATTTCTATTTGCAAGTCTTATGATTTAAGAAATACGTTTTGTAAGGCTATGACTGCCATAGATAGTGATTCCAACAATGGATCTGGGTAAAATAAATTGAAAATCTTCTAGAAAGGATTCACCATTCTAAATGCCATTAAGAACATTTATGATTCGCTGGAGGAGGTCAAAATATCACCATTAACAGGAGTTTGGAAGAAGTTGACTCTAACCCTCATGTCTGAATTTAAAGGGTTTAAGACTTCAGTGGAGGAAGTAACTGCAGATGTGGTGGAAATAGCAAGAGAACTAGAATTAGAAGTGGAACCTGAATATGTGACTTAATTGTTGCAGTCTCATGATAAAACTTGAACAGATAAGGAGTTGCTTCTCATAGATGAGCAAAGAAAGTGGTTTCCTGAGATGGAATATACACTTGGTGAATATGCTGTGAACACTATTGACGTGAAAACAAAAGATTTAGAATATTACATAAATTTAGTTGACAAAACAGTGGCAGGAATTGAGAGGACTGACTCCAATTCTGAAAGAAGTTCTACTGTGGGTAAAACGCTATCAAGCAGCATTGTATGCTACAGAGAAATATTTCATGAAAGGAAGAGTTAATTGATGTGCAAACCTCATTGTCTTATTTTATGAAATTGCCATAGCTTCAGCAACCACCGCACTGATCTATCAGCAGCCTTCAACATTCAGGCAAGACCCTCCACCAGCAAAAATATTACTTCTTGCTGAAGGCTCAGATGATCGTTAGCATTTCTAGCAATAATGTATTTTTAAATTAAGGTATGTGCATTGTTTTTTAGATATGCTATTACACACTTAATAGGCTACAGCATAGTGTAAATGTAACTTTTATATGCACTGGGAAACCAAAAAACGTGTGTGACTCACTTTAATGCTACATGCACTTTATTGAGGTGGTCAGGAACCAAACTCTCAATATCTCTGAGGTATGCCTGTATTTTATTATTACCCCATGTTTGGCAGGTATCTTTTATACTACTTTCAATTTTAAAAAATGAGTCTTTCTTAGATTTTTTAAAAATATTTTTTATGATCGATTCTGAAGGTCATGATAACAGATCACTCAGCAGACACAGTTATCTGAAGTACCTTTTGAACATTTCATTCTATTATATAGCAGGCAGTGTCTTAAATACTTGACAATAAAAACTGATGATTTCTCAGTTTCAATGCGTCTGTTCAGTTGCCATGTCTTTGAATACTGTCATCATCTTGTTAAGAAATCCTGGAGTATGGTTCTTCACATAGTTAGATGACACTTCTGTCGGGTTATTCCAAATAAATTGGCTTTTCATTCCTTGTGGTTTGTCATCTTTCTTCGTTTAAGGACTACTGCTGAGAGCAAAGCTTCTTTATTTATTTGGAACTCATCAATATAAATTATTTGGGATTTTACTTCAGATCAGCTTAGCTTAAGTCGGCCATCCAGCCTTTACCAAGTGCCACTTTGCCAGCAGAGCAATAAACGTATTCATGCAGCCCTTTTGTGCCCGAGACACTCAGTCTGGATCCTCAGTGGGGTCTTTGTTCCTCCTCGCTCTTAAGTGCTTCTTTACATTTGTGTTCCTTTCTGCTGGTATAATGGTCCATATCTCATTTCAGGAGCAAATGGCTGCCCAAATCCACAACAAATTAACATTCAAGACAATTGGTGCAAGAGATCTGTCTTCCAGCTACTCAGGGACAGTTCTGGGGGCTGCAAGACAAGCATTTGGTTCTGGTCCTGAACTGCATGTACAGAATGGCAAGGCTTGGTCCAGTGGTCCTATCTAATAGCTCTGCCCATTGTTTTTCTTTTGAAATATAGTTAATTGTCTTTTCCTGCTGTGTAAATGCAACACAAAAATGTGACTTCTTTCCTCTCTCTTTCACGGGTCTGATAATTGCCTTATCTGCTTTTTTGTTGTTGTTTTGCTGGAAGCAAGTTCAATCCAAAAGTTAAAGTTGGTACGGTTTTGCAAATAGTGATTTATTTTAGAAACTATAAAAATTTCTTAAGTCAGAGCTCACCAACAAAACCGAGTCAAGAATATTTTCTCAATTAATACCAACACAAAAGATAAATCCATCTATCAGAAATTTTCTTGTGAAAGTTTAATGCTTATCAAGTGTTCTATGGATTAACTGTTTACTTTTGTATGTATGCTTTACACAAACTTTATTTAGCTGTCGAAAACATTAACTGATATGTATGTTATAGTAATATTCTCATAACCTAACAATGTTTCTCATAGAGAATGATAGTATATTTATAAAACAATGTCTTACAAATGCCTCTTTCTTCAAAACTATTATAATGCGTTCAATTAAAGCTTTTTTACTTGATCAAAGGTATTATTATTCAAAAATGTATGATGAACCTAGATACTTGCTATGAAATATATAGTTTGGAATTGTGGAGGAAACTAACTTATCCAGGAAGGTAGGACAATAGTAGTTTTAAATAATATGATTCTGTAATTTGTTAAGATTTATTCTCAACTATAGAAATTTGCCTGATTTTTAGTCATTATCTGTGCCATATATTATTTATGTATATAAAACAGTAACGATTTTCTTTTGAAGACTGACTATGCTAAAAGTAATTAAAAATTACTTTTTTTATATTTCCTTCAATGGCCTCCATAGATTTGTAACAGGTCTTAGGTTAATGAGGTTATGTGACTGTATAAACTTGCTTGGGCTGCCATAACATAACAAAATGCCACAGACTGGGTCGCTGAAACAACAAATACTTATTTTCTTACAGTTCTGGAGGCTAGAAGTTCACAATCAGGGTGCGTATCAGTTCCTTCTTACTCTGCTAGTAAAGGCATACCCAAGACTGGGTAATTTATAAAGGAAAGAGGTTTAATTGACTCACAGTTCAGCATGGCTGGAGAGGCTTCAGGAAACTTAACCATCAGCAGAAGGGGAAGCAAACATGTCCTTCACATGGTACAAGAAGTGCTGAGCAAAAGGGGGAAAAGCCACTTATAAAACCATCAGATCTCATGAGGACTCACTCACTATCATGAGAACAGCATGAGGGTAACTGCCCCCCCATGCTTCAGTTACCTCCCACCAGGTTCCTACCATGACATGTGGAGATTATGGGAACTACAATTCAAGATGAGATTTGGCTGGGGACGCAGCCAAACCATATCAGGGTGCCAACATGGTCAGGTTCTGGTGAGGGCTATCTTTCTGGCTTGCGGATGGCCACCTTCTGTCTGTGTCCTCACATGGTCTTCTATTTCTGTTATTTATATTCCGAACTCCTCTTTTTATAAGGACCCCAGTCGTATTGGATTAGGACACACCCACATGACCTCATTTTACCTTAAGTACCTCTTCAAAGGCCCTGTCTCCAAATACAGTCATATTCTGATGTCCTAGGAATTAGAAATTCAATAAATGAATTGGTGGGGATTGGAGGGCATGATTCCCCTCATAATAGTAGCATTGCTGAAAATATTTCAGACTTGAGGCATTTGGTAAGCTTGACTGATAGAATATTTTGGAAGAAATGTCATTGGGAGATGTTGTGAGGTGGGGGTGAAAGGAGAAACATAGTATTTTGGCATATAGCTTAGCATTTTCCAGATTTGTTTCTAGCCTTCTTAATTTGGGGCATGTAGAAGGAGGGTTGCCAGATAAAATACAGGACACTTAAGTAAGTTTGAATTTCAGATAAACCATAAATCAATTTTAAGTATGCATATGACACAAATAGTGAAAATATTTATTGCTGATCTGAAATTCAAGTTTAACTGTGGGTGTCCTCTATTTTTATTTGCTAAAACTGGTTATCCTACCTACACTGCATACTTTATGCTCATATATAAGGCATATCATGATTTCATTGAAAAAAATGCACTAATTCAGGCCACTAATAATACAAAGAGTAAGACATATGGGAAGTGGAGACACTTTTTTAAGATCGTTTCATTTTTTATTCCTTGATTCATTAAATATTTACTAAGTGCCAACTAAGTATCAACCATACTCCCAGGGATAGGATATACCTTCATGACCAAAACTAGACCAGTCCTTGCCTTCAAAGTGCTTACAGTCTAGTGGGGGAGGCAGGTGATGAATAAGCTAACAGGTAACTCCAATTGTGTGAGTGGCATGAAGGAAACAGCCTATTAACTCAGAGAATAATGGAGTTAACAAGGGCTGATTTCTCATGGTGGTCAGGGAATAATTCATTGAAGGGGTGACATTTAACTTAATTTCAGAAGATGATACCAATGAGGTGATGAGGACAGGGAAGCTCTGAGGTAGAAAAGCGCTTTGTGTATAAATGAACAAAAATGAGTGTGGCCAAGTGTGTAGAAGACGGATCACAGGCAGCATGAAGTTTAGTTTGAGAACGTACCAACAGCCAGATGGTGCAGGACCTGTCCAGTCACCATCCAGGCTTTGGACCTAACCTCATGAACCTTAGGTCTGTGACCAATCTGTGGATGCCATTGAAGGAAATACAGCAAAAGTGCAGTGGGAAGACACTGGTGACTTTTCAGCTGGGAGATGGCATGATTTGATTTCTACTTTTTAAAGATCACTCTGGCTGATGTGTACCGAGGAGATTGGATTAGTATCCGGTTGATACTAATTGATTGGATGGAGTGGCACTTACGGAGCTGGGGAAGACTGAGAGAGAAATGGGTTTGTGCGGTATATTAGTTTCCTGTGGCTGCTGTAACTAATTACCACGGTCTTAGTGGATTAAAACAGTGCATACTTATTATCTTACAATCCTGCAGGTCAGATGTCTGAAATGGGTCTTACTGGGCAAAATTCAAGATGTATGTAAGGCTGCATTCTTCTGGAGACTCTAGGGGACAATCTATTTCCTTGCCTTTTCCATAGAAAACCTACCTGCATTCTGTGGCTCATGGCTGCTTCCATTTCAAAGTTAGCAATGGCTAGTCAAGTCTTTCTTACATATCATCACTCTCATTCTCCTGCCTCCTTCTTTCACTTATAAGGACCCCTGTGATTACATGAAGCAAAGCCAGATAATCCGAGATAATCCATCTCAAGGTGACAAGATTAGCAACCTTAATTCCATCTGCAACCTCAGTTCCTCCTTGTGACATATCATATTCGCAGATTCCAGTGACCAGGACATGGACATCTTGTGGGGGAGCATTATTCTGTCTATCACATATGGGAAAATCTGCATGTATATTTAGACGTGTTAAATTTGAGAAGCCAGTGAGTTGACCAAGTTGGAAGTTAGTAATGTAGGCAGACGAATATGTGAGTGCAAAACTCAAAGAGATTTGAAAGTTACCAACACAGAGATGGTGTATAAAGCCATGAGAGTGTATGACATCACTGAAGAAGAGACTGAACCTAGAAGCTTCCACATTTACAGTTAAGGTAGAGGATGAGGGGCCAAAAAAAAAGAAATAGGATGAAAACCAAAATAATGTGGTGTCATGGAAGCCCAGAAAGGAGACTTTTCAAAATAGAAGCGAGTGCTCTCCCAAATTTAATACTGCTGCAAAAGGCAATTGCAGATTCATCAATGGATTTGTTGGCAAGAAATTGAAAGCCTTGACACGAGCTGTTTCAGTGGAGAAGTGGGGGCAGAACCAAAACTGAGGCATACTGAGGAGTGAATGGGACATGGCCAGTGACTATAAGTGATGGGGAAAAGTCCTATGTGACCACAATAGCATGTGTAGATGCTTGTTAAAATTAGCAAGGCAATTACATTTGGTCACAGGCTTTTCAACAAGAAGCTGGGAGCTAAGCAAAAACTTAGCTTGGTTGTATATTTACATCCAGTCAGAATCGCATGATGGCTAAATTGATACAATACATGAAAGAGGTACAAATATTACTGGGTTCTCACTGTGCCCTGTGTGTAAAACCTGCAAACACTGAGGGTAAACTGAAGCACCACCATCTTTCTGAATGCATACCAGAAAATCCTATAGGACCAAACAGAAGGAACTGCTTAAAGAAGAAAATCAGAGTTCTTAAGCAAGATTTAAGCGTCTCTTATCTTAAGGAATCCACTCCTCTGGCTTGTTGGTTTTTCTAGGGATTCTTAGAGGGAACAATGCTACCATCTTCCTGGACTGTGGTTTAGCAATAGGACCCAGTCCTTCAGAACAATGTACTCCTATTAGCCGATGATTCCTCCCTGCTCACCAGCATGGATTGTACTCTTCTGGGAGAAGGTAGTTGAAATATTTTTAGCTAGACCATTTCTCTCCCCCCTCTACTGGTTCTCGGAGTCCTACAAAAGGAAACAGGAACTCTCAGAAACAAGAAGATTCAGAAGGTAAACCAAAAGCTTCCTTATCATTAACTTTGTCTAATTAGGTAGAATAAATAAATTCCTATGTACTTAATAGATTAGCCAGTAGAGGCTTAAAATCTCAGGATACAATCTGAAAAAGCTTTAGCTCTAAGATGTGGCCCATGAAATTTAAGAATCATGAAAAAGTAACCAAAACATTTATTTATTTCATTAAGGTCTTATTCTTTAACTATACATACATTTAATTTCAGATGTATCATAGACCTAAACATAAAAGATAAAACTATAAAGTTTGTAGAAGACAGCATGAGGTATATATTCACAACTTGGGGGCAGTAAAAAAATTTTAGAAAGGATATATATTGAGATTGAGCACAGTGGCTCATGCCTGTAATCATAACACTTTGGGAGGGAGAATTGTTTGAATCCAGGAGTTCAAGACCAGCCTGGGCCACATAGTGAAACCCTGTTTCTATAAAAAATAAAATTAGCTGGGCATGGTGGTGTGTTCCTGTAATCCTAGCTACTTGGGAGGCTGAGGTGGGAGGATCACTTGAGCCAGGGAGGTCAAGGCTGCAGTGACTGAAATCACGCCACTGTACTCCAGCCTGACTGATAGAATGAGACTCTGTTCAAAAAAAAAAAAAAAGAATGAAATAATATGTGAAACGATAGCAATTTAAATAATTGATAAATTACACTTTATCAAAATTTAAAACTTGTTTATTAAAAGACACATTAAAAGAAAATTAATAGACAAGCCATAGACTGGAGGTAATATTTATGAAACATATGTCTGACAGAGGACTTGAATCCAAAATATACAAAGAACTCCTACAACTCAATAACAAACAAAACAAACTATTGTAATTTTAAATGAGCAAAAAGTCTTAATCTGTAATAATTGTCTGCTTCACTGATTCAAATAGTTTCAATTTAGTGGAGTAAATAGCTTTTTTTTTTTTAATAAAGGATGTGGGAAGAGTTGATTTAAACAAACCTGACTAAGCACCACCTGGTGGCATAGATTTTGAATTGCAGCTTGAGTTTTTGTGAGATATTTTTTAAAGGTAAAGTTTGAAGAGTGAATCTGCAGAAATAGACTTGAAAACAGTAAGAAATTCTAATAAAATGACAGCCAAATTAAATTTTACCACAGTAAAACTGAAACAAAAGAGCAAAATCAATTCATCTATGCACTGAAATACCTATTGATATTTTAAGATAAGATAATGACATAACATAATATCCAGCCAAATATTTATTTGGTAGAATTTTAATTGAATAATAATACAATATATATAAGTTGGCTATTTGTGTGCCACGTATTCTACATGTAGTATTGCATTTAATCTTCCTAAGAACTCTGTAAATTACAGGCCCACTCCATAGAATATTTCCATGATTAAAATTTCCCAGTAGAATATATATTTTTAATAACCAAACCTCATAGAACGTATTTCTCTCTCAATACAACATTTTTCTGAGTCCCCTCCAAAAGGTAAAAAAGGATTGAGAAAACTATGGAAAAACAAGTAAACTCAGTAAGAAAAATGTTTACAATGGAAGAGAAAGCATTACTTAACATGAAGGAACTTTTTGTTAATAACTACATTAGTTATGACCAGAAAGTAGCATTATTTTATTTATTTATTTATTTATTTATTTATTTATTTATTTATTTATTGAGACAAAGTCTCACTCTGTCACCCAGACTGGAGTGCAATGGCACGATCTTGGCTCACTACAACCTCCGCCTCCCAGGTTCAAGCAATTCTCCCACCCCAGCCTCCCAAGTAGCTGGAATTACAGGCACCCATCATCATGCCCAGCTAATTTTTGCATTTTTGTAGCGATGGGGTTTCACCATGTTGGCCAGGCTGGTCTTGAACTCCTGACCTCAGGTGATCTGTCCGCCTCAGCCTCCCACAGAAAGTAACATTTTAAGTAACTATAACATAACAGTATTTTTTGTTTTATATATGCTTATGAATTTTACTGTGCTTTAGTTGAGTTTTAAGAAGTTGCTGCAGATCTTATAATACACTGTAATTTTTTTCCAATTGAAAATAATTAAAAGTAGCCTCCTTATTAGTGTTTTCAGGAGGAGCCTCTACGTTAAGCAGGAGATGCCTGTGTAGTATTTTGTTATACCACCTTATAAATGAGATCCAAAGAGATTAAACCACTTGCCCACGCGCCCAGGGCTCGGAAGTGGAGGCATGGCAGCCTGACTCTGAGGGTTGTGTGCTACCCACCCTGAGACACTGCTTCCATTGTGGCTTTGCTTGTATCACACAAATGGTATGTGCCATAGGTCAGTGCTTCTCAAAGTTCTTGGTCAATAGGTTATTAGGTTGAATGTTACCAGTTTAATGTTACCTAAAAGGGAGTTCTGTGGCTAATTAGATTTGGGAAATACTAAGTTTAATGAAATAAAGCATGTTATTTTACTTTTTGCAGCCAAATGTGCACTGTGATTCTCTAAGGTTGGTAGGTGAAGAAGGAGTTAGCATTTCCCAGACTTACTTGTTTGAGATTTGTGTAGATTAAGAATGTAGGCTGGGTGCGAAGGCTCATGCCTATAATCCCAGCACTTTGGGAGGCTGAGGCGGGAGGATCACTTGAACCCAGGAGTTTCAGACCAGCCTGGAAAACATGATGAGACCCCTGTCTCTACAAAACAATACGAAAATTAGTTGAGCATAGTGCTGTATGCCTGTGGTCGCAGCTACTTGGGATGCTGAGGTGAGAGAATCGCTTGAGCCCAGGAGGTCAAGGCTTCAGTGAGCTATGATCACACTACTGCACTCTAGCCTGTGCAATAGAGTGAGACCTGTCTCAAAAACAAAACAACAACAAAAATGTGTCTGGCAGCATAAAACATATAATATACATATGCTATTTATGTGTGAGTGTGCATATGTCTGTAAATATGCCTTATAAAATGCCACCAATGTGCATTTATTTGTCTCACACAACAAGAATTCTGGGGCAGGGGAGCCCAGGGTCAGGCTCCTTTCTCTTTCCCTTTCTGTTCTGTTCACAGCAAGCTGGCATTCACTGCCATTCTTGTCACCTCATACACACCAGATTTTGCTGCACCTGCAGGTTTTACAGCTGTATTCCACGAAGGAAGAAAAAAAGAAAGAAGCAGCGCCGACATTCCCACTTATAATTCATTCACCAAGGCAGTGTCATAATGGCCACCCTATAGGACCACCCCCAGCTGCGGGGAGCCTGCGAATTGGGGTTTTTACTTTTAAGCCTCTGTACCAGTGAGTTATGATGTCAATAAATTGCAAAAGTTGATTCTCACTCACATGACATGTCATCAGCTGCAGGTTGGCTGCAGTTCTGCTCAGTATATCTTCTTTACTTGGGAACTCAGACTGAAGGATCAGCCCCTCTCAGGCCATGCCCTTCCCATGGCGGAGGGAAAAAGGAGGTGGCAGAACCATGTGATTGCTGTTGAAGACACACTCAAAAGTGGCATTTGTTACTTTTCCCATTGGCCAAAAGAAGTCACATGCCAATGCTGATGTCAATAGGGCAAGGAAGTACAATCCTCTTACAAAAGGGGTCACAGATATGTATCAGTATAATCTTTCCTAATATAATAAAAGCAGGCAAATGAGAATAGGTGAGGAAATGGAAGTTGAGTCATCAACCTACAGTGTTCGCTACAGATCACACACACGTGCTCTAGCTTTTCATTTTCTTGTAGAGCATTTCACAGGGCAAGTATTCATATCCTTTGGGAACTATAGTTTTGAGTCACAGCATGTCTTTTTTTTTTTTTTTTTTTTTTTTTTTTGATAGGGTCTTACTCTGTCACCCAGGCTGGAGTGCAGTGGCATGATCTCAGTTCACTGCAGCCTCGACCTCCTGGGCTCAGGTGATCCTCCCATCTCAGCCTCCCTGAATAGCTGGGACTAAAGGCACACACCACCATGCCCAGCTAGTTTTTGAATTTTTTGCAGAGACAAGGTTTCACCATGTTGCCCAGGCTGGTCTCAAATTCCTGGGCTCAAGTGATCTGCCCATCTCGCCCTCCCAAATGCTGGGATTACAGGTGTGAAGCACTGCACCTGGCCATTGTCCTTTTGATGACATAACTACCCATAGAAAAATCCCAGTATAAAAAATTCTTTAATATGTGAATTACGTCAGAGAATGTTATTAGACATGTTGTTTCTTGTCATACATTAAAGTCCACCTTTAAATCAAGGTGATATACATGAGCAAAGCTTATTTTTAAGCCAGGAGAATTTCAGAAAATACAGTCATGTCTAGTTATTAAAATTATTTTTTTCTTCTGAATCAGGTGCTATCATACCATGCAACGTGTTCAAAAGCTGAAGTTGACAAGTTTAAGGTAAGGAAGAAAATGGTTTCCTTATTAGTGCATACAGTTAAACTTCCCCTGGCCTCCTGAGCTCCGTCACATGCCTCTAGAGAATTAATCCTGCCCATTGGGAGCTGGAGGACCAGCACTGGGCAAAGGTGTATTTGTATATTTCTGTTTTAGAGGGGAAGAAGGACTTATATATAACTGAGTAGTCATTTTATAATCATTTACATGATTCAGTATTTCTTCCCATTTATTAAGAAAGCACGATATCAGGGGAAAAAGTCTGTAATATGGTGAGAATCAGGACACCTGGTTTTGGCATCAGTTTTATCTCTAACTTGCTGTTCAGTTAAAAGCTTAGGGCTGTATTTCCATCTGTAAAAATACGTGACGAGATTGAGATAATAATAGCTAACACTAAGTGCTTGCTGTGTGCCAGACACACTACCAAGCATTTTACCTGCATTAATTCATTTAATCCTCACAATCCTGTGAAAAACATACTATTTTACAGATGAATAAATTGAAGCATGGAGATGCCAGGCCAAGGTCAAACAATTGTAAGAGGTATAGCAATCTGGTCCCAGAACTGGAGTTCTTAACCACCATGCTTCACTACCGCACAGAGTGATCCCCTTTCAACTCCAACATCTGATGAGTCTATGAATGAGTGTTAGATATTCCTTTTCACCTTAGTTACTACCATTTCCTTAAGTGCAATTCAGAATTCTTGCTTGTGTCCCTGCACTCCTACCAGGCAGTTTTAGCAATGAGCAAAACACGGGAGTAAAGGGAAATTGATTTCCTTTCCTTTTGAAAGTTTTAGTGCCTGCCTTTTTATATTTAGGTGGCAGTTCAGAAAATTATTAGGAAAAGCTACCAGAGTCATGAGAAAGATCATGTTTTATACCGCAATATTAGAATGTAATATCACTTGGTGATGGATACTTTTCTAAGAGTCCCATTTGCATATATATGGTGCAGAGACCATTGGGCCTAAGAATTGAATCAGATCATTAGAACTGAGCACTTGAATGACGAAAGGGAGCAAAGGAAGATGTTTGTTCCAAACATGAGCGCATGAATGATGAAAGGGAGCAAATGAAGATGTTTGTTCCAAGCACTGAGAGTAGGGATAAAAGAACTCCTCGCAAGGGCCAGAAGCAGCACATATACTGCGAGCATAGGAACTGCTCAGGCTCCATCCAAGGATAGGGTCTATTATTGACACAGAGAGATGCTTTGGGGAAAGACCTGCAATTGTAACCCAGATAAAAGGGGAGAGATAGGGTGCCACCAAGAGGTGACAGCTGACAGCAGAGGGAGGAGACAGAACAACTAAAACCACAGCAGTCAGGGCCCATTTGTTGCAGAGGAAAACATCCTGCATACCAGCTTGAACCTCAGCTCCATCAAGACAGCACTAATTGTGTTTTATTCACTACTATGTCTCTCCTGCCTTTTATGGTCCTTGGGACATAGTAACACTCAATAAATACTTGTTGAATGGATGAATGAATGAATGGAGAAGTGAATGAATAAATAAATCCGAAGAGCACCAATGGTTCTAGAATTTGAAGCAGTTAGTTATTAAGAAAATTTTAAAACGGTGATAATATATAATTATTTTATATATTTCATATAAATTTTAATGTATATAAATTTTATAAATTTTTCATCAAAAATATTTAAGCCTTTTTTATGTTAGCCAATAAATTCAATTATTTAGAAATCCTATTTATGAAAATATCCAGTTCCTGCTAAAATGCTAATAAATGTTTATATTATATTTTTGCTATTATTATAATTATCATCATTGCTAAAAGAGGGTAGGGGTAGGCAAGAAGAAAGACAGTAAAGATGATAATATGAGCTTTGACTCATATGACTAAATTTGACTGCAAGAGCTGCGCAGAGATATAGCAGGCCAAAATCCATAGTTGTTTACTTTTTTTTTTTTGAGACAGAGTCTTGCTCTCTATCAGCCAGGCTGGAGTGCAGTGGCACAATCTGGGCTTACTGCAACCTCCACCTCCCAGGTTCAAGTGATTCTCCTGCTTCAGCCTCCCAAGTAGCAGGGATTACAGGCGCGCATCACCATGCCCTGCTAATTTTTGTATTTTTAGTAGAGACAGGGTTTCATCATGTTGGTCAGGTTGGTCTCGAACTCCTGACCTTGTGATCTGCCCGCCTTGGCCTCCCAAAATTCTGGGATTACAGGCATGAGCCACTGTGCCTGGCCCAGCTGTTTACTTTCTAAAGGCACCAACATTCAGGCTTAATTTTTTGCTTAAAGAAAACATTGTCCTGAAATTTGGTATGCATTTCTATTGTTAGCTCACAAATATACTAAAATATGAAGTTTTTAAATTTGAGAACAAAGAGTTATTTTATCTTAAAATTATCAAGATTAAGAATTTAACTGATTTACTCCAGATTTTATCATGACAGATATTAGCTAGTATCCTATTACAATGTAACTGAGATATAGTAGATCATTTTAACCATTTTAAAATGGAATTTTTCTTGATATATACAGTAAATAAAACATTATTCTAATTGGCAGCTGATGTCTGTTATAACTGCAGCAATAACATTAAAATGTAGTGGGCTTAACATAATCCTGCACATAGACAGTGAAAAGCGTTTACTGAAATTCCAGGCTGGAGTACGTGCAGTGGCAGTTTTCTAACATTGTAGTTAAATAATAGTAAATACGTGCTTTGTTTTGACCAATATATATGACAAACCATGTTTACGTTCAAGTATATTGTCATTCTTCCTACCTGCAGTACTTTTTTAACAAACGTGATTGTAAAAAAATGTTTTTAAGTGTGCAATGATTTGAAGTCTGGAATCAGTTATCCATGAGATTTCATGGGTTAAAGCAGGGGTCCTTAACCCAGGCCATGGACTGGTACCAGGCCACACAGCAGGAGGTGAGCAGCAGGCGTGCAAACATTACCACCTGAGCTCCGCCTCCTGTCAGATCAGCAGTGGCATTAGATTCTCATAGGAGCGCGAACCCTATTGTGAACTGCGCATGTGAGGGATCTAGGTTTCGTGCTCCTTATGAGAATCTAATGCCTGATGATATGAGGTAGAACAATTTTATTCCAAAACCATCCCCACACCCCCACCCCTCCCAGGTCCATGGAAAAATTGTCTTCCATGGAACTGGTCCCTGGTGCCAAAAAGGATGGGGACCACTGAGTTAAAGGATGGCTGAGTCCCAGTGTATTGGATTATACCCAACCAGACTAGTGATCAGTGATTCAGAGCTTAAGCCAGAGTTTGGGAAGAAACTGATTCATCCAGTGCTGACAAAAATCTGGAGGTCAAATTTTACATACGTAAATATAGCAGACTTCAGTTGGAACCCAAGCTGCACCACATCTAGGATGCAGAAATGTCTGGGAGACAAGCTAGTTGTAGTTATTTACATGAGAGACTAACAGGCCTTCTGAGTCAAGAACTCTTCCTCATGAAAGTTAAGGCCACGGACCTCAGTGTCTAGAAGATTCCAAGTTCAGCATGTAGTTTGTACCTTGGATTTATCCCTCACCTCAGCCTCCCATGGATCCATGTTCTCAGCTGAGAACGTGAGTAAACATAGAAGGCATGAACTCTGGTATGGTTTCAGTGCATCAGATGCTCCTGATAGAATGGGTCAGTGTGCTAACAGAAGGCAGCAGCCTAATGAAGGAAGCATCACTACGGACCCGTGGCAGGGCCCTTCCTACCTGTGTGACCAGCGGAAGCTGATGGCATGGATGGAATCAATGCAGGCTCAGTGGTCACATTTTAAGGACAGGTAAGGTATACCCTGAGGACTCCCAAAAATAAGTAGGAGAGATGGAGACTCTGTACTATTAGAGAATGTGATATATACACCATTAATTACTCTTAGTTTGTACCGTTTGTACTCAGAGATTGTGGGGCCTAAGGAAGACTGATTTCACATAAGATAAACCTGTAGTGAATCTTTCAATAATCATTAATGCTGGGCTGATGCCATCTTACCCTTCCTCATATCTGGTCTTCCTATTTCATACTCCTTTATGTTTTGGGATTTTCTCCCCCTATTCTAGAATGCCTTGTTAGGGGGAGCGTTGTTGTTCTGTTTTGTTCTGATAACCCTATTACTTCTGTTGTGAAAAATTTCCTGAGGAGCATGTAGTAGTGATGGGTGGGAGAATGGGATTAGAGTGTGAAAACCTTTCTGGAAGTGTCCTTGGACTGTCCAGCCAGAATAAATAGGTAAAACAACATATAATTACTCATCCAAGAATGTCAGAATTTGGGTCTATTTTTCCTGATTCTGATATATCATTTATACTTCAAGAAACAGTCTTTCTTATAGGTTCACCTATACACAAAAAGATCACAGAACTTCCGGGAACTAATGGATTAACTATTTTGAAAGTCTAATTCAGGTTGTAGTATCAATAAATTATCCTTTATGGGTTGATTGCCCTGTGCATCTAATGAGGAAACCAGGATCTAAAAAATGGTTTTTAATCCTCATTAACATTTACTGATCTTCCATGAACTTGAAATAAGAAAGTTATATACAGAAAATTTGTGCAGATTTTAGTGACTGTTTATATCTCTGCAGCTCTGTGCTAACAGGAATAATGTATAAAGACCATATTGACAATTACATCTCCTTGAAGATGGCTGGTTTAAAGGCTTTCAATAACCTAAAGATGCCAGCTGTGATAACATAAGAAAATGAGTTTAGTACCCCAATTATATGCTCCTGTAATTTTATGGACTTTCCTTAAATTCCAATGCGGTGGACAGACCAAACAATTATCACTATATATTGCCAGTTTACCAATTAAAATCAACTCATGGATGTTGTGGTGTTATATTGCCACCTTGTATCATCCCTTCCTTCAATTGAGAACTGCATGGGTTATGGCTGCAATCAGAGATGAACTCATTTACAGCACTATAACTGCCTCAGTAATTAAGCACCAATAACTCAGGTTGGGCTTTGGGTTTGGACTACCTCATACATATTTCAAGTTTTCAATGTTAATGCCTAGGCCACAAATTAATATCCTGGTAAATAAAATAAAATAAAATAAAGTACCAAGAATAGGTACTCCTTGTGGCATTTATATACTGAAATAAGAATGACTGCATCAAAAATAGGATCTTATGACCTCCTTTGCAGACAGCAATAGGATGTGATTTACTAGGATTAAAAAAAAATTAGATTTGAGAAGACACTTTAATCCATGAAAGAGCCTATCGTGTATAATAAGAAGCTTCAGCCCTCAAGACTGCCTTTACAGCTATGCCAGGAGATGTGTCTGCCGTATGCCCTGCACTAGGGCCCCTTGCACAGCAGGCAACTGCAGGGCTGCCCCCCTTCCCTTGGCTGGCCAAGTGCATGGGGTGCCTTTTAGTAGTTGATCCACCAGGTGGCGCTCATTTCACCACTTGGCACAAAGGCACTACACGCGCTAGCCACCGCCCTGTGCAATCAATTTCCAAAGCCCTGGAAGAGCCCAATCCTTGCAGCAGCCCCTTGCAGAGGGAGCGTGCACTATGCAGACAGAGGGTAACACCATGGCATTCACCCAAACTCAGGCGACACAGAGAATGCCGAAGAGGAAGAGGGGTAGACCTGAGTCCCATGGACAGCTACGGGAAGGCAGAGGCCGGGGAGCTTACTACCCACCCCATCGGTAGGGGCACCTCCAGCTCCTCCCCCTCAGGGCGGATGACCCATAGAGGCTCCTCCACAGCCGGGGATAAAGCAGGACTTCTGGGTACCAGAAAGAGGGCAGGAGCTTTGTCTTGTTTCTCTACAGTCTCAGTTCTCATGGCCTTCCTGAAATGCTACCTTCTGAAATCCCAACAGTGGCTTTCCAGTGCATGTCAGCTCATTTCTAAGGTTGGTTAAAAAATTGCCTCGAAGCCATATAAAAGGAATTCGTTACCTAGCCTATGCTGCCTCCTCTTTTGTGCAAGCCTTTGGAATTTAGGAAGTTGTTTTGACTTTAAATAGTATTTATGTCAAGTTTAATATCCGAGTTTTTTTTTTTTTATCGTCAGGGAAAGTTATTGAACCTTCACCAGGAAATTGACTGCAGAGGAAACAGCTGCATCAGCACCCTAAAGGGCATCTCCTGCTCACAAGCAGCAGCGGAGCCGGGTGGCTTGCACTGCTTAGGACGCATCCATAAATATGCGGAGTGCTTTGCGTTAAAATGTCCAGCTCTCTTTATGAATTGTGTCTTAATCAAATGCCACATCAGAAGAAGGATGGTTGTACTTTGTCACTCTTGAGTATTGAAGATAGTGGCGGAGGGCAGGGGAGTGGGTGCTGAGCATGGGGGGAACCAGGTCTGCAAGCCCAGGCTGGTATTCCCTCCTGCTTAACTAAGCAGCTAGGGATTGAGGGCCCTTCAAGGACCCACCTGACCAAAATACATCCTGTGGTGACCCTGACCTCCCCTCACATCACCTTCGGCAGCCCCTATTTGTCACTTCTTTCTATTTGAAAACAAAGCGAGTACACTGTCCCCAGAAGGTCACCGTGAGCATCTCCTTTCCCTGGGAGGAAGAGCGGGCCTGGAGGATTTTCTCTCACCTTCTCCCTCCCCCATATTAGCACAGCAGAGTTCACTGCATTCCCCAAGTGTCACACGGGAAGGCATAGGAAGTCTGAACCTGAGGCAGTGAAATAAAGGAGGGCTCATTTTTGTGTCAGAGCACTAGGAACAAAGCGGCGACAAGTCCTGAAGATCCAGTGGAGAGCAACAGTGTGGCCCAGTGAGATCCCTGACTCCTGAACTGTGAAGGGAACTGGAGAGGTTAAAGTCACCAGAACCTTCCAGAACACTAGCGCATCTGGGACTGTATCACTTTATCTTCTTTTTAGTTTTCCTCTAATTAGATCCATTGATAACTCTAGCTGTGATGCCAGGAAATGAAGAACACGTAGCCCCTCACTTCAGTGAGAGGGGCTTGGGTTAGCCATCACAATGGGTGGCCTTCCCTCTACTGTTCGTTCAGTGTGCACAGAGCTATGACCTCCTGGCTGTTGGGCTTCTGTTGCCCTCAATCTCCAGTTGCACACTTTGGCTATCATTGTACAGTCATCATGGGGTCCTCATCACTGCCCTCCCCCACATGCAGTCCTGTCCATTCTGCCTTCCAAACATCTCCTGCTCCTGTCCATCCTCACAGCCCTCACTAGTTCAGATCCTCATTCTCCCTCAGGCAGGCAACTATGGTACACTGCTCTCCTAGCTGGGCTCCTGCCTCCTGCTGTTGACTCTGTCCCAGATCCATCCTGTGCACAGCTAACAGGTGAACAGATGAACTCTTCTGTTGGTGTAGGTTCCAGCTCACAAAATTTAGTATCTTCTAGAAGCCTCTAGATTCTTTCAATTCGAATTATTTAATTGGACATTAAAAGTATTCCAAACTCTAACTTTCAGCTCACTTTTCCAGCCTGTTTCCCAGGCCACCACTGAGCCATCCTTAACCAAATAGTTCTACTTGGTGTTTTCTGCCCATTCCCTGTCCTTTTATATGTTTGCACCCATCCTTCTCCCTATCTGTATATATAAAGCCCTAACGATCTATCTGACCCTTCTCAACTGCCCCTTTCTCCATGAAGTCATTCCTGCTGTCCTTCAATCAAAAGTGACCTTCTCATTTGCCTTTCTCCCTACCATATTCATCACTTTCTACCTTGCAATATAAATCTTGGTGCACCTGTCTACTCAAATGATTAAAGCAGATGCATTTTTAGGAGAGAATCCTTGACTTACTCATTTGGTAACCCTTATATCACCTAAAGCCATGCCTTGCACCTGGGTGCTGGAGAAATTTCTACTTTGTGACCAAATTCCTTGAAATGTTTGCCATTTTTATGGCAAAAGAAATTATAATGCTTGGGTGGAATTTTGAAGCAGGGACCTATGACAATGGAAATTTCTGACAATTTCACCCCAACTCCTGCTTTTTGCTGTTCAAAACTCCTTGTTTTTATGTTCCTGGTTATTGTCCTGTGCACCCTAAACTATATGAAAATAAAGGGATTCCTTTTCTTTGTTTAGGATAGGTACTCCTATCCTCTTTGGAGTGTGCTGTAATGATAGTGTCTCTCTTCCCTGCTGGAGGCATAAGCCCCTTGCCTTTAACTCTTAGTTGATTCAGCAGTCTCTTTACTATGAAATACATTTCTTCATTCATGTATCCTGCTACCACCACCCTGCTGACTAAATTTTTTTAAACCTATTTTTTTGACCTTCAAAACACCTAATACTTCGTTATTTGTATTTGTATTTACTATTTTATATAGTTCTATATTCTGTCTTTCCTGTTTTTGAAATCATGCTCTGGTTTGGCTTTTCTTCCTATTTTTTCTCATTTGGAAATGGATTCATCCAAAATCTTTTAAGTGTTTGTGAATCATAATTCTCTTGGTCTCAAGACACCCTAGGAAATAGGAAGTTAGGAGACAATGTCTGGCTGAAGGGTTTTCTGCAGTCTCAGTAGCCAGATCTGCCCTTTTAACAGTCTTTGTAAGACCATGGATACAGTAAGACAAGAGCAAGCAAGTGTATAAAAAGACAAAGCAGCCACCAGACCTTTTGGTTAATTTCAATTTCTAGGCTTCAAGTTTCCTCATCTGCAAAACAAAGCCATTTCTAGCTAAAAAATGCTATAATTTTATGAACCTATAAAATTTATCTCTAGAAAGAAAGGGGAAAATAAAACATAAAACAACATAAATGTTGACAAAACATTTAGGGATTTTTATGATTTTCAAAAACTCAAATTTTTGAATTCAAGCTCTGTTCAAGATAGCTCAGCTTGATTTAATTACATATAAGTAATTTCCAAAGCCCCCCATGACTATATTATATTTGAAAGGTAATATAATATAATAATACTCATGAGAAGATGTGTGATTATGTGGGTAAAACAAGAGTCTCAATCTCATCAGTATAAAAACTGTACACTAATGCTACCTATACATGTTTAAATAATAAAAATGTATTAAATAATAAGAAATAGCAGCAGTGTATAAAAACATGTACATGTTCATTATCTCACTTGAGGCTCACAAAGTCTTGGTGAGGGCAGGGTTAGCATATCTCCATTTTACGTAGAAGGCAACTAAGGATCAAAGAACCAGCAAGAAAAATGGAACCCCTCTGCTTTAGTTTTTCTTCTGCAATGTTTCGTCTGATCTTGAAGACAATGCTGTTCTTCAAGTGGCGGAGTAGGAAAATGGAAGCAATGTCATGGAGTTTCATTCTTAAGTCATTTCTTTTGATTCAGCTATTATTCTTGGAATCTTGGTGGCATTTTGACATTTTGGGGGTCAAATAAGCATGAATGGTAATGACGTCTGAGAAAGACAGAATTGTTGGCTGAACTTATATTGACTTTTAGTAAGACTGTTTATGGTACTCTGGGCAATTAATATGTAATGTTGTTTTATTAGAAACTTCTTTTTGTATTGTAGTTGTGCTATTCATGTGACTTTTTGCTCTGGGGTTTTTGATTACTTGGAAACCTAAGGAAATTGGAAACAGAAACATTATGGAGACATTGCATCATTCTTAGCAAGAGAGTATATGATTCATTATTCTGACATCTCGCCTGTCTTCCTTACAGTCTGATTGGCTATCTAGTTGTATCAAAATCTCTTGACATCTGGAAAGCTCAAAGGAAAAAGAGCAGTCCCACTCTATTATCCTGTGCTCTCCAGGCCTGTCAAGTACCTTGTACGAAAGATAACAAGGATATGAGATTGCAAACATCAGTTTCATGATAAAGCACTTGTCAGGTGATAAAGTCTTATGTTTAAGGCATGAGCACTTATGAACTAGAGATTATTTGGGGGAAGATATGAAGTGAAGAATGTGAGACTGGGCTTGCATTTTTTATAATATTTCCTATAGTGATACTTGATATTGGGAACATCATGGATGATAATCTGCACATCTGAAATATGATGATTTTAACATAAAACTCTCAAGGTAAAATTTTAAAGATTTTTCAAAATTTTTAGCTATTCTGAATTAGCTCCTGATACTGTTTAAATTTGTGTGTGTGCGTGCGTGCGTGTGTGTGTTTGTGTATGTGCTTCAACTTAACGGGATAGTCAGATGATTTGGAGTTTCAACTCTGGCTTTACAAAAGGATCTCATGGCAATTCATTGTCTCCAAAGAGAGAAGCAAATGGAAAATCCCTGAGAAAGCAGGGTCTGAGATGAAGCACTTTGGCCACTGGGTGCCATCCTTGCTCCACGTAAGGATTTGCTGAGCCACATTTCTAGGAAAATGGTTAAAACCCCAAAGACAGTAATTTAAAAGTAATATCGAGATACAATAATGTTTGTGTGTACGCATGACCTGGAATATGTTAGTGACATGGACAGCTTATTCATTTGCACAGGCATGAGGTGGAGGGACTAGGGGACTCTCCCCTTTGGTTTAGCCTTAAGAACAAAGCCTGGGTAAGGCCCTTGTGCTTGCTGTATCCCAGTGAGGCAGCCAGCGGGTGGCCAAGGAGGCACCGTGGAGGTCTGGAGATTGTTGATGAGGTGGTGCAGTAGGCATCTGGAGGTCAGCAGGTCAGATGCTACATCAATTCTTTTTACTGTGGTGTGTAATTGCAGCATGCATGCAGCCAGGAGACTTGAGCCTCGCTGTCTGTGTGCCTGCACTCTATCCCTTCAATGCATTCATTTCCTTGCCAGAGCTGATAGAGCCATCAAGCACTCCTTCTCTTCCTTTTCCCCAGAATGCTGCATGTTGGTGAAACGGTAGCTCTGTTCAGGTGCTTTTCGCTTCCCTAGAAGCAGTTCATAACATTCACAAAGACACCACCGTAGCCAGATATCAGAACATCTACAGTCAATACACAACATCTGTGCAGGATTTTTCTGTCTTTGGATGTGATGCCATATACTTATACAACCAAGGAATTAAACTCAGCATTAGAACAAGAATAGCCACAGAGAATATCCTTTTTTTTTTTTTTCACGACGTTTAATCTTTCCGATCCCTGTGATCCGCCCACCTTGGCCTCCCAAGGTGTGGATTACAGGTTCCCCCCTGGCCGTCATGTAATTCAGGATGATGTTTCCATCCAGGGCCTAAAGCATTTCGTTAAGACTAAAAGGAATTAGGCTGTGAACAAGTCAGAATTTTAATAAAAACTGCAAGTCTGTTACAGTCCCACTGTAACAGAAAACTCTAGAATCGTTTCTATAAGACCACATGGTAGAAGGGATCTAAGTTCAAAACAGATTTCACCTCATCCCCCCAGGCTGAGGGCCCCAGCATCTGGCCTCTCACTGGCTCTGAAAGCCTTCCCACAGCAGCATCCACAGGCACTTCTTTACACTCACTATAATCAAATCCACACCCACGAAAGGTGAAAGTCTGAGAAGGGCTGGTAAGAACTTACAGTGAGGCTCTGTTCAACCTATCCAGGGATAAGAGGCTTAAATACTGTTCTGTTGTTAAGCATCTACAGGTGGACGGACTTTAAAATACATTTCCTGGGCTTTCTGTAGGATAACATGATACCAATCATTATACATTTTCAAATATTGCTGTTCACTAAGAGAAATGCTATGATAACCACAGCATTTTTGCTGATTCTAAGTGCTTTCATAGCTCTTATTTCATTGAATGTTAACAGCAAGCCTCTGAAGGAGGCATCAGCAGCTCTATCCCATTTAAGGATCAGGCAGCTAAGAGAGATGTTACACTGCCAGTTTAGAGACCTTGGTTCATGCTGCTGAGGCCCTTTTCTTGGGCCCCAGTATATGCTCAGTCTACTCCGTGTGACAGTCATATGGAAAATAAACATTTACTGAACATTTTACCAGCTATGAGGCCTGTTTCTGGTGCCTTACCTGTATTAATTTATTTAGTCTTCACAAAAACCCTGCTATTATTTTTCTTATTTTACAGATGATAAAACTGAGGTACAAAGAGAAACGCCCAGGTAACTACATTGCACACATTAAGAAATTGAGATATGGGTGGGCATGCTGAATTTGTAAGATCCTTTTAGAAATGTCATGGAATGCTTTTTGTTTGAGATTCTTCTGGTCTTGGCTTGACCCTCTCCTTATGATCTGATTGTGAGCCCCTGAATAATCTTGGTTTACTTCCTCGATAGATGGGTTCAGGTTTCAACAGACCTTGCTAAGAATGTTTTGGTTTGTTCGTGTATTTGTTTGTTTGTTTGTTTTAAGGTTACATAGTTTGAAAAGTAATTCAGCCCCATTGCTTGAGCAGGTATGATTCCTTAGCCTTCAACATTCTAGAATATCAACTTCAAGGGATATGTTTGTGGGCGCTAACAGCACTTATTTTCTCCAAAGGGCAAATTTCAAACAATTCCTGCTGAGTGATCCCATTCCTCTTGCTACTAGGTTCGTTTTCCTAACATATACTATAATTCACCTCTGGCCTTCCCGGAGATGGAGACGAGTTCTGTGAAAACCAAGCTTTGTGATTTCTGCGGGAACAGGTGGCCATCCTCAACACTTGGGCTTAAGTTTGTCAAACAACTCTGTGAACCGCTGAAGCTGGCTTTTGAGGAAAACCACTTTTTACTCTTCCCCTCACCACCAACAGAAAAGATTTAGAATTCAGAAACGAACGAGAAGAGAGTGAGAGGCTTTCTGTGATGATGTCGCTCCAATATGAATTTAAAGGGAATTTCTTTCCCTTTAAAACCATGAAGAAATTCATGCTTCTGCCTGAAATATCTTTTAAACCATCAGTGGTCTTCTTGAAAACAGCTTTACTCCGGTTCTCTGAGGAGTTGTGTGTGAGAGCAAAAGCTGGTTATTTTGATAACCCCTGAAAGACCACAGGCCCACTATTCTAGTGTTAGCAGTGGCCCTGTCTGACCTGGGGTGCAAACAAGCTTCTCTCCCCACAGGAACTCTTTCTCTTATTGTGTGGTAAATTCATTAGTGGGAAGGCAGGGTTGAAATAGCCCCAAGGTCCCAGATGTAAAATCTCCTTCCTCTATATAGTATGCAAAAGCCCAAAGTCTTCCCAGGAAGTGTTACAAATGAGAGTATAGGTGCACACCAAAAGGAAAAACCTGCCCCACAGAATGGGCTCCTGCAAAACCATTTGCTACCCTCAGAGCCACTTGGCCATTCCTGGGGCTGGCTTCTGTGACTCTCCACTAAGCACCCAGGTGGCCCCCTGGGCCAAATATGAAAAGCCTCACATTGCACATAGAGCCCTTGGGTGCTCACTGCAGACTGGCTTGCTCTACAAAGGGGTAAAAGTGGCCTCTGGCAGAGCCAGGGTTTCTCATCTTTTACCAACCCCTTCTAGAAGGGAACTACACATTTCCAAGTTCCAGTTTGGAAAATATCAGGGACATTTTCTGATTGGTCTGCTTGGCCCGCTTGGTTCCCATGTCCATCCCTGGACCAGTCAACTGTGATGAGGAGTGTGTGCTTAGAAAAGTGTGTCAGTTAGAAAAATCAAATCCAGGTGAAAACATGGGGTCGCAGCAGAAGGAGGGCCAGTTCTAGAAAGGAAAGAGGTACCTGGTGGAGGGTATCATAGCTGTCCTTCACAGTACATGCAGGTAGCTTTTGCATGACCCCATGCCCTCTTTTATGGCAGGCAGGCATTTCCTGGGATGCAGGCGAGATGCTCACAAGAGCCGCTTCATAATGTCTAGAAATTGGGTGACACCCACAAGTGATCGCTCTGTCTGCTGAAGTGGTTCCACAAGTGATGTTGGCTATATAGCATTTTTGAAAAGAATGTTCTACTATGTCCTTAAAGCATTTCTATTTCCACAACTAAATAGAAATCAGGGGTGACCCCACTGATGCTCACCCTGATTTAGCTCTCAAACTTACCCAAATATTATAAGGCAAATAAATATAACTTCCAGGGACATGACAATTAAATTGATACAGAAACTCCTCACTAATGACTAGCCCATCAGGTCATCTCAGAACAGCCTCTTTCTCTTGTGTTTGAACACTGTAGTCTCTGATATACAGAAAAGCCCCCTGCAACTGGATCAACCAATAACCCACAGATTTCTTCTAGTCATTTCTTCATGAATTTATTGGGACCTGGTGGAGAATTAAGGAGATCAGACAGGCCAAACATCCCTAGATCTGATATTTGAAACTCATAGTAAAATAGCTCAATTCCTAATCTACTTCCTGGCCTCATTAGAATTCAATTAGTAGAAGGACATTCCTTTCTAGAGGCTCGTTGGCAGATTTGTGTATGAACAGTTAACCCAGTGTTAGCAAAAGCAGTTACTTGTGTCCAAACAGCTCTCTCCAGCTGCAAAGATGAATCCCAAAGCTGTTTAGACAGGACTGTGCTTATCCTCCCACCAGGATGCAAATATTTTAAGTGGACAGAGTGAGATAAAATGCAGCCAATGCTGCCCCTGACACTTGACCGCATACCGTGCCTGCTGGATTTTTGGACTTGAAGGTCAGGGGAGGAAGGTGAAGGAAGGGACGCTGGAGACAAGGAAGCAAAGAAAATCCTCCATGACTTGTTGAAAATTATTTTCCAAATAAACAAGCTTGGGCTTTAAAATGTATGAACACAAATTCTACCAAAGTATGTGGAAATACCCATATATTTCTTGAACAGGAAGAACTGCTCATCAGACCATAAAAAGCAGGAGATCTGAGGGTAGGACAACCTTGAGTTTTTTGTTTTGTTTTGTTTTTTTGTGTTTTTTTTGCATTTTTTTTTTTGTCTGCAGTATTTTCTGCAATGTTCTTCAGATGCCAGAATGTAGACTCAGGGAGATTTATTTTTCTTCTGACAGGGTATGTTATAGTTGTCACTCAGCCTTGAAATAGTCTTTCCCTCCAGTGGACTATCAGGCCAGTAATATATTTGCGTAGCTATTCCCAACTGTCACTCCTCTGCCAGCCTTCATGAGTCAGCATTGCACAGTATGCCCAGCCAGCCAATGGCAGGTTTTGAAGCTGCTGCCTTTAAGGAACTTGTTTTCAAAATATTCACAGTCACCCAGCAACAGGAAAAGGCATTTCGTTGGCTCTCTCACTGTCAGCTGGAAAGGAGGATGATCCAGATGGGCCTCAGCTGTGAAGATCAAGATGAGATATGGGGGGCGGGGCAGATGTTTGGACACAGAAGCCTCTCAGTGGCAAATGTGGTATTTTATAAGTCTCAGATGAAGCAATGCTTTCATCCATAAAAATCAAATGTAAAAAATGTGGCACCATACCAGGGCAGGTAGTTTTCATCTGCAGTGTCATAGGATGCATACAAGATAGATGTTGGCCCCCCTAATCTTATCTGCCTGATAAAGGGAAGTGCCGCTGAGGGATGGGGAGGGCCTCCGTGGAAAGTGAATTAGGGCTTTTGGTGTGGAAGCAAGCCTCTCTCTGCTAGGACTAACATGCCGTATAGGGTGGGTATTCTAAATGCAAAGCAAGTCCCCAAAGTTACTCTATCACTAACTGATCCTGTGAATTATCTTGCCCTTAAAAAGTTCGTCATTCTGCTTGACTCTTCAAGCTGATTTTTCTTCCTCAGAGAAAAGCGAAGGAGAGAACCACAGAACTAGTCAGGGTTGCCTGGGCCTTGAATAACAGGCTGCAGTGCCACCTGTCTACTCTAATTTCTCCTTCATGTGGACCTGGGCTATTCACAGGGAAAAATAAGGTTTTCCTCTTTTCTGGTTTTACTCTTTTGTTGTTACTATAACACAGAAAATTAATATTGATGGAATGTATATGTGAATCAAAGCAACTAGGGAATGCTCTGAAAAGAACGTGTCATAAAACATACAAGAAAAAATAAATGATTAAATTATTGACATTCAGTCCTAGCTGAGGATCTGCCCTCTCAGCACTTCAGGCTACATGTTGGAAAGGCATTCACTTTCAGTGGCAACAAACAGTTAAACTCCAAATGCTTCAATGCCAGGAATCCATACATTAGTTGTCATTAGTTGCGGACTTGAGCCTAATTCAGGGCAAACAGTTTGATTTGTAAGAGCTCACTGAATATACATTCTTCACTGCTATTCACCTGGGCATCTGCTCTTTCCCAGTTCAGAGCAGCAAAATGGAGGGAAGGTGCTTTTTGCTTTTCCAGAGAGCTAGTCAGATTGGAAATTAACTATAACTAACAGTTATGATAATCAACAATGGGCAAACATATTAACTTAGATTGAATACTATTACATGCATGTTAATTCTGCAGACTCGCATTAACAAATTAGTGAGTGAATATCATTCCTGTGAACCTCTAATGGGTATAAATAATGATACAGTCAGATTTGCCTTAGTTAGAGTCTAAGCTACTTGAAAATTGCTATTATCTCCGGTAACTAACAAAATGCCTGACACATAGTAGGCATTCAATAAAACATTTGTTGAATGACTAAAGCAATACATTGATGACTGAATTAATGAACTGATAAATAAACCCGAACTTGCAAATCTACCTGAGCTTCACAGATGATAAGCCTTGGAAAGCTGTGAAACATTTAGATCTTTTACATGTTTGGGTATATGCGTCTAATGGAAAGTAAATTCAGGAGACCTGAGTTGTAATCTTGTTTATTCACAACTCTATGTGACAAATGTTATTATTACCTCATTTTATGGATGAAAAGACTGAAGCCTAAGGAGGTAAAATAAGTCACTGAAGGTCACAGAGTTAGTAATCACAGTATGAGATTTAAATCCAGGTCTAATCCAAAGTTCACGTTGTTACCATTATAGGAGTCTACCCTGACACCTACGTATTTTTTGAGTAGTGAAAGAAGAACCCAGGGAGCAGAACAGGCCACATTTCACCACAGCATTAACCCTTCTTCTGTTTCAAAGCCCAGAGTAGAACATTGAAGAGAATATGCGTATAAAAATCAGATACTATTTTGGAGATGATATGAAATACACTGAGAGTCATGATGCAGGCCAGATGAAAAACCTGAGCTCTCAACAACAAGTCACTGATCTCAGGTTGGAGTTTTTCACATTCTGTTTCTCGTGGTGAGCACTGCAGAAGTGGAGAACTGGCTCATCTGGCTCTGGTTTGGCCATCACCATCACTAGACGTGGGTTCAAGTCCCAGCTCTGTCTCACGTCCCACTGTGGACAACACCGTAACCTCTTTGGGCTTACCTTTCCACAGTCACAAAAGTGAGAACAGAAGAATCACCTCAAGGGGTTGTGTCAGGATTAAATAAGATGGAAATATGAAAAAACCTGTATGTATCCTAGCACATTGTAGATGCTCAATAAATATTAAGTGCCCGTTTCTCCTATACTCTTAAATAAGATGAATCTCATTTGTTTAGAATATTATAAAATGAGTCTATAAAGTCATCTCATTTTTCTCTCTGGTCTTGCTTAATCAGTAAATTTTTGTTTCCTATTTAAAGAGGAGGAGAAATGGGTTTTCTCTTCCAGTAAAACTCTAGAAAATCTCAGACACAAGGAACAAAGTTAAAGCTAGAAATCTACATTAGACACAGCTTTCTGAGGCTCCACCTCCCAGGCTTCTTCCCCAGCTCCCACTTCCCAGGGAAACTGCACTAATGATATGGACATTTCTGGGGCTTCCGGGACCTGCCAGCTCAACGGGAGAAAGGCTTTCATAAATTGTAGATAAAGTCTTGGAATGTTTACCTACAGCAGAGGTTCTCATCATTTTTTGTGAGGAAGCGCTATTAGTTATTTACGTAAAGTTGGTATAGTGGCAGGTGTAGGTTTTCAGGAAAGGTTCTGGGTGGAGCAGACAGCCTGTCCCTTCGTGCTGACAATGACAACCACCAAGGAGAAGGAAGTGTGATAGGAAGTAAGTCCATGAACAGGCAAATCCACATATCAGCTAAAACTCCAAGATCAGTGAGTAGATCCAGATCTGACCCCAGGAAAAGCTTCTTTCTCAGACACGTCAGAGCTTTGGAGAGCTTTTTTTTTTTTTTCTTACTCACTATGACTCTATGCATTAGAAAGGGGATAATTGGGATGCATAAGTGAGAGGCTTCTGTCAGTAGGTCTCAGCTCTGGCTGGACATTAGACTCACCTGGGGAAGGGAGACTTTGAAAATAATACCAATACCTGGATGTCACCCCAGACCAATTTAAAAAAGTTGGGCAGTGGGCCAGAATTGATATACTTTTTAAGCCTCCAGGTGATTCTGTAATAGAGCTAGGAATGAAAAGCACAGGTCTAGCTAATATTTCCCAAACTGGTATCTCACAGAACACTGCTCCACAGAATATTAATAGATGTGCCACATGCCCACAAAAAGTGTTTTGGTACTAAAGTAATTTTTTTAAATGATATATTAAATAAAGTTAAACAGGTGCCTTTACTGTACAATTTCTGAGACTTTATACCCTTGTGGGCATTGTGCCTCAAATGGTAGAGTACTAACTTTACCCAGCCAGTTTTGACCACAACTTTTACAAAGCCCATCAGCTGGTGGCTTCTATAACAGTGTACTAGGGAACACCAGTCTAAGCACATGCTTGCTTTGGATTTGGCCTTGGCCTCACATTGTCAAAAGAAAGGCAGAGAGAATCTTGAGCTGAGGCATCTACCAGCGGCCATGTTCTGTAATCTGAAATGCCGCAGGACCATCCAGATCCTGGCACTGATACTATTTCGAGATTGAGCCTTTAATTATTATGCTCATCATTAAATAATAGTTGCAATAAAGACTTATCTCAGGAATTTCCAAAGAGCAAGTCACTTTAATTACAGTAATGTATATTTCAAAGCTGCTTCATTTTTCATTGTCAGTATTTCCACCCTGAAAAGAAAATTTGTTGCTGTTTTGAGTTATAAATTGCCCCCAAAGAAGGGGAGCGCCTAAAGATTCATATTGCTTTAGTATACCCAAAGACACTCAGAGAACAAGTCTTTACTTCCAGCCAGGGATCTCTGAAAGGAGGTGGAAATAAAACCGAACTGACAATGATATTGAGCTTGAGTATGTGCAGAAATTAACGATGTGTTAACTATCTAACTGCCTAAAATAAAAACGGGTAGTCAATGACTTGTATTTTACTGAGCAGAAGTGGCAAGGTCTCTTATGTGCAGCTGAGATTATGTACTGTTGTAAATGAAACCCAAACTCTAGTTTTCAGGATCTGAGAAGGGAGCTCTTTGAGCCTGCATCTTCCCTTCCTAATATGAGCCTGCATATTCCCTGAATATCTGACTTATTCCCTTTCCAACAATGTCATTTTTCCATTTCTAGTTGGTAATACATAACCATGAGCAATTTCTAAATCATGTTAAACTAGTGACCATACTCCATGCCAAGGGCCTTAGAAATTACTCGTTAGGTATAATGAAAATAATAATAATAATTTGTATTATCATTATTGCTATCCTTAGTTGAGCTATATGCCAGATTACATGTGTTATCTGAATTTAATCATTAAAACAACTCTTAGTTGTCTGGGGAGCTGTGGTGTTAGATTTACCTGAGAAAGGTGGCTGGAGTATGGCCCACTGACAGTAGCCATAGAAAATAGCAAAGCAAACTAGCTTCTTAATCTCACAATCACTACCCAGAAAGGGAAGAATAACTTTGGGCATACTTAACCTGACTGAAATATAAATCTAATGTTTGTTAACCTCTGGGAAGAAAGTATAAAAAAGGACAATGACAACAACAACAACAAAGAAGAGAGTTAGAATATTAACTCCTACAGTGGCTCATGCCTGTAATCCCAGCACTTTACGAGGCCAAGGCAGGAGGGTTCCTTGATCCCAACAGTCTGAGGTTACAATGAACTATGATTGTGCCACTGTACTCTCCAGCCTGGGCAACAGAGTGTGAGAGACCCTCTCTCACAAAAAACAAAAAAAACAAAAAAACTCCTGTAGTTCCAGCAAAAATAATGGTAGATGGGTGATACTCTATATAGTGTCTGATGGGAAAAGCAGTCCAGCCTGGCCTATCCATCCTTGCAATAGCACACACTGTATTTGACTTAAAGAAAATGACTTTTGGCATTTATCCACATTATTTTCCACTATCTAATTCTAAAGCACAGAATTTCTAGTTGTGGCAAAAGCTATTTTTATATTTTATTTTTATTTCCCAGAAAACAGTTTCCAATGTTGAAGAATAATAATTTTATCAATATAAATAACCTACCTGGAGGTGTTTTATATCATATTCAATGACAAACTATGAAATGTAACATTTTTGCTTTGACAGCCCATGAAATCCATCATCTATTTTCATAGATCCTTCATTCAGAAAAAGGTTTGATTTTCAGGACTTATGGTCCGATCAGAAATATTTGAATTAAAGATTTGCAGCTTTTGAAATCAATATCAGGATTTACTAGTAAAAACCTAGAGTCAGTGAGTGAAATGTTATTGTAATCATTTATCCTTTGTGACCTTTAAAAGAATAAAAAAAACTGCTGTCTCATGCCTATAGTTTATATCCCACAACACTAGATAAGAGCAAGAAGCTTTTTTCGTTCACCCTGTAGTTTATGACTCTTCCAAGAATTACCAGTACACTGTTGCTAGGAGGCAGAGGCATTGCATGATCTCAGTGTTTAATAATACGCAAATAGATAAGATAGAAAAAGGGCTTTATTCACCTGCTGTGTCTTTACAAGAGTAACCAGAATGAAGAGAAATATGACTTGATTCATTTTCAGAAGATAAATTTACAATCCGTCTACTCTCTTTCTCTGATGGGTTAGCATGCAGGACTCCTGTATGAGTCCAAAACATGGACTCCATCTAGAATTTCTGTTTAGTCAAATCATCCTCATGGAGGCAAAATATTTCCTCAGTGGTAATTCTGACTTTAAAAGTATTCTGTCTTAAATACATTATTTATCATATCATTTATTGGATTTATTAAATGTGTTTCCATGTGCTGGAGCTTTCTTGGCATAAAAGTAGAAGTATGACCCTTATGATCTGGAAGTGCATCGTATTCCAGACACAAGCTACACAATGCTACCAATTATGGTCCGATCTAAGAGAGATTGAGCAGGGCATCCTGAATGTTGGTAAATTCTGCCTCAGATTGAAAGGGGACTTGGCAAGGACTAGAGGATCGGGACGGTCTGGACTGGAAATGGTAGATTCTAATCCTGGCTCTGCCACCAACAGGTGCTGTCACCTTGGGCAAGTTACTCGACCTCTCTGGCATTAGACAAGCAGGGATCAGCCTACTATCATTTTCAGGTGTTCTGAGTGATATTCAGAGGCCCACAGCCAATCTCTTGTTCGTTCCTAATGAGCTGAGCTGAGGATGAGGCCAAGGTCTTTCAAAGGCTTTCCTGAAATCCCAGAATGCTACAGGCAATACGATAAAAGGCAGGCCATATGTTGCCTGAGAACCCAAAATTCAAAATGGAAACTTCAGTGTTGGATCCTGGGTGGGGATGGAAGTGGAAGAGGAAAGGAGAAAGGTGAAAAGGATGATTCCAATATCTCTAAGCTTTTAAACTAGTCCAAGAGACCACTTTGGAACACCGCCAGAATTGACTTCTTTACCTTCCTTCAAGAGTAGGAGACCCAGAGCCATTTTGGACTTGGCCCAGATGCTCCACAGCAAACTCCCTGTGCCACCCATTCTATGTAGAGGTGAAGTGTGTGACTTGAGGTGCATGGAGGCTGGAGACCAGGCTGCTGGGAGTTCAGAGCCAAAAGCAAATGTGTCCAAAGTAGAGCACCAAGGTCAGAACAGGGTCTTTCCCACAGGTGGGGTGAATTTAGAAACGGGAGCCAAATTGTCAAAACAAGGCACAGTCGAGGGAACGCTGACGATATTTCAGGAGCAATGAAGCAGGTCCCTGACAAAATCATTGATGCTTTTCAAGCTGTTCTTTACTTTCTCCTCTACTAGTGAGAATCCTACCCTCAGAGTACTGTTATACGGAGACAACAGGTCAGTGTTTCCTCAGGGCTCTTGCACCACCACAATAAAGCTTCAGAACACTCCTACTTCTGGCCTCTATCCAGCTGACATTACAGAATGCTTGCTTTTCCTTCTTTTCTCCTCTCTTGTGCCTGCCCACTTCATACCCTGCCTCTATCCTCAGTTTTTCTGTCATTGTTTAGTACTTTCAGATAGTTCTTAGTTTCCTCTGGTATCTGTCTTATTTCGGTAATCCTTATTTGACGCTAATGTTAGATAATCCCAGTCAATCTTTTATTACCTCACATTTAGGTTTAGCTCTCTATACTGCAAGTTTCATTCTTACCACCTTTTCCTCCCCTCTTCCCCTCTCACCCTCAGAGTCTCTGTTCAGGCTTACTTGTATGGTTAGAAGCTCTGCCTTACCCAGCCACAAATCTCTTTCTCTCACACTGGCAAAGGAAGCCTTTCTCTCACACTGGCAAGTGATTCCTTTGCTGGGCATAGGAATCTAGGATTGCAATTCTTTTGTCTCATATGTCTATAGATGTTATCTTTTAGCTTCCAAGTTTGCCTTGAGAGATAAAATACCAGACTGATTCTTTTTCCTTTTTAAGTTATGCATTGTTTCCATTTGGCAGCTTGTAGAATTCTTTTTCCTTCTACCTTAGATGTGATATCAGAATATGCCTGAGTATAGGACATTTTCATTGTTTCTACAGACTCTGGTCTTTCCTTGGTTTAGGGAAATGGCTTATTTTGGTTTGTTTAGTTATTTCATTTCCTCAATAGGTTCCTTTTTTTTCTTCTGGAATTTCTGGTGTTTGTTCCGTTTCCTCCTGGATCTATCCACCAAGTGTTTTGTGTTTTCCCTCCAGATTTCCAAATTTTTACATCTTTTTATGCTTCAGCATATTTCTTCCACTTAATCTTTCAACTCACTACTTCAGATCTCAACAAGAACCGTCTTCTTCAATTTATCTACTAATTTTTTTTAGAAAGTCTCATTTTTAGACCCATTTTTCCTGCTTTAATCCTTAGATGTGATGATGATTATGATGATATGCAAATTGTCTTCTGTCTCCCCCAGCAGCTCTATTTCTCTCTGGTGGCTGGGTTCTTCCTATGCATTGTTATTTTCCTTTGTTCATTGAGGCTCAGGTCTGACTCCTGGGAGACTTCAAGGACAGCAATCCAAGGACTATTGAAAGGTATTGAGGCCCCACAGGTAAGCAGTGAGTTCATAGGCAGGTGGTTATCAACCTCTATGGAGACTTCAGCAGAAGGCCTCTTGGGCTCCCTGGTCTCCTCAACTGGCAGCCATGGCTGATACCATCCCCACCGCTCAGGGGTGGAGGAGGACTCAGCCCACCTGACAAGCTATAGTGGGCAAGATATACAAGAGGACTAGGAAAACAAATACACTCACATTTGCTGTTGCTGTCCTCCTGCCAAGAAAGACCACTGGGGGCAGGGTGTTTCTAGAATTCCTAGGGCTCTCCAGCACAAGGCCTGGGCTCTCATTTGGGCCAGAGAGGCCAGCATCTCACGCCAGCCTCGGAACCCTTCAGGGCCCAGCAAGTCTGCCAGTGGAGTGGGACTAGTCCTGGCTTCCCACCCTGGCATCTCACTGGCACCACCTGGGGAATGTTTAAGAAATAAGGATTCTAGGTCCCATCCTAGACTTACTGAATCAGACTCTCAAAGTGGGGCCTGGAAATCTGAGTTGACGCACTCTCTAGGTGAATCTAAAACAGGGCTGAGTAGCAGAGCCACTGATTTAGGGTGGAAGCTGATGCTTCTGTCTAGGGGAATAGGAGGCCATTTTAGATGTGGTTAGAACAGAATATGCCCTGGTAAGAGTTCTGGCCACTGTGCTTTTATACCCAAAATGCTAACTCTCCCAAAGACCTGAGATATACTCAGTTTCTCCTTCTTTTTCAATATACCAGTTTCTCTCTCTTTCATGTCATGATTTTTTGTGACATGGTCTTCTATAGCTTGGGATAAGAAGGAAAGGTATTTGTGAAAAGGAATTAATTTTCTTTTTTTTTTTTTTTTTTTTTTTGACGGAGTCTTGCTCTGTCACCCAGGCTGGAGTGCAGTGGCGCGATCTCGGCTCACTGCAAGCTCCGCCTCCCAGGTTTACGCCATTCTCCTGCCTCAGCCTCTCCGAGTAGCTGGGACTACAGGCGCCCACCACCACGCCCGGCTAATTTTTTTTTATATTTTTTAGTGGAGACAGGGTTTCACCATGGTCTCAATCTCCTGACCTCGTTATCCGCCCGCCTCGGCCTCCCGAAGTGCTGGGATTACAAGCGTGAGCCACCGCGCCTGGCCACAGGAATTAATATCCTTTATTACAAACACTGGACCTAAAAATGCTGGGGCAATATAAAATGAGGAGGGCATACAGAGAAAATTGTCGTGATAGCAACTTTCACTAGGTTATGTTGCAGAAAGAAGCGCTGCAAAGGTTTGTTTCTAGCTCTCACTACATTTGAGCGATGGGTTGGCTGTGGCTCTGTTGCTCCTTCATCCAGGATTCAGGCTGAAGTAGAAGCCCCATCTGAAACGTGCCATTCTTATGACAGAAGGAATAAAACAAGAGAGCTAGCAAAACCGTATGATAAACCTATGGTTTCTGCTCCGTGCATGTGCGTGTGAGAGAGCATATAGCAACCCACTCATATTCTATTGGCCAAAGCAAGTCACGGCCAAGCTTGAAGTCATTAGACAGGTAAATATTGTCATTCCTTGGGAGGCCCTGGGTCACATGGCAATGCATGCTCATGTAGAATCCTCTCACATGTAGAAAAGTGGATACTGGAAATAATACCATTCATCACAGCCATTGAGCAGGAAAGCATCCCTTTCAGAAATTATCCCCATTAAGAGACCCAGTAGAGAAAACCACCTGATAGATAGTGATTGAATAAAGTGAACTGGACCGTCGACCTCCTACACCTCATGGCTGGTGGTATCTCAGCACTCAGTGATCCAGGCAGGTGCGAGATGTCCCTTCTCTTCCTGCCCTCCACAGAGCAAACATGCACAAAGGAATCCGAAGAAAGTTTGAACATACTTTAGGTTCATGCTGATCTCTCTAAAGTTATATAGTCAAAAAAAAAAAAAAAAAAAAACATGAAACAATCAGAGAGGTCCAACTGGTTGGCACACTCTCCCCCAGGCGGATCATCACAGACAGACTTCAGGGGCACCCTGCAAGGTCACTAGAGCATGTCTCTCATCCTCCTACCCCCAACTTAATAACTCTTCCTCTTGCACACATCCCTGTATTCCCTTCCCCCAGTACCTCCAGCTTTTTCTGTTTTATAGCTTCAAGGTTTTTTCCTCCCCTCTGTTTCCTGAACCAGAGTCCCCATTTGGTCTTAACTTTTAAGTCTCCAGCCCTACTATTCCCTTTCTTGCTTGGCTTCACTGCTGGGCAGGGGCAGAGGAGGAGAGGAAGGGAGGAAAGCCCCCAGGTGGACCCCAGGTGGTAGCTAGCTTATCTTTATTTCTGAGTGATACAGATACCTAAAAAGCAAAAGTTATCTCACCCAATCAAGGCTGGCAGAGATTTTAGGGTCTTCTGCTCACACATTCTCTCATTTCCAACTTGAATTTCATGCATAGCCCTATTCAATCACCCCTTCCCGATTTCTGGGTGTTAGAGTTGTAAAACTGTCCAAGTTCTTACCCCACTCCCTACCTTTTCCCTTTAGGTTTATAATATAGTAATAACTTATTGCAGATTCTTACCAGCAAGTTAGTTAACTCTCTAAGCCCTATAAGGGTGTGAATTCAACAAGAAACTAGCTGCAGGTGGTAGCCACTTAAAAAATGCTAATTCCCTTCCTTTTAATTTCTCTTCAAGGGATCTGAGTGAACTATAACTTCTTGGCCATCCTAGACCAAGTGAGGTTGATTTTCCTGACATCCCTACCCTGTACCCTTTTATCTGAGAGTTGTGCAGGCCTTTCTACCTGTGCCCTGTCATCCAATGCTTGCACAGTTCAAGGCATACTGTTGGTGCTCAGTGAGCACTTGATGATCCAATTTCTTTCCCTCACCCTTCACTTTCTTGTCCTTCATCTCACAAGTTTCATGCCCTCTTTATATGTCCTTGTTCTTATCTCTTTTCTTTCACAGCTGAAACCAAGAGAGCAGTATTTGCACATTTAACCTTTGTGTGGTGCTAACCGTCAGTGATCCTATAACTATCAGAAACTGAGAGTTTAACAGAAAATAAGTACAATTATTTAAAACTTGAGTTTCACCCCTGGTTTCTGTAATCAGCATCTGTATTAAGCTTTGATTCTTTCCCTTTCCTTGTCCCAAAAGAGAGCTAAAGAAAAATCATTATCAACAGCTTTATCAAATGACTCTCCACATCATTAAATCATGTTGTTGTTTATGCAGAAGCAGGAGGCGAATTCAGAAACACATTACCCACGAATTCCAGAAGCATCAGAGTAGGAAAAGCAGCTGATATTTAGCTGCTTGATCATTTCACTTGTGCTCTGGGACTGGTCCCTAACACTTTCCTCTTGCTGGCTCTGCCACCTCTCCTGTTAGCTGGGGCTTCCCTTCTCAGGATGGGGATTAAGAGTCAGAACCTCCTCTACTGACCTTTGGAAATGGAGCTTTTCTTCAGACCTCAAGACATTGCCTCCTTTTACTTTCCTAGCCTCGTCTTCCTTCTGAGGAAAGTGTTCTCAGAGAAAGTCCCCTTTCACATCTGTCCATTGAATTTAGCTAACATTTAGGGACAGCCTGCCAAGGGGTGGACTCTCCAGCTGGTACAAAAATGAGGCAAACACAGTTTCTGTTCTGTCCTGCCCTTCAGAGAGTCCCTGTCTCGTGGGATGCATAGATACCTGCGCAGCACCAGGCAATGTACCTGACACATAGCAAGCCCTCACTAAGTATTTGTCAAATGGACTGAGTGAGTGGTTGACTGCACAGCAGCTTCGATGGAGAGCAGTCTATGGTAAATGCTGTAGGAGAGAAAAGGACAAAATGTAAGGGAAGATCGAAGTGACAGACATTGCCTGTGCTTAGAGGCACCAAGAAGGACTTCGTCAGGGGCAATAGAGAGGATTAGAGCTGCAGGCCAGGGGTTCCGTAGAGCTAGATGGGGTGAGACAAACTGGATTGTCACACTAGGGCTTCCTGAGAGAGAAAATCTTTCCTGGACTTTTTCTAAACAGGATAGTCATGTATAATTTTTTTCTAAATACAGGGAGTATAATTATAGGAACCTAGGCATGGTAAGGGCGGGTGCACGCAACAAGATTATTAGACTGGAGAAGCACTCCACTGCCAGCTCTTCACAAGAGGGTCTCCTTCCCTGGCAGACCAGGCAGCTTGATAATCACATTTGACAAGGTTACGGTCCTCTGATCCTTATCTTTTTTTTTTTTGTTTTCTTAAGAGACAGTGTCTCACTCTGTTACCAAGGCTGCTGCAGTGCAGTGTTGTGATCTTAGCTCACTGCAGCCCTGAACTCCTAGGCTCAAGCAATCCTCCCACCTCAGCCTCTCAAGTAGCTGGGACTGCAGGCGTGCACCACTGTGCCTGGCTAATTTTTTTTCTGTACAGACAGGATCTTGCCCAGGCTCGTCTCCAACTCCTGGCTTCAAGTGAATCTCCTTCCTTGGCCTTCCAAAGTGTTGGGATTACAGGCATGAGCCATCACACCCAGTTCTTATCTTTAACTTGGACTTGATGTATCATGTTTTCTCCAGTGTATCTTGGATAACCCCATATTGAATATATTTCTTTCCAAGAGTGAATATGGTGCAGTTCCCTAAAGAGAAAAAGCCTTTCTAGGTTGCCTTCTCTAAGGCACCAAGGAGAGGAAGAACTAAAATTGTAATCAGGACACTTTAAAGGGACCAACATTTTTGGGTCTGACATGGAACATTTATTTTGAATTTCTAGATATTTAGTGCTCAATTCATTTGCAATAATGATAACTGTCTGTTATGGACCAAATTGTTTCTTCCCCACTCCCAAATTCATATGTTGAGGCCCTAATCCCTAGTACCTTAGAATGTGACTGTATTTGGAGATAGGGTTTTAAAGAGGTCATTAAGGCTAAATGAAGTCATATGGTTGAGCCCTAATCCAATGACTGATGTCCTACAAGAAGAGGAAAAGACACCAGAGGTGCATATGTACAGAGAGAAGGCCGTGTGAGCACATAGCGAGAAGGCAGCCATCCACAAGCCAAGGAGAGAGACCTCAAGAGAAACCAAACCTGCCAATACCTTGCTTTTGCAATTCCAGCCTCCAGAACTGTGGGAAAATAAATTTCTGTTGTCTAAGCCACCCAGTTTGTGGTATTTTGCAGACTAACACACTGTCGTGTACTGAGGGCCTCCTATGAACCTGGCACTGTGCTAAGTATTTTGTTTCACTTAAGCTTTTCGATGACTGTAAGATAGTTATCATTGTGTTCCCTTCTCAGAATAGGACACTGATGCCCAAGGCCACAGCTTTAGCACGCAGCAAACTCAGATTCAAATGCACATCTGTTTGGCTCAGGAGGTTATGCACTTGGCATCCCACCAACCCACATTTATTAAGTACTAGCCATGAGAAAAGTACTAGGCTATGATAATTGCTGACATTTGAGAATCTTAATCCTTTCCTTATGGAACTTAGGAATGATGAGAGACAGATTCACAAAGACCACAAAAATAAATAAGTTTTTTAAAGCTGCATGGAAGAAAATCTCTGGAAGCAATAATTCCATGCTGTGCCGCAGTGGATCTAAGCTAAGAGGCATTCAAATGATTGTGTGGACAATATAAGGTAGTGGTTACAAACACAGAGGGCAGGGCTAGATTCATTGGGATTGATTTCTAGTCCCAGCAGTTTTCTAGTTATGTGACCTTGAGAAAGTCGCTTATCTTCTTAACCTCAGTTACTTCATCTGTGCTATGGAGGCTAAATTGGGACTAGTAATAGAATCTTACCCATGGGGTTGTTGCAGGATTAAATGAAATACTATAAAGCACTTAGCACAATGCTTGATACACAATATGTCTTAATAAATGCACCATGATGAAAAAAAATTTCTAATGCGTGTTCCACCCAGCACTAACAAAACTAGCCAACCTGTCTAAACATGGTTGAGTTCTTAATTTTTTAAATTAAAGCTATTAGTGTTGTTAAATTTATGAATATCTTCACTGACCTTTATATGTGGGTTATTCAAATATAATTTCATTTCCAAGGTAGTTTTGCTGTGTCCACCATATTCAGCTTAAGTCAGATACTAGCATATTTCACCAACAACACAGTCCAGGCAAAATTCAAATGTTTGTCTGTGTGGAATAACAGTCTAACAGAACTGAAGACAGAATGGACTAATAAAATATCTGAGAGAAGTCAAAGAGCAGATTAAAAACGAAATGTGTACATGACATGTGTGCATGCATGTACTTGTGTGTGTATTCAGGAACACCACCGTCCAGCCAAGAATAAATCTAGGTACAATTCAAGACAGGGAATTGTGGCTCAGGAATCAGGACACACACCCCTCTTTGCCTCATTTGATAGATTACTTCTTCACTGCGAGTGATGGCTTTATTCAGCCCTAAGAGTAGAAACCTCTTGTATAATGCTTCATGTGCTCTTATGGCAAAAACCAATATAAGTATTTACTGGATTTACAAGTAAAAGTATATAAATTCTTATTTATCTTGCTGCATAGAGGGACCGTGAAAAATATGTGGAAACTAGAGTTTGTTTTTCTCTAAGAAGACACTCAACTGAATGTTGAGACAACAGCAGAGAGATGCTTCATTTCAGAAGTGACAAAGAGACTCTACGATACTTTTTGATGCACAGGATGGGAAATTGTGTATATTGAATGCATAAATTTTGAAACATTTCTTCTAACTAGCTCACTGGAAGGTGATGATTGGGTAACTAGCCTCATGTGTCACTGGTGACAGAGTACACTCCTATCTCCAAATAACAGGCTAAAATATGGGAGCTTGGGGTACAGGACAAGATTGAGGAAGAGCATGGGATCCAGTCAGTAACATGAATAGAAAACCCAAATAAAACCCCTCTCCTGGCAGTGGCTCTGCACCATCCTCTTCATCCTCAAGGTGGCCCACTATTGCCATTAGCTACTGTCTAATCCCAAGGTTCCGGTTTCACCCTTCACTGGCTTTGCTGCACGGTGGAGTGCGGTACTTTGTAACAGGACCATTGACACTCATCACCCCAGGACAAGCAGGGCAAGATCAGGTTAACTTCGAACAAAACAATAAAACAGGAAGTTGAGCCTCCAGTTCCCTTTGCCTTCTAACATTGTTCTCTACCATTTCACAGGCCTCGAGGCTTGATGCCCCTTGCTGTCTTTTGTGCCTTAAGAGCTTTGTTCCATATTAGTGTTGGCTTGTTCCTTTGACTTATTGTTACTGGAAATGCTTTGATCAACTTGACATTTTAAACTATAGAAACAAGGGAATATGATGGTCATTAGGCTTAGCTGTTTGACACTAAAGTGCTAAACCAACTCATGTGGTCTCTATTATTAGTTTACAAACCCTGGTCCATCTCTAGAGGCTGATGTTTCCAGACAGCTTCATTTCCTGCTGGTGAACAAGTTATCTCATTATCTTCCTTTTCTGCCTAGTCACTGAAACAGTCATTGAATTGTTGTCTCATTCCTGTGTGCTACCAAGCACCATGGAATATGGAAGAAGGAACAGTGGTTGTGTCTTCCCTCTCTCTGGTGAGGCTGCAGCAGGGAAGGTCAGTGAGGACTCAAGAAAGACCCACAGTGCAGCAGGTTGAGGTTGATGTAGGCAGGAAGCCATTAAGATTCAACGTAGCATGTGAGTTAAGAAGCAATCTACAAAGAGCATAGTAGTTCTGGGCAGAACCAAGACAAAAGGGAGCAATCTCTGAGCCAGAAAGATCATGCTGGACTGGCAGCATCATCTTTGGGGAATTCATATCTCATGTCTCTAAACCTTAATGTGTAATGTAGTCAACATAAGCTTAACTGCCTCTTATCTCCCCCAAGAGCACTTCCTTCCTTCCATCACTTTCCTGCTACTAAGACACAGAAAGAAAGACACTACAAGAAATTCATGACAAACTCACAGAGCCACCATGCTGCACTCACACATCCACCCTGCAAGGACCTACCTTCTTCTTGGAGGGATGAAGCAGGCTAACCTCAGAGTCGCCCAGCTGGTGAGCTCAGATTGGAACTTGAAGATTGGGTTCACAGGGTTAGGGACTCCTCTATGTGTCTTCTACTACAAACTGCCCCAGTGATGTATAAACAAATGGAGCATTGGATTCACACAGACTTAGAAGGCAACTTGACTCACCTATATTACCTGATCTTGGATTTCCATGTGCACGTGTATCTAAGTGTGAGGTAATCACCAGGGTGGTTGGCAAAAAGTTCACACAACCTCAAATTCACCAGAGGATATTGTGGCATGGTTTGGGAAAAACTAGTAAGATGACTTTCAGCAGGATTATCAAGCCTTCACTCATTCATCTGATAAATATTTAATGAGTTTCTCCCATGTGCCAGGTACTGTCTACAGTGGTGAAGACTGAAGTGAGCACTTAGGACACAACAGTAAACAAGACAGACACAATTCCTATCCTTGTCCATCAGACTTTCAACAATAATTACACAACATATTAATGATGGACATCGTTAACCACTGCCTTGGCTCTCAGGAAGTTTTGAGCTGCTTCATTTCAGCTTCCCAACCTAGTTCAGGTGTAGAAGCCTTTTCCACCTCCCACTCCCACACTCCCAGCATTCCTGTAGGTTGTAGGTATCCAGAACCCTGCCCCTCTTTCTTGACTTTTTTTGTTTTTGTTTTTTGAGACAGATCCGCCCAGGCTGGAGTGCAGTGGTGTGATCTTGGCTCACTGCAAGGTCCACCTCCCAGGCTAATGCCATTCTCCCGCCTGAGCCTCCCGAATAACTGGGACTACAGGCACCTGCCACCACGCCTGGCTAATCTGTGTGTGTGTGTGTGTGTGTGTGTGTGTGTATTTAGTAGAGACAGGGTTTCACTGTGTTAGCCAGGATGGTCTCAATCTCCTGACCTGGTGATCTGCCCACCTCAGCCTCCCAAAGTGCTGGGATTACAGGCGTGAGCCACCACACCCAGCCAATATGTGATTTATTTTATTTTATTTTATTTTATTTTACTTTATTTATTTTATTTTATTTTATGTTATTTTATGTTATTTTATTTTGAGGCAGAGTTTCACTCTTGTTGCCTGGGCTGGAGTGCAATGGCATGATCTTGGTTCACCGCAACCTCTGCCTCCCGGGTTAAAGCGATTCTCCTGCCTCAGTCTCCAGAGTACCTGGGATTACAGGCATATGCCACCATGCCCAGCTAATTTTTGTATTTTTAGTAGAGACAGGGTTTCTCCATGTTGGTCAGGCTGGTCTCGAACTCCCAACTGCAAGTGATCCACCTGCCTCGGCCTCCGGAAGAGCTGGGATTGCAGGCATGAGCCACCGCGCCCGGCCTCTTTCTTGGCTTTATTAGTGTCTTTAGGTATTGTGTGTTCGCTGACTGAGCAAGGGTGCATTGCCCAAAGAGGTGTCATTCCCACTGGGTGGTCAGTGGGTGAGGTGCTGGACGCTGATGAGCTAAAGTCCTCACCACTCTTCCGTGGGAGGAAGAGCTGGTGAACTCTTGAGTGCAAATAATGAGAGGTTTCAACTTAAACACGGGACAGTCCATGGATTTGGATTCAACTGTCATTTAGCTCATGGGAGCTCCAACATGGGAGTCCTTTGCCTCCATGGGGGTCCTTCGCTAGGTGCATCCACTTTCTAGGTAAATGTGTGAGGATCAGCAGCCATGCTCCCAGGGGCTCTCTGCTTCCCTCTCTTTCCTCATTCCTGTATCTCTGTGAAAGCGGAAAGCGGGAAATTATTCTTCCTCCTCCCTTTCTTTTTTTTTTTTTTGAGATGGAGTCTCACTCTGTCACCCCGGCTGGGGTGCAGTGCTCACTGCAACCTCCACCTCCTGGGTTTAAGCAATTCTCCTGCCTCAGCCTCCTGGGTAGCTGGGATTACAGGTGCCCACCACCACACCCAGGTAATTTTTGTATTAATTTTTGTATTTTTAATAGAGACGGAGTTTCACCATGTCCAGGCTGGTCTCGAACTCCTGACCTCAGTTGATCCACCTGCCTCGGCCTCCCAAAGTGCTGGGATTACAGGCATGAGCCACTATGCCTGGCCCTTCCTCTTACTTATCTCCCCCGGGAGCATATCCTTTCTTCCTTCTGGCTCTAGAGTACTCTCTCTTTTCCCCTGGTTCTTTCAAAATAGATACACCCATTAGACCTAGAACCCCACTCAACCGAAAACAAATTCCTTTTCCCTGGAGGACACAGAGGGTTGCTTGCTCTTCAAATTTTCCCAGAAGAGGAAAGAAAGGGTTTGCTGTTGAGTGCAGCAAAGAAAAGGAAAAGGAAACACTCACGATTGCTTTCCCATAAGAAAAGGGTCCAAACATTTGTCACCTGCCACAACTAAAATTGGGACTAGAGCTTCAAAGGGGAAGTTCTGGGAGGTTTGACCATAGAGAATGGAGACTGGTCACTACCAGGGGTCAAGGGAGACAACCTGGCATGGACAGCAAACAGAAGTCAGTCCTGGAGTCACAGGCAAGCCAGGCACCTGCACTGTGGTCCAAGGCCACTGGAACTTGGCAAAGCAGATGCCCTTTACTTGGATGAACTCAAGTTTTACAGTTGTTTAGGCAGCCAAGTGGTCTAAGCCTGTTAGAGGAAGTCTTGGATCTCTGGGAACAAGCACTGTTTTTTGTTAACAATGGTGCCCTCTGTCTGTGCCTCCTGGTATTGCACCATCTTCGGGGGGATTGGAACTCTACTCTGCAGTGCTGTTCTCCGCCATGTTTCCTTATTCTCCTGGTGAACTTGTATTCACCCTCCAATGCCCACATCAGATGATCCTCCTCCATTGTGCTTCTTTGCATCTCATATGCTCACTCCTGTTGTTGCCTCTGAACTTTATGCTTCTGGTTTTTTGGGTTTTTTTTTTTTTTCCACGAATCATTGTTTTTTTCTTTCTTCTTGGGTAGGCCATGATCGTCTCAGGAATGGAGTCCACAGCTTTTCTTAGGTTTTGATACATGCTCTATGACCTTTAAACATTTTTGATCATAGTAACTATTTTTAACTGTTTAAATTACTAAATATACTTTATAAAGCTGAGGTTTAATGACAGTTTGGAATTAAGGCAGGAACATGAAGCCGAATGTATTTCACTAAACTCTCCCAGGGGTTCCTGTGGTGCCCCGTGTTTCCCCCATCGCAGCTCTTAACTCATACTGTTCTGTAACTGCCTGTTTGCCCCTCTGTATCCTCTGACAGGCTGCGAGCACAGGGACCACAGTGATTTTACAAACATAACCACAGCATATGCCAGTGCCTGGTGTACAGTTAGGTGCACAATACATATGTACTGAATTAAAATGGATTAGACTGGGCGGTCTCCTGGGGCAGAGGATAGAGCTTGGCTCTTCAGAGTCTAGTTACCAAAATTTTCTCCACTCATCCTATCCTTCTATGGGGCTGCTATCAGTATAAAAATCATAATGAGTATAACAACACCACACCAACATCAAGCGCCATCATGTCAGGCACCGTTACTTACTATTTCCTATATCCAAGCACTGTGCTAGGCTCTGTGTGCATTATTTCATTCACTCCTCACAACAGACATGCAACACAATTTTGTGATTGTTTATACAAGGAATGCTCAATATGAGGCTTACTTTAGTTTTTTGCCCACTGCCACTCAGCCAAATAAGTGTTAAAGGTAGGATGAGAGCCCATATCTGTCATGAAGAGTGTTCTAGGCAACTACAAGGCAAATTTAATGAGTGGCATCAAGAGAAAACAATTGCCAGAAGAATTTAAATGCTACCTTTTTTTTAAGAGATGGGGTTTCGCTGTGTTGCCCAGGCTGGAGTGTATGCAGTGGCTATTCATAGGCGCGATCATAGTGTATTGCAGCCTCAAACTCCTGTGATCAAGCAAAAACTTACTTTTTCATAAAATCACTGCCCTGCTAATACCATTTATCTCCTCCTTTGTCACCTCCTCATTGTTTGCTCCCCCAGAAGACAAGTTATTTTTTCAGCATGGTCTTGGGAGTATTTGAGTTGATTCTGGGTTAGCTACAATCAACACAAAGTAACATTGGGTTCATTCCAAAGTCAGTTGTGAATTTAGAGACTTTCCCAAGTTGAGTTTTATATAAGTAAAGACAAAAAGATTGTCTCTCACATGGTCCAGGCTGCTCATAATAAAAAACGGATTGAAAAGCTAGTCATCTGGATATAAATCTCAAACTCCAGCCATGGTGCACCCAAGTTAGTTTGCATAATACAGAAAGGGGGACCCTCGCTTGGCATAGGCCCATTTTGAGGGGCAGTGTGATGGTTAGGAGCCAATCTCTAGCACAAAGCTCCCCAGGTTCAAATCTGCCTCTGACAGTCACACTGCAAATTTGACCAACTTATTCATTATTTATTTCAGTTGCCTCATCATAACATGGAATTAAAACTGTTCCCAAGCTTTTAGGGTTCTTGAGAACATCAAATGAGTGAGTATATGCAAAGTATAATACTAAAACAGTATCTGGCACATAATAAGGGCTATAATTATATTGGCAAAAGAAAGAACTTTGCTGTCCCTTCCACATCACCACAGCTCAACCTCCTGTCTCCATTAATCCCAGAATCGTAAGGCCCCTGACTACTGCTTTTTGTCCAGAGGATTAAGAGAGTGAGTGGGCTGGAATTAGCAACAAGTCAATTTTCCTTTGAATTGCCAGGGCTGGACTACCACCCACTTTGTTGTTTCTTCCCATTTTCTGAGCATCACAAAATGTAATATTCATGTGTCAAGGGATTCAGGATTGTATTTTAACATTTTATGGCCTCTTTGTAAAGCTACCTTTTCAATTTTAGAGGAGACAGTTTTATGACTCCCTTTGATAACCACTTAACTGTTAAGACCCAAACAAAGAAGAGGAATGGTCAAAGGATATCAGGTACTTCCAGCCAGCTAGAGTCTCACTTCTTGAACATTATTCAAATTAGCTCCAGGACTCATAATTCTGTGTTTTCATTTATTGCTGCAGTAAAGTAAATGGTTCTTTTATCCAAATGTTATTTCCTGGCTATTAATTCAGTAGTTATTTTGGATTGTGGCACTCCTCTTTGATTTAGGGATATGACACCTTATAAATATTTAAAAGTTGAAGACTGACACTTGGAGAAATTGACTTTGATTTGTTTTGTTAATATACTATGGCTAGAGTAATTATAGGTTTGGAAGATACAATCTTATTTTCTGTTTACTGGAAGCAATGGGGAGCACTTTGTCTCTATAACAAGGAATTTGTCAATGGAAGGCTATTCCCAAATCTTTTGCAGACCAGATCTCTATGCTTGTCTGCTCAGGATACATACTGCCTGTTACTCCTCATAGTTTTCTCTAGAACCTGCTCTTGAACCCAGCAATGTGGGGATGAAAACTACCCAGACTTCTCAAAATAGCTGAAAATGGTCATTCTTGAAAGGCTTGGAACTTTCTTTCATCTACAAGTGCCAGCAAGGGTTTATGGCAGGGCTCAGCGTGATCTACACACCGGTATGATTTAACCATGGATCAATCAACCTATTAGGGGAAAAAAAGACAAGGTCAATAAGGATGGGTCTTGGTGAACCAGAGGTCATTTTACATTTTCAGCGTAATGTTCTTATTTCCTTTCCATTAACATTTCATAATGAAAAAATTCCTATATTCTTTAATTTTTAAGATAATTAAGTGAATTTAGTGCCTTTGAAAGGTAGAGGATTTATAATGGTATCAGGGAATACACTGTTAATAATCTACAAGTCAGGGGCCACCTGGAGTGGAGCAGTGCTGCCTCTATCACCATTTCTGCTTCTTTGGTAACAAACTGTAACAAGATTCAGCCTCCTTTGCCAATTCAGAACCAAACTTCTCTCCTGAGACCAGAAAGATTTGTGTCTTTTGGGATGGGGCCTCTATCTCTCGAAAAGTGTTTTTTTCATAACATTTGATTTTGAATTGGAACAAATTACAACAAGCACAGATCTTTCTGAGAACTTGGTATTCTCTATTTACAAACCCTCAAACACATGATAGGAGTAAAGAATTGTTCTGGAGCTTCCCTAAGGAAAATAAACATGGCATCTGCCTCTAAGATAGTTACAGCCTAATAAGTGAGTTCACTGGCACAAGTGAACCCACAGGGGTGCAGGATAAGAGAAAGAGATCTACATGGTTGCAGCCAGGCCTGTGCACATAGAAACAAAGAGCCTGCAGACCAAAGGCTGGCTTCCCTCTGAGTTCTCCAAGCTGACCATTCTAGGTATCATTTAATAAAGATAACTTCATTGATTTTTGGATAAAGATGATAGATTAACTGCACTCATTTTCTTTTGTTCTCTCCCCATGCCCTACTAAAACAAAAATGAAGGATTTTTTTTTTTAATTCATGAATTCTAAAAGCCAAAGAAATTGGGAAGGGACTTAACAATGACAAAATTTTGGATGCTAGAAAACAGATGGATGAATAGGAAGTAATTTAGCAAACTCAAGACAGCCAAAATAACCTAGCAGTGGGAACAGCTGAGAGGCAAGTAGATTTATATACCATAGACTCCTCCCCACAAATAGCTCAGGAATTGACTAATTAAGTACCTTTGCAAATGCAAATGAAGATGGGCTTATAAACAGGAAAACAGAGAGTCTAAGAAGCAGTTAGAACCCCATATCCTTTGTTCTATTCCCCCACTCCATAAAGACTAGAGGCTTGTCCTCTGGAGAGAGTATAATCGTGGGTCTTTGGGTTAGGGAATCGTCAGTGCAGAGCGTGAGGGTGGGCGTGCAGGGTGAAAACAGGAGGACTGAATGAACAGGAGAGCAACGCTGAGACTCTTCCTCCAACCTGTTTCCCCACTAGGCTCCAGCCAGAAGACTCTTCTCTGGGGATTCCGAGTAGCTAAAGAGTAAAGACACAAAGACACTGATATTTGGTGGCTTCCTCAAGGAAAGAGGTCAGACACATTCCCCCTACAGAGAAGCCTCCAGAAGCTCCAACAAAAACTTTCAGAGCCCCACTTTTACACAGTAGTGGAAAACTAAAGATTACCAGGCCGCTAAGGAAAACCTCTAATATTTCTAAAGCCTCTAATGTATTAAAATAGTTTATTGAAAGTTGGCTGGTGTGAAGAAAGAGATGAAACCATTGATTGATGAATGGAACAAAAATGTGGTATATGCATACAATGGAATATTATTCAGCTTAAAAAAAAAAAGAAAACGTGTCATATGCTTTAACATGGATAAACTTTGAGGACATTATGCTGAGTCAAATAAGCCAATGACAAAAAAGACAAGTATTGCATGATTCTACTTGTATGAGGTAGAGTAATCAAACTCAGAAACAGAAAGTAGAATGGTGGTTGTCAGTAGCTGGGAGGAGAAGGAAATGGGAAATTGTTTAATAGGTATGGAGTTTCAGCCATGCAAATGAAAAAGTTCTAGAGATCTGTTGTATGACAATGTGCATATAGTTAACACTACTGTACTGTACACAGTACAGTATTTTTACCACAATAAAAAAAGAGAGACTAAAACAAAGTACAGAGAGTGAAGCCAATTATAAGAAGAGAAGAAAATGACAAATAGGATTGTCATTCACATCCTCAGGCAGGTAAGAGAAAATATTGTATTCGTGAAATAAAATTAGGGTACTATTAAAAATACATAAAAAGGAATATCCAGACGACAAAAGAAGAGCTCTTAGAATGAAAACCATGGTATTAAAATCTCAACAGTAAGAAGAAATTTCCTAGAAAACAGAGCAAAAAGGAAAAGAAAAAATATGAGAAATGAAAAACATGAAAGAAAAAGAAAATAAAAACTAAAAGAAAAGAGAAATTAAAGAAAGAAAGAAAAAAGAAAAGAAAAGAAAGACCAGTCCAAAGGTCAAGTTAAGGGAATTTCAGAAGAACAAAAGAGAGGAAGAAATCTTCAAAGAGCTTATTTTTAAATGTTTTTCTAGAATTAAAAGACACAATTTTCCAATTAAGAAAACGGCTTAAAACCAAACACCGCATGTTCTCGCTCATAGGTGGGAACTGAACAATGAGAACAGTTGAACACAGGGCGGGGAACATCACACACCGGGATCTGTCATGGGGTGTGGGGAGGGGGGAGGGATAGCATTAGGAGATATACCTAATGTAAATGACGAGTTAATGGGTGCAGCACACCAACATGGCACATGGATACATATGTAACAAACCTGCACGTTGTGCACATGTACCCTAGAACTTAAAGTATAATAAATAAATTTTAAAAAAAGATTTAAAATGACAACAAAAAATCAAAATGCAGAGGGGGATGGAATTAAGTATCTTTTTTTCCTCTGTCTCTTTTTTTGCAATCAAAATTAAGATGTCATCTTAATAATTTATTATAGCTAATGATAAGCCTTTAAAATAATTTACTACAGCTAAAGCTAAGCCTCCTGGTAACTACAAAGCAAAAACCTGGAATAGATAACACTGGAAAAAAAAAAAAGAAAAAAAGAAAAGGGCTTACAAAGTGCCTAGGATAATGAATGAAAATAAACTCCACCAAGGCACATTTGTATGACATTTCAGAACTCTTGAAGCAAAAAGATTCTACAAAAACTAGGTTGGAGGGGGGAGTTATTTTCAAAGTATAATAGCCCAGAATAGCTTCTGACTTCTCAGAGGTAACATCGAAAGCTCAAAGAGCAATGCCTTTAACATTCTAACGGAATGATTTCCAACCTAGAAATCTTACCTAGGCAAACTATTAATGAAATGTGACAGTAATACAAAAGCCTCACAAATCTACCCCACACCTTTTCTTGGCAATCTGTTAGGGGATGTGTCTCAACAAAATGAGAGGAGAAAGCAAGAAAGAGAAAGATGTGGGCTAGAGAAACAAAAGAGAGAGAGAAAGGCATCCCCACACTTACGGTGAAGGAATATCCTAGGATGAAGACTACACATCAGACTTATAAGATAGTTGGTCTAGAATGGAGAAATGCAGGAAGTTCCAGGAGTGATTTATTCGTGAAACTGATGGAACGCCCAAAGCATATGAACATTTTGAGAGGAGACTTAGACAACTGGTAGAGAGTTTAAGGGTTGAATTAATTACAAGTACATGGAAAACTAAGCTCCACCTATGGAGGAGCATAGAGTTGGGAACAAAGGATTAATTATGTGGTTTCTGAAATGCTTAGAGCAGCCAGAGTTGGATTGAATCTCTTAGCCAAAGTAAGTAGCTCCAGGGCATAAATTACTGTCAGAGTAATTTAAACCCAGTGAATAGGTAGGAATATGAATACAGAATGGTCTCTGATAACCTGAAAATATAAAGGTGACTCCCTTACCAAGAGTGATCCAAAGAATATGGTAAACCCAATGAAATCACCATACAAATGATTTCCAAATATTTCGTTTTTCTCCTTTTTAGGCTAGTTTGTGGGGCAGCTGATTGACAGTTGTCTAACATGGGTGTTTTGAAAACCTTGAATATGTATGACCAGTACTGTAATTATGTTGTGTTTATATAAAATGAAGCTAAACAAGACAACAAAATTGATCTCCTCAGTGAAACATAGGCTTATGCTAAACCTCCAGATATCTCTGTTTTATTAAGGCAACATATTTCCCACCAGAGATGTGCTGTCTGATCCTTTCGATCGTTCTGAATATACAGAACACGTGTGTAACAAAGACCACGTGCAAGCTACAGGATATAAGGATATTAAGAAACAAGGCAAAGTGGTGTATTCCCATCTCCTTCTCCTGAATAGCATCAATTAAAATTCACAGCTGCTGGCTGCCCAGATGTTTCTTGCATTTAGTGCTCTGTAATATGCATCAGAATATATTGTATGACCACAGTTTCCATAAACTTGACAGTTCTGTATTCTAAATTCTGCAGACTAGACCCAGTGTGTGTATTTTATCTTCAGATTAGTTTTCTTCCGCCTGCCCCCAACCCTGCCCCCACCTTCATTTGCTTGGGGCATTTGCAGTTCAGAAACAAAAGACATTTACAGCTCAGAGTTTAGCTGTATCAGGGTGTAAGTGCAGGTCAGGCCTGATTTATGTGGCACTTCTGATAAGCAGGGGAGGAGAGCAGGATGGGGGTTTGGGAAAGCTGGTGAACTTGGCTTGACTTCATGTCTCTTGCTTTTGTAGGCAGCCAACATCCCTCTGGTGTCAGAACTTGCCATCGATGACATTCATTTTGATGACTTTTCTCTCGATGTTGATGCCATGATCACAGCTGCTCTCCGGATGTTCATGGAGCTGGGGATGGTACAGAAATTTAAAATTGACTATGAGGTAAGATGTCTGTCTTGGATGATCCAAGCAGTTCACCTGGGACAATGTGTTAGCCACTCTGAACCACTGGTTTCCAAAATACAAAACGGGGATGATAATCCCTGCCCTGCACACCTCATGGAATTACTGTGAGAACCAGAAGAGATGTTTGTGGAAGGCCTTTGATCACTGAGGGTTACTCAGACATAAGCCAACATTGAGATAAGGGTCCACTGGAATCACCTACAACTGCCTGACGCACCCTCTCCCTCCCATTTCAGACACTGTGTAGGTGGCTTTTGACAGTGAGGAAAAACTATCGGATGGTTCTGTACCACAACTGGAGACATGCCTTCAACGTGTGTCAGCTGATGTTCGCGATGTTAACCGTAAGTATGCTTAGTGGTGGTGGAAGATCATTTCTCATTCGTAGGAAGTGGCAGACTTTCTCCTTTACCTTTCCATTTCTCTGAAAAATTACCATGTGATCATCTTATGTTGAAACTTACCTGCCCTGGTTATGAAAGTTATATGTGCCAGCAATTTCTGAGCTTGAAAGCTGTAACATCGTTGACCCCTTGAAGCCAGTGTAGCCTTGGAATGATTACTTGAGCTTCTGTTCAGTATTTTTTGTTGGTAAACTTGTTCTTTTACAAAAGAAATGCTCAGATTTTTAAAGTAATCTTTTGCAGAGGAAATGTAGATGAGTAACAGAACAAAGAGATCACTAGATATGACTCTCTTGGCTGGTGGAAAGCCAGTAGGGAGGTGTGAACATCACCCGCAGGAATATGGAAATCCTGAGAGGATGCTTATTTGAGACAATGCCCAGGGAGGCCAAGGGGAAAAGAGGGATAAGACTGCGCACTCTCCAGGTTTAGGGCTTACTTGCCTTAAAATCTCTGTCCCGTGGGGTTTTAACCCATTGATGGTGGCCAGTCTGTTTCACGGAGATATCTAGTGCAGCTGGGCAGATGTAAGCCTTGGAATTTAATCTGAAGCAAATGTTTGTGGCAAAGAGTGAAACAAATCCTCTATTTACTTCTTCTGGCAAGAAATAAGGCTTGTTTTGACATAATTTCTACTACATTGTTACACTATCATCAAGTAAAATGTTTTCTGGCTTAAATATGTTGGTTTCTTTGGCCTCATAGTTATATATACACACATGTGTACCTACATATCTGTGGGTGTGTGTAAACATATTGCCATACAAAAAAAAAAGAATGTGAGTCTTGGATTCTTCCAACATAAAACAAATACCTTATATTTTTGCACCCAGACTAAAATTTAAACACAAAATTGAAGGGGTGGCCTGCCCCTCCACACCTGTGAGTGCTTCTCGTTAGGTGGGACGAAAGACTTGAGAAAAGGAATAAGACACAGAGACAAAGTGTAGAGAAAGAAAAGTGGGGCCCAGGGGACCGGTGCTGTGCTTACAGAGGACCCACACCAGCACCGGCCTCTGAGTCCCGCTTTTCTTGGGAAGGTAAAATCATTCCACAAAATCAGAACTCCAAATGAAATGCATTTTCCTTTGCTCCAAATGAACAAAGACGATTCTGCTTCTTTCTCAAAAAAAAAAAAAAATCTGTCTCATTTTCTGCCTATTAAAATTTTACTCATCCTTTAAGGCATTGATCTAGTGCCAGTTTTTCTACAAAGTCTTCCCCTTTCTCCCAAATCATCAATAATTACTTCTTTCCCTATACTGTATCTAGTACAACACATCTTTCTTGCTACTGTGTATTTTAAGTTACAAATCTGTCATCCTCCTATAGAGTAAGCTGCTGAGGGAAGAGATCACTTCTTGTTTTTCAACAGCATCTACTTATTTGCTCAACCACCATTTATTGAGGGTCACACCAGCACCTTGCACTCCGTCATGTACTTGGTGGGTTTTCAAAAAAATGTATGTTGAATTTACTACACGAGCTGAAATGTGCATCTAGCATAAGAAGATGGGGCCAGAATGTCTTTTATACTAGGGACTTGTGCTTTGGGTCCTCAACTGCTTAAGAAACAGGCAGACTGGCCTGGGAAAACTGGACTGGTTGCATTCTCCTGTTGCATCCACCGTCAGAGGAGTGAGCCAGTCAAGTGAGAAAGGAAGATGCTTTGAAACATGAGGCTTAATAGCTCAAGTAACAACCATTGCTTGGGAAAAAAAAATCTTCATTTTGTTTTCCCATATCCTACCTCAGTAAACAAGGTATAATGTTTTGTGTACAGAGTTCATGTGTCTGGCCCACAGAGGACATTCAATAAAAAACTTTTTAACCCATTATTTTGGAAAACCTATGGATTTATGCTGAATTGCCAAAATAAGTAAGCAGGAACCCTGTTCAATGAAGGAAAAAGAAATGGCTGTGACATTTTTGAGTTAGAAATGTCAAGGACAGAGACAGATTTTTATGATAAACCTTAAAATAGTTGGAATAGGGGAAACTGGCAAGAGCAGCAGGGTCACAGTGGACACTTAGGAGCAAAAGGAAATATATATCCAGTTTTCTGCAGTGGGTATTTCCATTATATGGGCAATTTTGATCCTTTCCAAGAAATTGAAGAGAATAGAATTCTTAAACTATGTCACCACAATGGGGATGCTCATATCGTCAGAATATTTCCAGGGTGCAGTTGTTTTTGCAAGTATGCTCAGCAATCTTGAAGAGCAGCATTGTTGGAGAAGGCTTAGGTTTTGTTTTTTTGCATTCATGCTAACACAGAAAGAGGAGACTTCATTGTTAAATTTCTCTAAGGAGGGTGGGTGGAGGAGATCACAAAACAAAAACGTGACTTCAGAAAGAATACAACGTTATTTTGTTCTCCTTCACATTGTATTGAGTAACCACATCTGGAAAAGATAGTATTTTCTGCTCATTAAATTTTGTTGAACTTAACTAAGGGTTACAATTGGTTAAAAGTGTCAACACTTGTTTTTCTGTAACATAAGTATCTTCTCCAAGCTTGACTTTGGTCAATCTGGTTAATCCGAATTTTTTAATTAAGAAAATATTTACAGAAGTAACAAAGACAACTCAATCAGTGTAGCTAAAAATAAACTTAACTCGCTCATCAATTCTCATCTCTGGAATGTGACTCAGCCTATGGTAAAATGATGCCCTATTCTTACCACCAATGGGCACTCATGCTTTTGGCACTCCTGAAGATTCTAAAAGCCTTTCAATGTTTTGATCTTATCAGTGATTAAATTTCCATTTCAGTGATCTCATATTTCCTGTCTGTGGGTTGTGTTAGAACCAAAATTCTCTATTAATCTGGGGGGAAAAAAAGAAAGAAAAGAAAAGAAACTCACCATATACCAACCATTGGATTCAACCTGAGTCATGTCCATAAGGCTAAGAAAGCACAGTATGTGTGTGCTGAGGCTTCCTCTAGATGGCGCTCCAAGGCAAAGTTTCCCAGCTGGTTTCCAGAAAAGGCGAAAAAACCTTACCAACCTTCCTTAAAAGTGCTTCTTTTCTTCTAGTACAGGGAATACTGAGGTACACACCGCCCCACAAAATAAATGTTTTTCCTAAAAGAGATAGCAACAAAACCAGTCTGTCGGAAAAGAGCATCTCCCACCAGGATGGGCCTGTTTTATGACTGCCACCTTGCATACCGTGCTGTTAACGTGAATAATAGTGTTCTCCTTGTGACCTTAAATCTGTGATTGTGTATTTTTCCAAGCCCATTGTCTCTGGGAATGGGGAGATGCATAGTTGTGTGTCACTGCTGAACAAATTTTGGCACCACGTACAACAGGACGAGCAAATTAATATATGCCCCAGCTTCCTAACCTTTAACCCTAAAATCACTTCATGGGTGGAAAATAAACTTATTGACTCAGCATTGTGTTTTGCGAACATGTCTAGGTAACAAAGCGGTTTTGTTCTTTTAGAAATTTAAAAAAAAAAAAGAACTACTCTGTAGGACAGGCAAATTGATATAAAATGATGAACATTTTGTTCACTGGGAACCCTGTTAATGACTTATTAATTTGTTCCATGCCTCTGGTCTGAGATTTCACATTTATAAATTTGAAAGCTTCAATGTTATTCTTTGTTTTTAAAGAGATATTTAGATAGTTAAAATTTCCCAAATACTTTGAATTCCTCCGACAAATACAGTAGGTAGTGACAGTTACTATTTGTGGTTAAAATGAGGAAGAAAACCTGCAGATCAATGATCATCATATAAATTATCTTTACTAATAGGAGTTTATAGTACAAATATTCCATCATGCACATACATAATAAATAAATTATAACTATAAATACATCATAAAAGATGAGGTACATATTTCTTATATTCACGATGTAGACTAGATATAGGAAATGACTCTGCTTTTGTTTGTATTCTGTAAAATAAAAGGCATGTAGTGGTGCCAAGGTTGCAGAGACATTTTTTTCGGTTTTATAAATGATGTATGAGCTCTGACAGATTTTCCAAGGGGGAAAAAAAAAGATTTCTTTAAGAGTCAGTATTCTTTACTATCCCATAAATGTACTCATTAGTACGTTGGGCCATGCCCTGCATCCTGTAGGATATCAATAAAGATTAATTGAATGAGTGAATTTAGTTTAGGGTAATATTATTCAAGGAACCATGTTGCTCAGTGTCCAGTTAAAAAAAGCTATAAAATGATGAACAACTATCATTGCTTGAAATCTTGTTCTTTCTTCATGTCACACTAAGGTTCAGCTAGGGTTCATATAGAATATTATGATCTTGCAGAATTCACTGGATATGAAAAGAGAAGAGCACATGATCACATTAAAATTTATGATGGTGCTGGCAGTGTGGCGCTGGTGGGGAATTGCAGTTAAACACTAATAATAACCAAGTATCACAGCAAACACATTGACACCCCCTGACATTTACTGGGGGCTTCTTAAATCTTAATGTGGAGGTAGCGTGTTTAAATCCATATTTGTGTTGTCAACAAGGTTATTTTCAGAGATAAGCCAAACCATTTTATTGGTAATTCAAACTAGAGAGCAGAAGGGATGTTTAGGGAGAAAATCCATCCTATTCACCAGCTTGAGGCTGATGTTCTGTCCTCTGACTGCAGTTTCCAGGAAAGTCCTTGATTTTTGAGGTAGAAAATTCCTTCTGGAAGATCTTAGAAGCACAGCTGAAACTCTTCCCTCCCTGTCCAAGAAATACAGAACCAATTGAAATTTTAAATAAAATATTTTTACTCAATAATCAGAATCCTAATCTCAACAGAAATCAAATTCCTTTGTAGACTGTAACACTGGAAGTTACAAAGGGAGAGATCTAGATGTTTTGTTCTGTAACTGACTAAAATAAATTAATAAGCAGTAATCATATTTGTAATCATCAAACATCATTTTTACACTGCATTTCCTTATCAAAAAAAGTAGTAACTTGTTATATTTACTTTAAAATAAATGGCAGCATTATCGTAATAATATAATAAAATCTACATGATAGAACAACCAACTCTTTAATCTTCATGCAAATGTAACCTACAAGATGGCAAATTTTTAATTTAGAAAAGAAATAATTTTTAAATGTTTTTGCAGAATATCAGCACCAGACACAATAAATTAACTATGGGGCTGATCAGTTTGAATACTGTGTTTAAATTACATTTAAGACTCCTGTCTTTTAATCATTTAAAAAAGGTTTCTATTTTTATTCTCTCTGACTACATCTCAGAGCCCCAATTAGGCACTCCATGCTTCCAGCTGGCATTCCCTTTATCCACATTTATTTTATAAAAGAAAAAAGGCCAAAGCTGCACATAATTAAGAACCTGGTGTGCTAATAACCAAACATGCAATTGGGCAGAAGGATAATCCAATCCATTTCCTCTCACAGGAGAGTAACCTCCATAACTCACTTTAAGCGCTGCCATTCATGAGTTATGGGTCATTCCCTTTCTAGTGAAAATAAATTCTCCCGCACCATCAGCCAGAGCTGGGTATTTTTCTTAGGACATGTAAATTGTAAAAGTGTATGAACATAATCATGTCCGACATTACAGGGAAAGTATAACCTCTTGCTCACGGACGTAGGCTTATACGTACATGTATGTGGTTTCGAGGCTGGGGCTGCCTAGTTACAATATAGGATTTTTGATTAAAGAGAATTTATTCTTGAGATTTTTATGATGTTGGTAAACTGCTTAATCTGTCGCTTTGTGTTTTATGACGCCAGCCAAATCCTCCAGGTCAGGGAGACCCAGCAGCAGAGCCATGGTCATTTATCACAGCCTCCATTTTCCACAGTGTATGATTTCCTAGTGGCACTTTCTTGGGACTGAAACCTGGCACCTAAGGATGTTAAATTGGGAGCTATAAAAAGTTTTAATTTTTCATGGGTGTCATGTTCAGTTTTGGCTCAATTATGGCTAATAAAAATTGGGGTAAGCTTTGAAGAAGCCTCAAATTCTTGAAATTCACCAACCTGGGCTCTGTGGCACTTTGAGAGATCTGTCTTTCTACACAATTAATGTGCAGCAAGTGATCTGCTTCATTTTCTGTGGTCATAAACCATATGTTATATTATATGCAGTTCGCTGGTAATTTATCAGAAATAAAATATAAATTATATTTCTAAACATGGACAAAACATACCATCCTTGTCCTCAAAAAAACATCATGAAGCACAAATACTGTTAGGGTTGAAAGCTAAGTCCTTAAGAATCTGATATTTTTCTTTTGGTTCTTTCTAAAATGCATTATATGTGCTATATACATACAGCTATGTTTATTTATTATCTTTTGATGTAGAAACCTCAACTTTCTCAAGTCTTATTATTTAGTTGAAAATTTCCTTATACTATTTGTATTTCTTTTTGTACATTTTATCAAAATAAGAGAGCAGAAATATATTGAGCAAATTTTATCTGACCACATTAGGACTTCTTGAGAATGAAATAAAGAGTGTTGACAGATACCAGAGGTTTGCTTTGAAATACGCTAGCAAACAAAACAAAACAAAACAAAACACACACTGCATGTGAAGAGACAGAGGAAACAAGCCGCAAAACCTGGGTTCCTGCTGAAGTTAGGCAATGACTGCATTGGGTTCATTATATTAATAGTATTCTATTTTTTGTATGTTTTTAACTCTCCAAAAAAAGAATTTGAAAATTATGCTAATAAACAGGTTAAAAATTAAGCCTTAGAAGTGGTTATAAATGTAATAGAATATAATAATAAAGTTATATATAAAATTAATCCAATTTTTAAATGTATGCATCAAACATCTACGCAACATATATAATTGTACCGGACTGTGTTGCCTTTCTGAGACTTACATACACAAGCACTTGCAACCATAGTTGAGGCTAAGGGTCAACATATTCCCAAAACATGACTAAGGTTTTATGATTTGATAGTAAGTACCTTCAGAAGCTTCTGGTTGGGAAAGAAAGTCATTTATACATAGACTGTAAGGTTTTTCCAACTCTGAGCTTGGCAAGGAAAGGATCAGTTAGGCCTAAATCAATATTTAATTAATGCCAAATCAATATTTGGTTGCATTCATCTTGAAAAGAAAGATAAGCAAATTCAATCAAAACTATCCCATTCCCATGGATAATTAGACGACTTGCAATTGGCTTGTTGCTTTGCATACTCTGGTAAAGGAGACATGTGAGCATGTTGGTCCTAGATGGTGATTCCCTATCAGCTGGAAAGGTTCTGGTCTCTGGACCTCAAAATGGGGCCAAGGTGCCCCCTTTTCTCCTCAGCAAACCCATTTATTTGTAGACAAACATTACTGTAAATGCCAAGGGAGTATGGCCACTAAATCTAGATGCTATAGTTTGCTCAGTAGGGGTTTTTTCCCCTCCATTGAAGTTTGTGGTTGAATACCTGTTCTTCCCCTTATGCTTTCATCACACACTGTCTCTGATTGACAAAGGTAAGATCCTTTTTTAAAAAGAAGGTATGCTGCGACATCCAGTAGTATAAATATTCATAAGCACTCCTAGTAAGCAATTGAAATCTGCTTCCACTCCAAAGCTTGAGATAGTCCTCTGCTCAATATTATTGTCTTGGAGCATATGAAACAGTTTGATACCCATCAGGCTGCCCCTAGGATCTATATGTTGAGTGGTTGCCATCCCATCACAAAGCAAATAAAATAGGGTCTCAAAAAGAAGCATACTGGGGTTGCTGTCCACGCACACGGAGCCCTAACATTGCCCTAACAATTCTCTCACCACCGTGATCCACCCATGACTGGGATATGTGCTGAACTGGGGGGTGATTGAAGGCAACCTTCTTATAGAACCATCAGCCTCCATTAGGAGATGTAAGTTTCACAAGCAGACTCTTCATGTTAAGGATGACCCAGCAGAGCTGGACCAGCCATCAGCATTGCATATTGGGGCTTTTTTTTTTTCTTAAGATGATATGAGCATCTCGTTTGTGGCATTTACAATGAAACCTTCAAAGAGCACTTTTTTGGCTGAAATAAATGTGATTTTAATAATGTACCAAACAAAGACCCCAGATAGTTACCTGCAACACTCTATGTACCAGAAATTTTAAAATACCAGAAATTAAATGCTTCTTCTATAAATACTGCCTTTCTGTCCCAAGCTCATAAGGCCTTCAAATTCAAGCCACCTATAGATCAGCGAAGGCACGATGACACAGATTGGGAATATGGTGTGCAGATTCTTCTAGAGGAGGCACTTCCTTGAGAAACCATGTCTTTCCAATCCCTTGGAATTGTCTGAGCCGTACTTTTTCCTCTTCTTGTCCAAAAGAGTGAGAAAGATGAAGAAGAAGAAGAAAGACTCTCCAAAACCTATTATATTGTCTCTCAACCTTAGCCAATCCACCTAGGGCTCTGCTGCAGTGCCTGGACATCAGAATCCATGGTGGAGCATATGGAGCCTACTATCTTCAGCTTTAGGGTGTCTGCAACCATTAGGAATTTCTAGTAAATCATTAGATTCCCTCTGTCTTAGTTTGCCATCTGCTACATCTCAGAATCAACAGGATGAACTCATCAGGAAATCCCTTATCATTCAATACTTCCGATAGTTGGGTTCAAAAAGAAAGGTGAGAGCAGAATTTCTGGCATCATTTTCTCAGATTGCTGAGCCAGGACTGCATGCATGGCAAGGGTATGCAGTCCATGGTGCACCTCCTCCAGAAACCGAGCAGGAGGAGCTGGACATCTCTACCAGTTCTGTCTTCCACAAAGCACAACTAATGTTATGACAGCTTCTCTTTAGAAAACAGTGCTCTGTGGCACTGCTCCGCTGGCTCGAGGGGTGACCAGATTCTATGTGCAGCAAGGGGCGGCTATCGTCTTCACTGCCCTGTTCCTAGTGCCAGGAAATCAGTAAATAATAAATATTTGTTCAATGAATGAATGGACACTTTTTAGAATATCACTATTTCATTTCAAGCTGGGACAGTTTGATGAAGTGTGGGCTAATTCTTGAAACAAGAATGTACAAATATACATACACGTGTATAAATATAGATGTTCTTATAAACAAATGTTCTTTATGGAAATTTTAGACACAAAGGAAAAAATTTAAGCCAACTGTAATTCCACTGCTGATAATATCTTGATGTACATCTTAACAGTCTTTTTCCTATACATATATTTAAACATTTTATAAAGTTGAGATGTTACAAACTACTGTATCTTTCTTTTCTCTCCAAACCTCATTTGTAAAGCACTGTATATCATCAAGCACATATTGATGTGACATAGCCATATTTAAACTAAAAATATCCAATGGCTCTGCAATATCAATCTCTTCCTACTCAAGAATAATGTCCTTCGTGAAATAAAGCACACACCAAGGGATTCTTTACAGCCCTGTTATCTAACACTGTATCATCACAATAGGATTTAAAAGCGGTGCAACTGAACCCGCACCTCGACTTAGGGGCTGTGTAGCACAGTGAGTAAGAACACAGACTGGGGAGCCAGACTACCTGGGCTTTTATGCCGCCTCTCTTACTTTATAGTCTTGTAACCTGGTGCCTCAATATCTTCATCTACAAAATGGGAAGATAAGAACAGTTACCTATCTCAGAGAGTTCTTGTAAGGATTAAATGAGCTAATGAATGTGAAGTATTTAGGAAAATGCCTGGCATATACTAAGCGCTATAAAAGTTAACTGTTGTTGACATTATCCCAGGCCTCTTCTCAAATCTACCCAGTGCTCAATATATAATAGGCACTTAATAACACTTCTTAAATTACTAAATTGTCTATAGCACCATCTAGTGTTGATATTCTGGGTGTTTTTACACCTGTTTGGATTCAGCAGCGTCACAAAGTAACAGTCATTTTTCTCTGGCTATGACATTCCCCCATTCACTGGTATCATACAGGATCAGCATTAAAATGAGAGTACATCCTGGCTGATTTAAATTTTACATTGGCTAATGATAGAAATTACTGGGTAGTCCAGGAGACCTTGAGAATCAATCTTACCGGCTTGGGTCTTTTGGAGTTCTAGTTATTATATGCTGTAGTAGCTGGGGGTAGGCTTATCCCAGTATACATTTCAGCCCAATGAAGGAATATCATTGGAGGCCTGCTCAGAGGGCAGGTGAAAGGCTTTGCTGGAGGGGGTGACATGGAAAATAGGTTTATATGCCCTGGCTGACTTTTTACTTAGATATATTGTATTTACTGCTTATATTTCTGATACGAACTGCGAGGGAATACAGGTGAGAAGATATATTAACATTAAAACTCAATAAAACCCATAATCATTGGGTCAGGAGCAGAAAGATATAATTTTATTTGAAAATAAAAGAATAAACCAGAGTCAAGAATGGAGTAAATGCATTAAAATATACTTCCTGCCGCCTCTCTGTTTTCTTTTGAAAGTATATTGTCTTCAGCAGGCAGTTGACTTTTTCTACTCAATATCGGTACCTGCAGGCCTGAACGGATAGCCCTGGGAGGAAGATGGATGAGGGTGGGGGAGGGGCAAAAGGACACTTAGTGGCAGGTGGGCATTTTTCAGGCCTGATGACTCCCAGAAACCATTTACCAGGCAGCTTTAAATCACAGTCAAGAGATAGGTGCTGCTTCAGTAACTCAGGTATCACAGTCGGGAGAGGTAAATATGTTTTGTGTGACTGTGTGTGGGTGCTGTACTTCAGGGATTCTCTACTCCGAGGATCTAGAGGTAGGCTCCATAGTCTTTGATATTATAAAATTATAGAAAATGTTCTAGGAAGAGAGTCTAGGGCTCTGTTATGTTCTTAAAAGTATCCATGATACCAATAGTTTAAGACCAAGATGCTAGATTTCTGGGCAGAGCAGGGGACAGGGACTGTGTGGAACATTTTAGCAAAATATGTTCCATCTTATTGTAAAATGGGTGATAACTGATGGTTTAAAAATGGCTAGGGATTTTGATCTCAAATCTATTAGATGGCATTTGATTTTAACTACTGATTAAATTTCTAGTCAAACTACTTTATTTTAACATTATCTCTAATCTTACTGCTCTGATACATCAGCTAGTTCTAGTCAATAGCTTTTTCATGGGCAAAATCTCTCTAAATTGTAGCACAATATCATTGCACAACACTTATTTCCAGAATATCATAGATAATTATTTCATACTTGATAGACTTTTCAAGTTTTATCTAGTATTAGCAAGACCAAACCCAACATTTTGAGTTTTAAGATGATAGAGATGACAACAAAAGACATTTATCCCCCTCCCCTTCTCAAAAATCATCCTAAAATAATATGGAGAAAAAGAAATGTACACAAATCCCGCCTTGCAGGGACTCATAACACATGAAGGCAGAAAGTGAAGGGAGGATAGTTCATAACTTAGCAGAGAAGAGAAATCCAAGTGTCTTCAGAGGTGAAGGTGTGGAGGAAGGGGTACCCATAAGAAATAATGCTACCCCCAGGACCTAACGAGACTCAGGAACTGGAGGCCTCAGATACCATGAACATGAGGTGAAGTGGAATGAGGGAGTGATAGAAACAGTGAGTGCCCAAGTCTCCATCCCCTCTCTCTGTAGTTGGAGGGCTACTCTTCCCCCTGCCTCTGCCATAACCAGGGTATTTGCCAGAAAAACTGAATCCCAGAGTTGGGCACACAACCAAAAGCAAAGTTAGGATGAGGTGCACACTCAAAATAAGAGGATTAAGTGAAAGCCTACATCCTCACAGGTGGACAGCCACAGTTCTCTCTTCGTAGGATGCCAAAAGACGTGTTTACACCATTCCCAGGCAGCAGATTGGAAAGTCCAGAGAAAATGAGTTTAGATGTTGACATTTGGGTATCTCCAGCAAAAGACCAGCTGGCCACACAGTCACCCTGTGGTAAGACGCAGCAATCTCCAGGCACCACCCACATACACTGGTGCACAGTGAGCTTTGTGATGCTTTACTCTTAAGAATGAATAGACCACCAAAGGTTACCAGATACTTGAGAGAAACCACCAAACACAGAGAAAAGAAGGAGTTCAGAGACAAAAGGCAATACGGGGAACAGAAGAAATTTTCAGAAGAACTATAATCAATATCTTCAGAAAGACAAGAAAAGATCATGCATCCATGAGAGAAGAATAGCATGCTATTATAAGACAAGGAGCAGCAAACAAGAAAATGCTTATAAACTGAACATATTATTATGCCTGGAAAGTAAGAGGAAAGGCCTATATAGGAAACGGAAAAGGGGAGATAAGAAAATAAGAAAATCAGTACCAGAAGTCCAGTATCCAACTAATTGGAGTTTCATTCAAATAGAGCAGAAAAAAACTGCTGAAGAGAAAATTATTTTAAAAAAAAGAAAAGAAAAAACGATTAGTAAATTTCTTCATTGTACTGAAGAAATCGATTCTCCAGATTAGGTTTAACACACAAATTGAACGGGGAAAAAAGTCCCAACCCAAAGCATATCTCTGTGAAATTGCTGAACACCAGAAATAGAGAGGAAATTCTAAAAGAAAGAAAATCAAGTAACATTCAAAGTATTAGGATTGAGAATGGTATGTTCTTCTCGAAAGCAACTTTGGAAACTAGAACACAATAGAGCAGGCCTTCAAAATTCTGAGTGAAAATGTTTCAGCCTAGAATTGTGAGGCACGCTGAGTATGAGAATAGAATAAAGATGTTTTTTCAGTCATGCAAAGCCTCAAAAACAACCAACTCCCCCAGTGTTTAAAAAAAAGTAAGTCCTTTTCTCTTGAAGCCCCTGCAGATGTGCTCCTGTAAAATGAGGGAGTAAATGAGGAAAAAGAAAGGCATGGGCTGCAGGAGGTGGGGGACCAGACACAGGAGGGGAAGGAGGAACCCCCTGAATGACGGTGGAGGAAGCTCCTAGGGCAGCTGGCAACAGAGGAGAGAATCCAGACCAGACCCCAGGGTCGGGCTGCAGGAAGGAGTCCCCAGGACAGGAAGGATCTAGAAACAAGCTGTGACCATTTTGACCCACTTCAAAATTGCTTTGAGAAGCATTTTGCAGAATTGTGTAGGGTGTGAGAAGACTTAGATGTTTCATAGAAATCCTAACTCCAGGAAACAAGAAAATGTACATCATTAAGGAAACAATCATTGTATACTGGTTGGCTCAGCAGTGAATGATATTTATAGGATGGTAATATAGGAAAGCTCTGTGGATCACATTGGGAGTATGAGGGGAGGGTGACCGTAAACTCACCTGCTGCTAGACGTCGCCAGTGTTCAAGGGCAGATTCTGGTTAAAGGACGCTAGGAGCTTGCTCCCTTCTGCTATGCACTAGCTGGGAGACCCTGGGCATATGACTTAGCCTCTCTGTGACTCAGTTTTCTCATCTATAACTGGAGACAGTAATAGTTTCTACCTAACAGGACTGTTACGAGAACTTCATAAGTTAAATGGCTGTAAAGCTCTTAGAACAATGTATGGTACATAGAAAGGACAATATGAGTACTTGGTGAATAACCAAGTGCTAATAATATGTGCATGCTACGTAGAAATATGGTGGGGGGCCGGGCGCGGTGGCTCATGCCTGTAATCCCAGCACTTTGGGAGGCCGAGGCGGGTGGATCACAAGGTCAGGAGATCGAGACCATCCTGGCTAACATGGTGAAACCCCGTCTCTACTAAAAATACAAAAAATTAGCTGGGCGTAGTGGCGGGCACCTGTAGTCCCAGCTACTCAGGAGGCTGAGACAGAAGAATGGCATGAACCTGGGAAGCAGAGCTTGTAGTGAACCAAGATCGCGCTACTGCACTCCAGCCTGGGCAACAGAGCAAGACTCCGTCTCAAAAAAAAAAAAAAAAAAGAAATATGGTGGGAAAACTACCAATTTAGGTAAAAAAGAAAATAGAAAGTAATTGCCTTCGGGAATCAAGAAAGGAGAATAATGAGGGACTACTGATTTTTAATTCTAAGTCTCAGTATAATTTGAATTTTTTAAGTTACTGCAGGTAATAATTTAAGTAAAATAAAATTAACTTAGAAAATCTAACAGCCAACTGCAGATTTTAAAATGAAGGACGGATACAAGCCTTTTTGTTTGTTTATTTGTTTGTTTGTTTGAGATGGAGTCTCACTCTGTCGCTCAGGCTGGAGTGCAGTGGCGCCATATAGGCTCACTGTAACCTCTGTCTCCTGGTTCAAGTGATTCTTCTGCCTCAGCCTCACGAATAGCTGGGATTACACGCGCGTGCCACCAAGCCAGGCTAATTTTTGTATTTTCGGTAGAGATGGGGTTTTGCCATGTTCGTCAGGCTGGTCTCGAATTCCTGACCTCAGGTGATCTACCCACCTCGGCCTCCCAAAGTGCTGGGATTACAGTTTTGAGCCACCGCGCCCAGCCGGCATACGCAAGCTTTGACATGGACTATTTCATACTCCCAATTTATTAACATTCCCATTTGCTATACAAATGAAGTCATATGTATTTCTAAATGTAGCAGTGGACCCAAGTCTATTTTTAAAAATAATATTGTCGGCCAGGCATGGAGGCTCACACCTATAATCCCAGCATTTTGGGAGGCCGAGGTGGGTGGATCACCTGATGTCAGGAGTTCGAGACCAGCCTCACTAATATGGTGAAACCCCATCTCTACTAAAAATGCAAAAATTAGCTGGGCGTGGTAGTGGGCGCCTGTAATCCCAGCTACTGGGGAAGCTGAGGCAGGAGAATCACTTGAACCCAGGAGGCAGAGGTTGCAGTGAGCCGAGATGGTGCCATTGCACTCCAGCCTGGGTGACAGAGCAAGACTCTGTCTCCTAAAAAAATAAAATAAAATAAAATTGTCAACACAGGAACCTGTTATTCAGTTATTTCTGCAACACAAACATAACTAATTTAAAAACAAAATTTTCATTGCTCTAAGAGAAGTGTCTTACAGGTGTGGGCCAGTGATCCTAGATTTGGGGGAAGAAACACATGAAAAGTGAAGCAATTGGTATCCTAACCCTCCCCCTCCTCCCACTCTCTGATAAATATTTTAATAAGTAATGAAATAGGAGACTTACAAAGTAAAAGAGGGGGAGATATAAAGGCCTTCGATCAAGAAAATGCATAGACCTGCTTTCCCAGAGATCCACTTCCTCTTCTAAACTAATGAAAGGGCCAGCAGGAACCCAAGAAGCATTGCTGCTCTTGGTTACATAATTATATCAACCTGCTTCTAAAAGAAATCACATCACGTTTGTGCATTTCACCAGCAAGCTACCACGAGATAAGAAAAAAAGAATTCCCAGTAATGGATACCCCACTCGATGCTCCTCTGACAAATTCTAGTGTCCATGACACGCCCTGCCTTATTATCTGTATGAATTTCATCTGTCTACCGACCTAATATGAATTAAGGTATTTACAAGATAACCTCTAGGATGTCATTGAATAACAATTTGAGTATGTTAAAGTCTCTCCTTTCAATGTTAAAAAAAAAAAAAAAAAAAGAAGGGTTGTGTTTTCCTTCTGCCTTCTCTCATTTGGGTGGGATCTGGTGGGTGTAGTGTTCAGTTTGAAATTCACTGCCCCCTCCTATTCCCCAACCTCCAACCTGCAAACCCTATGCTTATCATTAAAATGTATAATAACAAAACACATTTTGCCCTGGGCCTTTGCCAAACTGTCACTGTCTCTGGATAGTCCAACCTTCTCTCTAAAAAGGGAACAAAATAGTCTGAACTATGTCCCAGTGTGGCAGCGTGGGCTGCTGTGACAGCAAGCTAATTCATCACTGTGGGGACCTTAGGCTGTGCAACTGACCACCCAACTTACTGTTGTCTGAGGGAGTGGCAGTTAATCATCTCCTTAAATGATGTGGGTATGAAAACAGAGTTGACTGTTGCTCAGCACCTAACCTTATCCATCCTCCGTGCCCCGGTAGTGACTGTTGCCATTTTCCCCTTCTTCCCAGACTGCTGGGTTTCAAGAGATTCTGACCGAGGTGGAAATTTTAGCGGTGATTGTGGGATGCCTGTGTCATGACCTCGACCACAGGGGAACCAACAATGCCTTCCAAGCTAAGTAAGTGTTCTAAACTGTTGTTATTTTAATGCATTTGCCTTTCTGTTCAGAGCCAAAGGTGACGAACGCTAAAGAGTAAAGCATTAATTTCTGGCATCCGAGGCCAAGGCCACGAAGGCTTGGGCGTGCATGTCATGGGGCCCATCCATCTTTATAATTCCCTATTCTTCTTTTAATTGCAAATTTGCCCTTCATGTCATGCTTGTTGATTTGGTCGGTCTCTGTTGACCTTAGTCAGATGACAAAGCTTGGATTTTAAAGGGTCTACTTTTTTCCTCCCAGAATATTTGCCTTTATGGCGTTATAAGCTTCTTGGACTTGCTACTCTCAAACTCTGGTTTGAGACTGTTAAAATAAAAGCAGTCTTAGGAAATTTGATGAAGCAAAATATAGTTTTCCTTCTCCAATAGAGTCTCTTCCAGGATTCTTTTGATGTTGGGTATTGTATAAACTATAGTGAAATAAAGCCACATTCAAGTAATATAGTTTTTGCTCCTCCCATTCCCTACTCCCATAGAAAGGTGGAAGAAACAAAGGAATTACAGAAATACAGGGGTGTCTGGGCAACCATTTGCCACACACATGATGTGTATAGATAGAATAATCTGTCCCTAAGCAGGTTTTCCTGGTCAAGATAGCTGTTGCTTTGTGGCTCATACTGTGGCCAAGGCCACAGAACTTACAGGTGCTAGAAATAAGACCAAAACCCAGGTCTCCTGACTTGTATATTGAGAGTCTGCCTTTAATGTTCCTTTCACTGTCTACTGCAAACAAAAGATACAGGCTTTCAGAGGCTGGAGAGAAAAGTTTTGGGGTGGAGAAAGTAGAGAAGGCTTCAACGAAGAGGTAAGATTAACTTCAAGGGCCGGGCGCGGTGGCTCACGCTTGTAATCCCAGCCCTTTGGAAGGCCGAGGCGGGTGGATCACGAGGTCAGGAGATCGAGACCACAGTGAAACCCCGTCTCTACTAAAAATACAAAAAAAATTAGCCGGGCGTGGTGGCGGGCGCCTGTAGTCCCAGCTACTCGGAGAGGCTGAGGCAGAATGGCGAGAACCCAGGAGGTGGAGCTTGCAGTGAGCCGAGATTGTGCCACTGCACTCCAGCCTGGGCGACAGAGCGAGACTCCGTCTCAAGAAAAAAAAAAAAAAAAAAAAAAGATTAACTTCAGATGACTGATTTTATAGCCTCTAGAACAAGTCAGCCTCTATTATCTGAAACTTTCGCAGTTTGCTCTTTGTCAACAGGTTCTTTTCAGCTCACCATCCTCTTTTTTCCTCCAAACATCTACCCACTAAGACTTCAGGAGTCTTGGACTCTTGTATTTACTCCTGATCTAGCAGGTGAATTTCAATTTTGTGCCCTCTGTCCAATCTGTGTCCTATAGCCCATCACTTCAGTGCTCTCTTCTCAATATCCTATCATTTCCTGACCAAGTCTCTGTGACATCCACTCTGCAGAAACTCAGTCCTGGTTCAATCTAACAATTTAGTCTCTTGCCACTCTGCCTAGACTTGTAAAAACTTTAGGAGAAAATGTCACAGTTGTGAGAGTTAGAGACATACCAAATATATATTCCTCCCACTTGGCTGGACGCTAGAACTCGCTGCCAGTCTTTCTGTGTCCCTAGCCAGCCCCATTCCCCATTGCTCTTAGCAGTTTCATATACAAAACTTGTGTCTTCCAAAACCACCTCCTGCTCCCCCGCCTCCCCCACACCACTCAGCAGATCACCTTGCCTCCTACTTCACGGAGAAAATTGAGGCCATCAATCGAAAACTCTCTCAATTTCCTCCGCTGCCACCTACAAACTTATCTATCCATCCCCATCCTTCCCTCCTTCCCTCCTATCTCGGTAAGAGGGCTGTCCTTCCCTCGTCCGAAGCTAATCCCTCCACCTCTGCTGTGGACCCTTCCTTGCTTCTCCTCTGGGACTTTGCGCCATCAATCTTCCTCTCCCTGCTGTATCTACTGTCCCTTTCTGCTGGCTGTCTGCATCCTATTAATAGAAACAGTTCCCCTGCATCTTGAAAAAAGACTACCCTAATCCCCACTTCACTCTCCAGCTTCAGTTCTATTTCCCTCTTTCCTTCCCAGTCAAGCTTCATGGAAAGCTCTCTGGGTTCACTTCCTTCCCTTCTCCCAACCCCTGTCCTCCCACATGGCTTCCGGTTCCACTCATTGGAGAAACCACCTCAGGAATGACACCCGTGGTCCCCTTTTCTCAAAACTGTCGGACCTTTTCATTGTCCTTCTTTCATAATACCTCTTGCCATAAGATATACTTTGTCACTCCCTCCTTTCTGAAACTCTCTCTTCCTTTGTCTCATAGACAAAGGGTTTTCATCCACCTGTACAGCCTTGAATCTCCGTTGGCTTCAGGCCTCTGTCCCCCTGCCCCAGCCTTCACTGATGATGCCCTCCCCCTTCCTCTCTTGCTCGTCACGATCCTTCAGGCAGGGCCACCAGCCATCTGCCAATGAGCCCTGAATACATTTCTTTGAACTATAATTCTCAGCTTATCTCCAGGCACTTATTCCATTGCTTGAGGAACACCTCCTCTTCGAAGTCCTACAGTCCCCTCAACCTCAGTCTTTCCCTCCATGCATGTCCCTCTTTCTTGTATTCTCTACCCCAAGGAATGGCCCCACCAAAAATGCGCCAGTCACCCAGCCTACCCTGCAGCTCCCCTCAAAGCCAGCGCCTCCTCTGCATGCTTACAGCAGGGACTGCTTCTTGGCATGACTCCTGGTTTGCTACAACGAACAGCGTGACTCTCCTCCCGAGGCTGCTTGGCGCTCCAGAATAATCTTTCTAATTCACAAAGCTGACCAGGTCACTCCCCTGCTTAAAAGCCATCCACACCTCCTGTGGCTTTTAGAATAGTGTTCCAGTTCCTTAGCTTAGCCCCATTCGGGCCCTTTTCATTCAGACTTCTGCCCATTTCCCTGGCCCAGTGCCCACTCGCCCCAGCTTACCCCACTCATGCATCTACGTTCCAGACACAGGGACTCCAAGAAGCAATGGTGGGGTCCTGCTCAGTCACATCCCTCTGCTGCCCAATATGCTGTTTCTCCTGCCTGGCATGCCCTTCTTTCCTTCTTTCCCCAAAACTCCTCTGGAAGCATCACCTTAGTGTTTCTATCCACCCTAATGTACCCCCATGGTCAATTTCCTATGCCCTGGTTATGCCTTTTCCAAAGTGTGCACTTCATGGCATTTTAATTGCTGACTTGCAGATGTGTCTTCCCTTCTTATTTGGCGTGTGCAACAGTGCGGGGACAGTACCTGGGGGGGGGCATAATAAACAATAAATGTTTGGTGAATGAACAAAGGATAACTGCATGAGTGGATGAGATATTTTTAACTACAGCACTTTAACAAAGTTTCCTGATTTCTTTAACAGATGCAACCTCTTATAAATTATTATAAAACATTGCTTGTTTGTTTTTAACTTTTATTTTAGGTTTGGGGGTACATGTGAAAGTTTGTTACATAGGTAACCATGTGTAATGGGGGTTTGTTAAATATATATTATTTCATCACCCGGGTATTAAGCCCAGTACCTGATAGTTACCTTTTCTGCTCTTCTCCCTCCTGCCTCAAATAGACCCCAGTGTCTATTGTTTCCTTCTTTGTGTTCATAAGTTCTCATCATTTAGCTCCCACTTGTAAGTGAGAACATGTAGTGTTTGGTTTTCTGTTCCTGCATTAGTTTGCTAAGGATAATAGCCTTCAGTTCTATCCATGTTCCTGCAAAAGACATGATCTCATTCTTTTTTATGGGTGCATAGTGTTCCATGGTGTATATATACCACATTTTTTTTAATCCAATCTGTCATTGATGGGCATTTAGGTTGATTCCATGTCTTTGCTATTGTGAATAGTGCTACAATGAAAGATTGTTTTATACATTGCCTTGATGCTGCAGTAAACAGCTGGAGCCCATTGTGTACGTCGTGTATGCTTTCATTGTAGGGTCCGACTGCTCGTTGTTTGGAGTTCTTGTGTCTGCACTGCATTATTTTTTTAGGATTCCTCTCTCCCCCAGGCCAATGGTATCATCATCAGTGTATCTCCCTCTAGCATGCTCTCTCCAGCCCCCTACCACTCTACCACTTATGCAGAAAGATGGGATAACTGTGTTAGAATTGTGTCTGTAAAACAAGAGTCAGAGCCTTTTGAATCCTTTCAAGAGTGAAGTGCCCAATACTTATACTCAGATACCAATGGCCCCTCCCCAGAGAGAGAGCTGGTATATGGCACTGACAGAGGCTGCTCTTCTTGCTAGTTGATCCCTCAGCTGTTGGGACCAACAGTGCACACCTAATCAAAGCTGGACCAATCGGATTTTATCTCACAGGAATTTGGAGTTGGATTACCATGATATTAAGACAGTTAGCTGCCGAGATCCAAGCTGCAGGCTCATGTAGATTTGGGAGCTGAGGCTACCATTTGGGGAAAGCTATGATGACCACATACCAAGTGGATGAAAGAAACAAGAAACCCAGTCTACAAAGAGAAGGATGGAGCTGCCATTCAAAGAGAAGCAGAACAGAGAGACTGTGTAACCTGAGAGAAAGACAGTGAAAAGGCAGGCTTGATTCCTGGCTCTCTCCATCCTTGTTCCTATTTCTAGGAGACCCAGCCATGCTTGTGATAATTGGGCTTCTTCAGAGTTCCTGGTATCATTCAATCAGCCTGCCTTTTAGTGAAGCTGGTTGTACTCCATTTCTGTTCTTTGCAACTGACACTTCCTGAGATAATGAGAAGAACTACAGTTTATTTATTGTTTACTGTGTCTTAAGCCCTTACCGACATCAACTCTGTAGAGTTGATATTTTTGTCTCCATTTTACAGGAGGAACTGAGCCTCAGGAAGGTAAGTAAACTTGCCCAAATCCATTCATGTGGTAGAGTGGAGCCTGGACCAGGGCTGTCTGTTTTCAGAAGCCATTCTTTAACCACTGTATCACACTCTGGTCCATGACTTTATGACATCTATTTTGAGTTGTTGAGCTTCCAGTTTATTGGCTGCTTTTCCAGATATGTGAGCTCTTGAACTAAAATATATTTTGACATCCAACAGTTCAAAGACATGAAGCCATAAAAATTATAAAACCAAACTAAAGCTTACTAAGTCATGTTTTACACTACCTCAATTTTACAAAAAAAACAAAAACTGAGGTCCCCAAATCTCAAGTTGCTTGTATAAGACTGAACAGCATTCATACATATGAGGTAGGTATTGAGTCACTAGTACTAGATTTCAGAGAGTTTTTTGCATCCTCACATCACATGATCAAATCTGCCTATTCCAAGGTAGTGTGATGCATTTTTCTCAAGACAATTAGCTTTGTACACAGTTTATCAGCTCATGGGATGTCAGGAGAACTGCACCTACCTTATAGAGTCACTTTTGCACTTAGGACACTTAATGCCACCATTATCCAACCTCCGTTAAGATTTCCCTTGACAATGAATGCTGAAAGAGCCTTTTTAGCATCATGGTCCAGGAACTACCTTTTTATTGATTACAATGAGATTTATTCAGTGAGTGTGCCATTGTTTAGGAAATCCCTTGCAAGAAACCTATCTTCTTTTCTTGCTTTTTATTTCCCAGTAAGTAAGTACTTTCTATATTCAAGATGCTGTGCTAGGCATTGTGGGAGAAATAAAGAGATATAGCAAACATCCCTTCTCTTAAAGTGCTCCCAGTCTAATTGTAATCTTTGAAGTGATTTGAAAATGGGATTTAAATGCACCGATTATTATGCAGCAAAGTATATGCTACCTTTTTTTCATATATAAGGCTATAAAAAAACAGGAGACATTTAGCAAGGGACAAATTACTATATAAAATACAAAATGCCTCTACAATAAAAAGTGTGGCTTTCGTTAGAGCACAATTTGATTTATTCTCTTAGCCTTTCTGATAAGTGAACCTTCGCATTTTCATATTTTGTTCTTAATTTTTAAGTATTGGAGTGTGTGCAATGAATGATCAATAGGTAGAGAGGGCAGCAATACCACAGTGCTTTGAAATTGCTCTGTTCACACCTCTCCCCTGTTTTCTCCAGGGACCGCGTTCCCCACTCATCCTTCTCTCTATTACAGCTGCCCCTGATGATTAAATATCAGTACCAAGCAGCTTTGTAGTATACTCTCCTAGGAGACTTCTTCTATTCATTTCTAGCATAATCTCTTATACTCATTTCTTGGGAATGAAAACCCATCTTGTCGCTTTCGGCCAGGTCCCAGAAGTGAAATACTGGGGCACATTAATCTGCCGTGACAGCCTAATCCCATTCCTCACCATCTCCCAACAACTCTCAATTTCCTAATTACGTTTCATAGTTTTCCTTTTTAAAGTTTTGTTTAAGTCACGACTGCACACTGCCATTCAGTCTGTTTTTCAAAGAATATGCATATCTAGGGAAGTTATCAAGGTACATTTACATTTGCACACATTTTTGGTGCCTGTGCAAAGTGCCAAATGCCTGTAGGGAAATTTCCACCTTGACTTTTCTTTTTAATAAGTTTCTCCTCATTGAGCTGCCTATCCAAAATGAAAAGCTTTAGTATGTTAAGATGACCTACCATCAATAATGCACATTGTGAATACTTACATGTATAAAGGTATTTGTACTTGTGGAATTTGGATTCTCTTCTCTTCCTCTCTCCATACACCCTACATATATAAAATTATATTTTCACAACTAAAGGATGTGTGCCCCAAAGACACTTATATGATGTATATACTTAGCACAAACAATTAAAATTAGGTGTGCTGTTAAAGTCAATTTTTTCCATATGTGACTGATCTCAGGGTTTTTTTTTCATATTTTATGTGAGAAAGTAGAAGCACACCTTTATAAGTGGAAGTATATTATGTGAGAGACATGACCTCTTTAAAAATGGTTTTACAATCAGCCTGGCACGGTGGCTCACGCCTTTAATCCCATCACTTTGGGAGGCCGAGGCGGGCAGATCATGAGGTCAGGAGTTCGAGACCAGCCTGGCCAACATGGTGAAACTTTGCCTCTACTAAAGATACAAAAAATTAGCTGAGCGTGGTGGTGCATGTCTGTAATCCCAGCTACTTGGGAGGCTGAGGCAGGAGAATCACTTGAACCCAGGAGGTGGAGCTTGCAGTAAGCTGACATCGCGCCATTGCACTCCAGCCTGGGTGACAGGGCAAGATTCTGTCTCAAAAAAAAAAAGGTTTCACGATCAATTAAAAGTAGATAATGCTGCTTATTATGTTCCCCTCCCACAAAATCACAATGCATTTTCACATATTGCCGCCTCTGGAAAATCCTTACCATAAATAAACAGATTCACTTTTTAAAGCCAGCATTTTCCAAACTTATTTGGCCATGGAACCCTTTTTATTTCTTCTCTTAATGCCATTTAACATTCAGAAGAACTAATATTCTGTAGAATACTTTTTGATAAAGCTTATCTTCACAGATATGTTTTTTTTTTTTTTTTTTTTTGCCACTTGTATCAAGACTGTAGACTTGGCTCTTGGTGGTCCCAGGAAGTTCCCAGTGTGTAACAGCACATATAGGCAGCATTCCTAATGGGCCTTGGCCTGAGACAAAAGGCACTAAGGGGTTTGGCAGTCTAGAAAATCTGCCAGGGACCAAATCTAATAGTGTAAATAAGGGATCCATTTGGAAATGGAAGTATTCTTGCTTAGATGATTTTACTTTTAAAAAACCCCTCAAAGTTGAATTAATACCATGCTCCATTCTCTGAGGGCTAAGATGGCACCTTGTTTGCAGAAAAGTGAGCATTTTTAGTGCAAGGTTGATCAGAGAAAAATTCCTGACACATTATAAGGGATTGTGAGCTTCCTGAAGGTCGAACATGTCTTATTTCTCTTTGTATTCCACATGCCTGGGGCCTGACATAATAATAGTTATCAATGCTTATTGGTTGAATGAATGATAGATGAATGAATGAATAACAAAGTCTCCCCACACTTTCATGGCATTAGTCTGGTTCAGTGGCAAAATCTACCTATCTTCTGTGATTGAATCGGTATTGTGTGAGGCTGGGCAGAATGTAAGATGGAATTACAGAAGGGAACAAAGAGGGAATCTGACGAGGAAGATGCTCAAACCATAGACAGTGGCTGCCTTTGCACAAATACTGGGAGATAGAATACACCAGATTGGAGACATATGGATATGGGGGAGAGGCCTCCATCCTACGCACAGGAAGGAGCAGTGCATCAGAAGCCATGGTGTATTTGTTAAAAGGTGTTGTTATCGTCCCCATCCCCACTCCCTTAAAGGAGAAAACATTCCTTATTCACCGAAACAAAGAAGATACAGAGTGACTTCTGATCATCTAGCTTATGCAACTTTTGTGGAGTCTGTTAACCCAACATGAATAAGGGAAGAGATAACATTTTGTATCTTGACTAGATACGAAAGATTCACACTAGTAAGTGAGGTGCATGTGAGCATGGCTGATTCATAGAAATGATCACAGGAGTCAGCCTGTGGTTAGCAATGATACTAATAGAATTCTGAATTAGATTTTGAAATCTTCTTTCATTGATAACAACCAGCTTAGTAAAAATGGAGAATCAAATATCAGAAATGTATGTTATAATTATCATTTTCATTATGTAACAGGAAGCTTAAAAACTTGGATTCAAATCTGGAACTGGTACAAGCTAGCTGTGTGACCTTGGAAAAGTTACTTAACTTCTCTGAGCCCTGTTTTCCTCATGTGTAAATGAGCAAGTAATACTTATATCATGGTCATTGCCAGGACTAAATGCTATAATGTATTAAGTTGTTAATAAATAGACTACTGCATGGTAGATACTAATGGTAGCTTTATTAATAATAATATTAGTATTATAAAATATGCTAACATACTTATTATCAAACTCCCAAGTTGAACTGTAATCTCTCGACATAGTAACTACTGTAAGCTTATTAGACAAGCAACCAATATTTTTTAAAGCACTTACTCTATGCCAGGCTCTAGGATGTGATATGCATATAAAGCATCACGGAATTTTAACAGCCAAGACAAAGGCATATAGTATAGGTTTTGAAACATGTGTCTTCATAGAAATGAACTCTATGTAAGATAAATAGTAACTAACATTAAATATTAATTTATCACTAAGATTCGCCTAGCAAATTTTTACTTATTAAATGATATAAATTAAGGCAAGATTTAAAGAAATAACACTTACATGATTAAAATCTAATACCCTCCTTACTAAGCACCTAAGAATAATAATTCCGATATTTTACACTATATTATATTATATTCAATAATTCCTACTGAACCTAATCCTGCTGGAAGAGCTGACCACATGTTGGGAGAAGAATTGGGAGAGTCTTTCCGAGAATTGCAAGTCCCTTGTACCCTTGAACCAATGGTGGTTTTGGGCTGCCTCCCACTGAAGTTGGAGGAAAGCTTGGGACCAAAAGTCTTCATGCTGCACTTAGATGCAGTCCTTACTTCTCTCACTGGCAGGACAGATTGTGTGCAATCAATCTCCAGCATTTCCAAGTTAAGGCCAAATTGCCTTTTCAATGTGGAAGCCCCCTGCAATAAGCAAGAAAGAACAAAATGATCTAGATGGACCCTTATCCTGAGTCCCATGGCTGCCTTTTACGCTGTGGGCTTCTCTGGGATGTCTCTTGATTCTTAAGATACTCTAACTCCCATTTCTTAAACAGAGTTGGAAGTGAACGTTTTTGAACTTTTTTTTTTTTGAGACGGAGTCTTGCTCTGTCCACCAGGCTGGAGTGCAATGGCATGATCTCAGCTCACTGCAACCTATGCTTCCCAGTTTCAAGTGATTCTCCTGCCTCAGACTCCCAAGTAATGAACACTTTGCAGAACTGATATTGTTAAGGAATGGGTTGTTCTACATAAATGAAATTTACAGATAACTCAAAGTAATCCCTTTAAGTATCAATGAGTATTTTATTAATTTAAAATGGAAATAGTCACATATGTTTTAATTATGGATTAATAATTAATATAGACTACAATCTACTACATGCTGGGAACTGTAATAGGCATTTTCAAATATTTTATTGTTCTCATAAATAACAGGTTAGGTAGATAATATAATCTTAGAGACAAAGAAACTGAGTCTTAAAAAGGCCAAGTAACCATCCGAAGCTACCACTTGGAGGAAGAGCTGAGATTTCCCTCCAAATCCAGAGAACTTTTCAGAGTTCCACACTGAGATATCATAGTGTGACTATGGACTGGGAGGCCGTAGTAGAAGGCTGTCAGCCTTTCATGTAGAGTAGATAAAATGCACTCTGCAGAATATTCACAAGGTCTTCTCCTATGGAAGTTCAAATACGTTTTGTATAAGACAGTTGTTCTCAACACTCAGAAGGCACAGAAGGTTAATGAAGCCTTCCCTGATCCCCAGAGCCAGAAATTATGTCTTTTTTTCCTCAGAACATCCATAGCACTTCAATTGGACCTGGAGCACATTTCTACAGTGATTAGTATTTGCATTGTTTTTATGTGCATTGTTTTTCCTTGTTATCTCATCTCATCTTTCTTACTAGTCTGTAAATTTCTTAGGGGCAGAGACTGCGTCGAATTCATCAAATATCATTTGCAGCATCTAGCCTAATACATAGAAAGTTCTATGTATTAGGAACTTTCTTATATATAGAAAGTTCCTGAACAATTTATTTCATAGATGAATGGACTACAAAAGCAGTTACCTGAGAATGTGTCTGCTCATGGTCCTTTGCCAAAAGCAAGAAAAGCAATTTGATCCAAAAAGCTGGTGTGGGGGAACCGTCGATAGGCCCTGCTCACTCACCCTCTGTCCTCTTTCAGGAGCGGCTCTGCCCTGGCCCAACTCTATGGAACCTCTGCTACCCTGGAGCATCACCATTTCAACCACGCCGTGATGATCCTTCAAAGTGAGGTACAGGCCTGATGTTCTGCTTCTCCCCTTGACGGAAACCAAAACAACTCTTTGTTTCCTCCCTCTCTTTCTTTGTGGTGCCACGGGTAGACACAAAGAAGTGGGAAAACCATTTCTAAGTCAACTTAATGGGCCTTAGTGGCTTTTTCTGTTCCTCTAGGTGCCTGAGTAGGACCTTGCAGAGTCTTCCTGAGCTGATTCACTTGGATTTCATTATTGGTTAGGAGGCTTTTCAGATTCACTTAGCAGGGTAACAGATATAGACTGCTTGTCACCATAGCATGACCTGACCTTCCTCAAAGGATACAGAGCACTAAGGGAACAACTTGATCCAAATAGTGAGCATTCCAACATTCCCATTTGGTGAAACTCTCAGTCATTTTAAAAGATGGTAGAAGCAAAAACAGGTTGAGAAAGTTACACCTTATTAGCACAATTGAGAAACTATACAACTTAAAAGAACTTAAAATTGTTGGTGGGACCAGTTAAGAAGTGAGAACTGCAGCTAAACTTAAGACCCAGGGCTAATGCCATATGCCTGATTTTGCTTCATGTGGCAATGCGGGAGTTAGAAGTAGTTGGAATTTTATACTTTTAGCTCTCCACAGAGAAAAACAGAAACCACTAACTGACTCTGGCTGCAGCATCTGAGTTTTAAATTGCCAGGAAAGGATCTGTTTAATTTTCTGCAAGCATACACACTTTTTTTTTTTTGAGGCCAGGAAGGGATCATCTGTTCCCCATTATTTGTCAGTTCTCTAGCTGTGCCATTAATTATTATTATTATCATCATTAAGGCCCTGCTTCGCTGGAATAGCATCATTAAATATGGAGGTTTTTTACCTCCAGCCTATCTTGAGAAAGCATGTCTTTTGCAATATCATGGAGGCCTTCGACCCCATAAAGGAGAGTCGGCACTCCGGAACCTGAATGCAGACTGCAAAAGGGAAAACCTGCTGGGAATGATGTATTTTTAGTTGGAAATGAAACACCAAGAGTTAGGCTCTCAGTAACTGGCAGAAGCCAGCATCCTGGCCTCTGTAGCTGTGGAGTTGTCCTCCAAAAACAGTGTCTTAGCTGAGAACTATGGAAGAACTTTGGTTCAAACTAGCTTTTCTGTGCTGGTAAAGGTGATGAGGATACACCTCTGACAAACCACCACCTTTGTAATAACAAGTATTATAAACAGGATGTCAGGTTTCCTCAGGGAAACAAACCCCACTCACTCAGAATTTGTGTTCATGCAAACAAAACACATTGGCCGTCCTTCACTCTGGGGTTCCCTATGAAGAACAGAGGCTATCAATGACGGAACCATGCACTGTCCCAGCACTGCCTCCAGTCCCCTGTGGTCCTGCCCATCAGAAAGGCAGAAATGCAGGTGCTATTATTGTTCTACTTTCCAAATGAGCTCTGGTGCAGAGAAGTTAGATAGCTTGAGGAAGTTTGCCCAGACCTTTCTTCCTCCACATCTGCATGTCTTTCCATTAACACCACATTCACAGCCTCCCTAAACAAAGAGCAGTATTTCAGGGAGACTCAAATCTACTTCAGGGACTGTAGAAGACTAATTTGCATATAAACAATACACTGATTGCAAATTAACTTTTTCTGGCTAGCACTGTCACTCTTAGCTGTAAATGGCATTAGTGATTATATATCCTTCAAAGTACAGTCACATGCAACATGTTTTGGTCAACAAGAGACCACATTGGTACGACAGTGGTCCCATAAGATTATAATACCATATTTTTACTGTAACTTTTCTATGTTTAAATAGGTTTAGATATACAAATACCAACCATTGTGTTACAGTTGCCCACAGTATTACAGATAGTATCATGATGTGTGGGTGTATAGCCTAGGAGCAATAGGCTATCCCATACAGCCTAGGTATGTAGTAGGCTGTATCATCTAGTTTTGTGTAAGTGCTCTCTATGATGTTCACACAATGAGGAGATCACCTAACAATGTATTTCTTGGAATGTACCCTCCTGTTATGTGACGCATTACTGTAATAAAACACACATCCTCATAAAATAATCCACACCCTCAAATTCAGACCAGATTTCTTCATATCTCAATGTTAACTTTTACTGTAACTTGCTCTTAAAGGCTGTGTGTCTTTGGGAGATTCTGGGTGCGTCACTGGACTCAGGTGACTGCTTTTCCATAGCTTCCTACCACTTTTTCCCCGGCCCCAGAACACCTGCCTGTGATTGATCATTGGGTAATGCACAGGCAAAAAAACCTGGGCAGAATTATGGTGCAGCATTCCTTTTGTTATTTGTCTTCTTCTTAATGGCTGAATTAAGGGTCTGAAGAGCTCATTTGAAAATTATTATTAATATTGGACCTGGTCCCAGGTAAAACCAATATACTCTAGTCTTTAAGGAGTGGCGGGTTCACCCAATGAAATAAATTAACTCGGGGAAACAGATTATCATCTGGTGCCTGGTAATAGATAATTTACTAATCGATATCCTAGTTCCCTGAAATAATTAATTTACCTCTCATTGGAGAATGGTTCATTCTCAGGCAGTCATTCCACCACTTTCCTTCTCCAGCATCTTCCGGCTCTCAACACGAGATTTAAAACTGGTCCAGTTCCCAGGCCATATGCTCATGAGTTCATATTTCACACTAAGAAAACCTAAAAAATGAAAAGTCCTGACTTTAAAAACAAACTAAGTGAATTGTTGATCACTTTACAGAAGGATTTTTCAGTTTACTAAAGACAAATATTTTAGTCTAAGTGTAGCTAACACAAATTTTGATGAAAACAAGGGTACCTGTCAAAGGTATGAAGATAAAGATGTCACCCCAACTTTACTTAGGTAAACGTCATTTTAGAGTCCCACTGTGCCAAGAACAATGTCTTATGCATCCTAGCTCTTCAGTAATTATTCATATTCACCATACTGGATTTAGCCTGCCACACACTTCATCAAAGTGCACCTTCATGGTGGGAGGCAGGTTTCCTCCGCTTCAGCAGCAGTGACATGTTGGGCAAGTAAATCTTTGTTCTGGGGGTCTCCTGTGCATCATGGGATGTATAGCAGCATCCCCAGCCTCTACTGCTAGATGCCAGTAGCACCTCAGCCGTTTGTGACAATCAAAAATGTCACTAGACCTTGCTAAAGATCCCCATTGTCGAAATGGCCCCCAGTTGAGAACCACTGTTCTAATGGCTTTTTATTCTTCTTAAAGTCATTTGTTGCCATAGCAAGTGTTTCCAAAATGCCAGCTTAAACCTTTACTGGTAGTGAAAATAGCATTTATTTTAGGGGGAGAAATGTTCCCAAATGTTTCACAAACTTCTCCTCTTAAGTAATTCCATAGGAAATGGGTAGTCAGATGGAATTGTGGGCACAACATATTCATAGTAAGATAAGTTCCAACAATTTCAGATTTTCCCTTTGAGACTAAGCATGTAACAAAGTGTCCCTTGTTAGACTTTGTCAAAAATGACTGTGCATTCTGGCTTTGCTAGGTTTGCCAGGGAATCTGTTTATATTTATACAAAATTTCACTATGCTTTTTAAAAAGTGATTTTTTTAATGTTCCCAGACTTTTTTTTAATAGAGGAAAAACATGTAATCAACAACCACAGATTTAACGTCCTTTGTGACTTTTTACTTTCTCATTACAGGGTCACAATATCTTTGCTAACCTGTCCTCCAAGGAATATAGTGACCTTATGCAGCTTTTGAAGCAGTCAATATTGGCAACAGACCTCACGCTGTACTTCGAGTAGGTATTGGCATTTGATCTGTTTGACAAATGGATGTCTAAAGTTCCATCCTGTAATTAATCTACAGGTCTACACTGGAGGTTACCTGTTATTCTAGCATTGATATCAATGTGTAAATGAGCTAAACTTTTTTTGTTGTTGTTTCTCTTTCATATAAATGAAGTCCATTAAAGTGGTGTGTATAAGCCAAGAAAGTCAAGGCTACAGTCACAAGATTTCTATTTTTCTTCTGTTTTATGAGTTTGTCTGACACACAACTCTGAAACTAAGTGATGGCCATTTTTATCATAGAAACTAGCTAATATTGCTATTTAAGACCGTTAACTTCTGGTCAGCTGTATAATGGCATTGCTAATGAAGATGAGAAATATTCAGTGATGGAAAATTAACTAGCAATCCAACAGTTCATTCCTTGATTCTTTTCTATCTCTTTCTTAGAAGAGCTTTCTCTCCTTTTCACCAAAGTTCAGGCCTTTCTCTAAGCTGGAAATTGCACCCTCCCTTTTCCAGTGGGACCTGCTTTATCAGGCGCCACCTTTCTTAGCAGCCTGGAAATTTCTTCCACCACTCATTTGCACAATTTTCTCCTATATTAAAGACCAAACCATGTCACTCCCTTAAAAAAATTTTTCATTTGACCCCATGGAGATCTTTAATTGCTTTTTTATTTACCTTTCTTTTACTGTCTGTCTTTTTAAATAAACAGAGCACATTTAGTACCTCTATTTTCCTAACACCCATTTACACTGTAAAGAGCAGAGTCCATCTCCACACTCTATCAAAATTGTACACTCAGAGGTCACCAGAGCCATTTCTCTCCTCAAATTCGATGGCCTGTACTCATTTCTGATAGTTTCCTTCTTCTTTGAGATATCTGAAGGTTTAATGAGTTATTACTAATTTCTACTCTCCTTGCTTCCCCAGTCTCCAGCTGCCTTTCTCTCTTCTTTTCTAGATCCTTGGCAGGTTTCTTTTTTTTTCTTGATCCTGTGTATAAGCTCTTGAAACATGTTCTTCTTTCTCTACTAAGATCACTCCCCTGGCCTCATTTCTATGTTATCTCTATTTATGTTATGACCTGTGTGTAGAAGACTCTGAAATTCTTCACTCCAAACTCCCTCACACTGTAGACCTCTATCTCCAGCTTCCATTTCAAAAACCTTCAGTGTCCTCATTGCTTTCAAAGGAAGTTCTAAACTTGGTTTGACTTTCAAGGCCCTCTATAATCTGCCCCCAACCTTTTTTCATTCTTACCTTCCACATCTCACCTACATGATTGGTCTATGTCAACCAGACTAGTCTATGCATTACCCTTTGGAACACCCTGTGTAATGCTCCCTGTGCCCTGATTGTATCACCATTCCCACATCGAATCCTGTTCCTCCACTCACCATCTTCCTGACTGACCATCCTTTAAGATGTGTTTCTTCTATCACTTTTTCTAGGAAGTCTTGTGCCATTCGCTTTGAAATGACTCCCTTTGAAAAGCACTGTGGCATTGCATCAGTTAGAATTAGGCTCAATTGTAAGGGATGTTCAAAGCTTAAGACACTAAAAGCCCAAAGAGATTGCTAGAAAGTCAGTATATAGAACGCTTAGCACCCAGGAAGTCTTCTACTAACACAGCCAGGTCACTCCCCTTATTCTACCTTTGGAAGGCCACAAATTTATCCTCTGGAGAAATAAAATGAGGAGCTCTGAACTGAGGAGAGGTACAGGGTGGGAATGAGATACAGTGCTCAGGAGAAGGGATTAAGTTAAATGGAACCAGTCTCTGGATTGAAAACCTGTAGCCCATAGCCAAGCACTTAGAAGCTAGGATTGAAAACCTGTAGCCCATAGCCAAGCACTTAGAAGCTGGGAGTCTATAAGCCATACACCCAGGGTTGTCAGATTTAGCAAGTAGAAGTACAGAAAGTCCAATTATATTTAAATTTCAGATAAACAATAAATACTTTTTTAGAATAGTTAGATGCCCCATGAAACATTTGGGACATATTTATACTAAAAATTATTTTTTGTATATTTCAGAATAGCTACAAGAGAGGACTTGAAATGTTCCTAACAAATAGAAATGATAAATATCCAAGGTGACAGATATCCTAAATACCCTGACTTGATCATACCACATTCTATGTATGTAACAAAATGTCATATGTACCCAATAAATATGTATAAATATTATGTATCAATCAAATATTTTTAAAATAATTATTTTTTATCTGAAACTCAAATTATTTTATCTAGCAATTATACCTCTCCCCCCCACACACACAACTCCCATTTAGCTTTTTAATGCCTTACTATTACACGTGGAAAACCAAGAATCACAGAACATTTTTTCAGCATCCAATAGGAAAGACAGAGGCCAAACAGGAAAAAAAAAATGAAATTCAGAGAAAACAGGGAGAGGAAGAAAACAAAACTAAAAACTATTGTTAGTATTCTCAGAGAGCTAAGATATTGCATCCATGAAACAAGAACAGGATGCTTTTTAAAAATAGTAATAGGAGCAACTATGAGAAAGAAAGCACTTTCAAAAATTAAGAACATGATAGCCAAAATAAAAAAAAAATCCAATGAAAGCATTAGGAAACACAGGCCAAGGACAAAAGCCATCAAAATAGAAAACACTGCTATATTTCATTGTATCTCTTTTAGTACTATTTGTTAACTATGTTCATGTATTACTTTGATAAATATAATTTTTAATTAGTTTAAAATATATACTTAAAAATTAAAATCCCAGCTCTGCCACTAATTAGCTGTGTGTCGTCAGATAAATTATTTACTTCTCTGAGCCTTTCTTTCAAATATAAAATGGAGATAACAGTACCTATGTCATGTCTTAGAAATGGTGACATCTACAACCTCATTTGCTTTATAACCTATTTATTTTGCATGTTTTGTGGCCCTTTGGTTGACTTAAATGTCATGATCTTTCATCTATTTTCTGGATTAATGCTCCTTAATTTGGGATTTATGGAAAGCCTGTATCCTTTTAATGTTTTATTGCCTGTCCCTGACACTTGCAGGATCTTGTGTTATTTTCCTCAAAGTAGAAGCATTTTCCCAAGCCATATTTCCAAGTAACTTCTAAAGAGAGAAAAAAAATATATCAACACTCAGAGTCCATTTATCAAGCCCTGTTAGGGATTTGACAAATCACTGAGTGACCGCTGGCATGCAGTCAACGAAGTTGGTTGCAACTCGTTTTCTCATTACTCTGTTCTTATCTTAATGCTGCAGCCCCTGCTAATGTTTGCTGACTCCCAAAGAAGCTGGCTTGTTCTCTTTTCATCAGCGTTATTGTTTTTTGAGGTTCTGAATAGCTGCCCATTCTCTAATCTAGACTTTCAGAGGATTATTCACTTGCCTGTCTGAAGTTGCATCAAACTGAAGTTGCATCAAAATATTGCCATATTTTTAGCCAGAACAATCCCTAGGGTTATAATGAGGGGGAAAGCAACTACTACAAACTGTCGCCCAGATGTTTTTATTTAATAAATGTGCAATTGTGGAATCGGAAGGATCTTAGAAATGATGCAATCCAATTCATCTCCTTTTTTGCTGATCAGGCGCAGAGGTCCAAATAGTTAAATAGCGTAGCTTAGGTCGCATCACTCATTATTGGTAAAACTGGAACCCACACCTCCTCTTTCAGGGCTTTTTCTTCAGTCACCATGCTTCCCTCTCAAACGGAAGAATCAAGAAATCATTGTCATTTTAATTGGGGATATATTATGTGATAATGTTGACCCTTTCCAGGTGTTCTGTAATCAGTTTAAACACCAGCTTGAGGCCCCTGTGTCCTCTCCCAAAGCAAAGTTGGAGATAAAGGTTTGCATTCAGGTAGTTTAGTTTTGGAAATGACACCAAGAATAAGAGGGGCTGGGACAGCGAAATGGGGAAGGAGGGAAGCCAGTGAAAGGAAGGACACATTTCTTTGTTGTTCACCACTATGGTCAGCCAGTCTTGATCCTGCAGGGACCATCTGAGAAGTCTCATATATCGCACTTCAAAATTGTCCACCACGTACCATCCTCATCAACCAAATGTCGATCTGTGGGATGTTAGCTCTCATGTACTTCCAGGTTGTGTGTGCCTGATGACTGGGCATTCCTGCAGCCGTCTCATCCCTGTTCCCACACATGAAGTCAGAGCAGTGCCAGGGCAGAAAGTATGTGATCCACAGGACCGCTGAGGCACTGTGTGTAGAAAGTATGTGATCCACAGGACCGCTGAGGCACTGTGTGTAGAAAGTATGTGATCCACAGGACCGCTGAGGCACTGCGTGTAGCAGCAACGACAGGAGAGGGGTGGGTGGGCCAAGAGGATATGAGGCTCCCTGTACAGCTAGTTTCTGGAAGTCTGGATTATTGTTGGTTCTTCTGCCCTGACTACTAAACTCAAAAGTCATGATGCAGTTGAAGAAACCAAAAAGGAAGCTCACTGCTTTCCTCCCTTAGAGGGAGAAAGTCACTCTAGGAAAGGGCCAGGCTGGGCAGGGTAGAGCCCTGCCTTTTGGAGACAGGTTTCTGACTTATCCTAGAGGCAAGATTTCTTGCCATGCTCTAAAAGGAAAAAAATACATAAAATTCATGGAAATGAGGAAAGGCTTTCAAAACATCCACAAAAACTTATGACTTTAATTTCTAAAGACCTTGTGTGTCCTTGGGATTCTATGTCATTCAAATGGCATATGAAAGCAGAATTCACGAGATTAAAATACCAAAACAAACAAAATCCTTAATGTGGATTTCTAAGTTTCACAACCTGAGCCTGGGGGTTAATGATTCATTCTGATTTTCCAACTCACTGAAAACGTTTTCCAGTTACTGCTGAGCAACTTTCTGAAATTGATTTCTGTGCCTGTTTCTGAGTCCCTGCAGTGAATAAGGCTTTGATAATTAAGTAGTAATTTCATCAGCTTTGAGAGTCGGATGTCTCTTTGCCTCAGTTTCCTTGTCAGCAACAGGGGTATAGGCGTATCACCCATTCTAATCTCCTAGGATTCTTGTGGCAGTGAAAAGAGATTAATTTTATGAAAGAGCTTTGACAATGTAAAGTACCTTATAAAAAAAGTAATCACTCAGCCAGAAAACTTAATAAAATATGCACCATAAAAGATGATGCTTGTTGGAGTGGGCAGAGAGATCTAAAATTACAAATGTTATAACTTCAAAGGGATGGTACAAATGCCCTGTACTATTTATCTGCATGTAAATCAACAAAGATGACCTATGCACCTTCCACTATTAGTAATAAAAACAACTAATATTTTTTGAGTGATTACTTAGGACCTTTATATATATATATTATGCCATTCAACAGTGAAAGCAGTCCTATTAAAATAGGTACTATTATTAATGTCAACCTAAAAGAAAGAAGCTGTGGCAAAATTAATATAAGTAGAGAGTTTATTTGGGTCAAGATTGAGGACTGCAACCCCAGAGCATGGATTCAAGTTGCCCTGAATATGCCGTCCAATTAGCAGCAGTTACAAGTGGATTTTCAAAAGGAAAGAAGAGGTAATTTCTACATTGTTTACCAAGAATTTACATTAACATAACATAAGCTATTGATTGGCTTTGTTACATTGTCTCTTCTATCACAAATTCTAGGAACATGAAGATAGTGGGTGAGGCAGCTAGTCAGAAACAAAATGACTTTCAACAGTGGCCCCCAAGCATGGGTTAGGGGAGTGGGGAGCATGACTGAAGTCCCATACTCATGACTCTCTGGGCCTGCAAGGAGCTCAGACTGCTCCGAGCTGTTTTTTCTTTTCTCATTAACCACACAGTACACATGAGGAAACTGAGGTTTGGAGTGATTCAGTCAATTGCTCACAATATTAAATAGTATATCTGGAATTTGAACCAAGTAGTTGGACTCCAAAATGTTCTTAGTTACTATGCAGTTATATAGTAGTCCAAGAGTACTCAAGGGGAAACTAGGGCCAATCCAGGAAACATATGGGCATTAGAAACAGCAGAAATTTGAGGATGTAAATGTCTAAAGCTAATTCCAAACACACTTTGTGTCAGCATGCTAAGTGTTAGCAATTCAACTAATGCCAGGCCCCACCACTGGGAGTGCAGGGTGGATGTGGAGGCTCCAAGTCAGTGGTGCTCAGGACCCAATCTGGTGGGGCTAAGACTAAAATTAGAGGCTTCTTGTGTGCAGTTGAGCTAAGTTGGTGCACCAGTGGTTGAAAATTCTTTAGCTTTAATACAGTCACAGGGGTTGTTGCTATTGGGTAGCAATAAACAGTTTAGCACTGATCCTCAACAGGTTGTGATTACATAACACTTTATCTCATCCTCTAGGTGTCTGCTCCATGCCCAGCACCATTCTAGGCATTACAGTATCTTCCTGTATCAGCACTGAAATGGAAGCTCTATGAATGCAGACACCTTACTCTTTAGCTCACTCTTGGAACCCACAAAACCTGACACACTGCCTGACATAATGAGTTCTCAAAGTAGCTTTTTGATACTGAATTATCATATCAATGTGCAAGGTAGATATTGTTAGCCCCATCTGATAAATAGGGAAAACTGGGCTTAAAGAGGTTGAGTAATTTGTCCAAAGTCACTAAGTTTTCTGTGATCAGTTCTCCATGACACAATGCCTCAGACCATGATTTAAGCAAAGAATTTTCCAATAATTCAGATATTATAAATCCACTTGGGTGCTCAATGCTTTTAAGATTGGCTTCCTAAATTAATCAGACTTATCCTCAAATTGAAAATTTGCCACTTCTCTTTGTGATCTACACTCATCAGCAATTATGGAAAATGCCCAGTCTGATGGTTTCTTTGTATTTGTCTCTCCAAAGGGATGCAGTAAATAGCATTTCTCAAAAGCATCTGATGATGACAGAAAACTGCGCTAAACTATTTTAAATTGTTCAATGTGATAGTTTGACCAATTCTTTTAAAAATTAGATTAATATCTAGACAATTCATTTAAAAAATTACAGTGGGAACTCAACAAATGTTTCTACTGCTAGGCAGACATTCATTCATCATTCAACAAATGTTTATTAAAAGCCAGCTATGTTCAGTGTTCTCAACTTCTACAGTTGCCTGCACTCGACCAACCCCATATTGGAAAGGATGAAAGTAAACTGATTAGTAATAAGGTGTTAATGACTGATAGAACTTAGGCCATTACTCTATCCCAAACATTATTATATTTTGACAGAGCCTGATGACTTAACTCATTGAAATTATATATTATTATAACATTAGGACAGCAGCCCCTGTAGTAGGTTGATGGAGGAAGTATTTTGGTAATTCTTGACATATTTCAAAGCATTTTTCCATATACTCATTCCATATCCCCATCCATATGATATCAAAACTGACTAAAAATTGAGAAATGTAGCCAACCAGCACTTCTTGATGGTATCTTTGTGCCAGGCACTGTGCTAGTTGCTGGGAATGTACAAGCAGATAGGACATGGTTCTTACCTTCAGGGACTCAGAGCCCAGTTGGGAAGAGAGAAGGCAGCAACACCCAGCAGCAAAGGGCTGTGTGGAAGTGAATGCGGGAGCAGCTGGAGTGTGCCCTGTCTAGCCATGGCTTACACAGCTTCTTTGCCTGGTGATTGTGGTTTGAATGATCTGACAGCTAGGGCCTTGTGGTCTCTAATCTTCTGCCATTTTCAACATATAGAGTAATTTTTATCTTTCTACTGCCTGCATTTTGCGAGTTTTATTTGTGCCATCAACAACAGCACAGCATCAAACAGGTCATTTCACTCAGGTTCTTGGCAGGCCCTTGTATTGTGCTAGTCTGAAGCAGGGAGAAAGTTCACTTCAAAATTAAATAGAACACGTTTTTTCTTTAGTCATAATAACTGGAGTTAACATCTGTATATTAATTTTCTATTCCTCTCCAATGTTTGTATGCAAAAAATGTCCAGAAATCTCTCTAGAATCTGCATGTAACAATTAATTGCAGATGTATGATTTGCCTGTTGAGCAAGCTGTAAGAAGACCAAAAGCACCCACTCACCCCATCCACACATCCGCGTGCCCTGCAGCCCCTGCCTGACAACTCTGGAGTTAAAATTGAGGAGAGTTACAGGCCGGGCACAGTGGCTCACGCCTGTAATCCCAGCACTTTGGGAGAACAAGGGAGGTGGATCACCTGAGGTCGGGAGGTCAAGACTAACCTGACCAACATGGAGAAACCCTGTCTCTACTAAAAATTCAAAATTAGCTGGGCGTGGTGGTGCATGCCTGTAATCCCAGCTACTCGGGAGGCTGAGGCAGGAGAATCTCTTGAACCCGGGAGGCAGAGGTTGCAGTGAGCCGAGATCACGCCATTGCACTCCAGCCTGGGCAACAAGAGTGAAACTCCATCTCAAATAAAATAAAATAAAAAAAAAAAAAGGAAGAAAGAAATTGAGGAGAGTTACAATGATGATTTGCCACCTCAGCAGTAAAACCTTCCTAATGTTTATGGACTTTTAGTAGATTCAAAGGAGTTAGATGAATAGATAGATAAAGAATATATATACCTAAGTACATGTATAGATACATAAATTTGCAAAAAAAATTCATGATTAAAATGTACACAGAAATGGTGATTTCTCATTTTACAAATAAAAGATGCCTTGCAGATAAATTACAAACCAGAAAGATTTTCATTGTGGTGATGGGTGACTGGTAACCAATCTTTAGAATTATTTTTGAAGGTAATTTTAGCAGTTCTGTTCTGATGCTTTTTTAAAGACTGCTATTTTTCTGGGTGGAACATATGTCAGGAGAGCAGGATAAAAGCCTAATAAAAACATATCTGATTATAAATGAGATTTTCCAGTAAGTTGCTTTTCACTAGCTGAGGTACTTGCCATTGTCCTTGAAAACCAAGGTTCCCCATGATCTGCGTGAGAAGTTAATGATACAGTTCCTCATGACAAAGAAGTCTGCATCCAGCGGGTATTGTATATTTTTGTGGATTTTCAAATATTCTTTTTAGCAGCCTCATGCTTCTAAAAATGCCCCTGTTTCTAACAGTTTCACATATGTTCATGCTGTTTACTCTGTTTAATCTATATACACATGTACATTTGGATGGTAACAGAACAGCTGTATGGGCAAACTTGTTCCCAAAAGCATAGTGAATTTCACATTGTCACTTTGTAATGATTATTACTAGGGAGAAGGTCAGAAATACATCACATAGAGCTGTGAACCACCAACCTGGCCCAGGCTATCTGCAGCTCTTCTTTGGAGCACCTCCTTATTGATGATGGAAAGAACCCTGTCTGTGTCTGCCTTGATAGTTTGTATTGCCTTGGTACAGCAGCCTGTGATGCTGTTACATCGCATGAGGGCTGCTGGCCCCACTGTCCATACACTTACAACATGAAAAGCTATCTGGCCCAAAGGTGTATGCTACATGTAATTTACAAAGATGATCTGAGAGGGCAGAACCGGGAGGCTGGGGACTTGTAATCTACCTAGATCTTTCTGTAACTGCCCTGGGGCCCTGGACAAGTCATTTCACCTTCCTTCACCTTGAGTTTCCTCACCTATAAAATGAGAGAATTAATAGGAGATTTTTCTCAAAGGTTCTATACAGCCCTACCAGTCTATAACTATAATGAAAACTCAAACACAGAAAAGAAGTCATTCTATGACCCAGCAATTTTACACATACATGTACATATTCATATACATAGAGAGAGAGAGAACTCACACAAATTCACAAAGAAACATGTACAAGGTGGTTCATAGCTGCATTGTATGTAATAGCAAGAAATATTGGAAATAATATAAATTTCCATCATCCAGGAAATGGGTAAATAAACAGTGGTATAATAATAGATGGAAATAGCATACATCAGCATGAAGGAATGGCCTAGAATTATATATAACAACATAGGTAACTCTCGCAAGCATTGAATGGAAAAAGCAAGTTGCCAGAGAATACATACACTATGATGACATTATTTGTATAAACTTTTAAAACATGTAGAGCAATATTATATATAATTTGCCTAGTAAAATTATAAGGATATATGTGATGATGCTTTATACAAAATTTAGAAAATGGTCATTGTATGGTGAGTGGGAGGAAGACAGAAGCAACAGTGGGAGGTGCACAGGGCCTCAACAGGACTGGCAGAGCTTTATTTCTAGGCAGGAAGGTAGATGGAAACTCTATGTGTGTCCATTGTGTAATTTTTATACCTTTTAAATTTATTAAGTATGCACAATAAATTTATTACATGATCTTGCCATATCATCACTTCAAAATCCTTTTTGTAGCCTTGTGAAAATGATTAACTCTATCTCCTGATCTTTCAAGAAGGATTTTTTCAGGAACTTTAAAAAAAGTTAAATGTGGCCAGGCACAATGGCTCATGCCTGTAATCCCAGCACTCTGGGAGGCCGAGGTGGGTGGATCACCTGAGGTCAGGAGTTCAAGACCAGCCTGGCCAACATAGCAAAACACCATCTCTACTAAAAATAAAAAAAATTAGCTGAGCATGGTGGCAGGCACCTGTAATCCCAACTACTCAGGAGGCTGAGGCAGCAGAATCGCTTGAACCCGGGAGGCGGAGGTTGCAGTGAGCCAAGAAAGCACCATTGAATTCCAGCCTGGGCAACAAGAGCGAAACTCCGTCTCTGAAAAAAAAAAAAAAAAATTTACATGTACTTTGGTTTAAACTTTAAAATATCTCTTTGGCTATTTAATATGTGACCAAATACATTACCGGATGTGTTATACATGGTTCTACCAGTGACTACACTTTTCTTTTCTTTTTTTTTCTTTTTTGAAACGGTGTCTCACTCTGTCGCCCAGGCTGGAGTGCAGTGGCATGATCACAGCTCACTGCAGCCTTGACTTCCCAGGCTCAATCTATCCTCCCGCCTCAGCCTCCCTAGTAGCTGGGACTACAGGCACGTGCCACCACACGTGGCTAATTTTTGTATTTTTTCTAGAGACGGAATCCCACTTTGTTGCTAAGGCTGGTCTGAAACTACTGGGATCGAGCAATCCTCCTCCCTTGGCCCCCCAAAGCGCTGGGATTACAGGCGTGAGCCACTATGCCTGGCCTCTCATGTTTTTCTTGACAAAATTATACAAGTTGATCAGTTCTTCGTGATTCCTATTATCCAGAAAGATTTCTAATATCTCCTAAGAACATAATCAAACCTTGGGACGTCAGAGTAAATAGAACCTATCACGAAGTAGCCATCCTTTTGTCTGTGAAGGAAGAATCAAATTAGTATGCTACGTTTTGATATACCTGATGAAAAGGCTCCTCTCACTGTTCCCTAGGAATAGTGGATGTTCCCTTTTGTCCTAGCGTTGCTACTGTGATGTGAAGTCTGTGACTGATTTTGATTTTGTTGATTTAAGACTTTCACACCAGCAGCTCTAGCTGTTAAAATTTCTATCATTGGGGAATTTATTCTTATGATGCTGTTTGATTGTCATATCATAGATTTGCATTTTTTAAAGAAAGGAATTTGGGCTGGGCACGATGGCTCACGCCTGTATTCCCAGCACTATGGGAGGCCGAGGCGGGCAGATGACCTGAGGTTGGGAGTTCGAGACCAGCCTGACCAACATGGAGAAACCCCATCTCTACTAAAAATACAAAATTAGCCAGGCCTGGTGGTGCATGCCTGTAATCCCAGCTACTCCGGAGGCTGAGGCAGAGAATCGCTTGAACCCAGGAGAACCCAGGAGGCAGATCGCGCCTCAGAACCAGTGAGCCAAGATCACGACATTGCACTCCAGCCTGCGCAACAAGAGCGAAACTCTGTCTCAAAAAAAAAAAAAAAAAAAAAAAGGAATTTGTTTTCTGCAATGAGTTAGGGAACTTGCTTTCACTCTGCACCAAAAATGTTATGTTCCCTGTAGTGAACATACTATGGGCAGATATAACAATAGTTAATGGAAGGTGAGTCAGATATTGGATGGAAATTGTGTTCTTACCTCCTACAACTTGTTATGTTGCCCATTTGGTTCAAGTTAGAATCTACTCTGCAAGAATCTGACAGGGCTTTTCTTGAATAGATTTTGTGTTGTTTACTTACCTCAATCTCTCCAAATGGCAACTGTGAAGCCCCTAGAAAAATTAGGATCTAGGTGAAACCAGTGTTTAAAGAGTTTGTTTGTTTAATGATTAGCTTTCTAAGATAATCATTCTCATTCATTCATCAATTCAACAAATATTTATTGAGCTTCTACTACATGTCAAGCATTGTTGTAGGTATTGAGGGGCAGAAGTGAACAAAAGTGGGCCAAGCCTTTGTCCTCATGAAGCTTCATTCTAGCGATTTCTTGGAATAACTCACAGAATTGAAATGGCCACCCAGGAGCATATGATGACAAGGAGGATGGCTGACAAGCTTTCAGAAAGTCTTTCACAATCCTCCAGGATCCTCCCAGCCAAGCGAAATGCCTTCCTCCGTGCTCCAAGGACACCCTGGATGTATCTTAGCTGCTTGGGGCAGCTGTTATTTTAACCTATTGTGTTTGTATCCCAGCTCTGCCACTCACTATCTGTGAAACCTTGAGCCAGGTACTCACCCTTCTGAGCTTAATCACAGTAACTAATCCTTACTGATAACCTAATTTTGCCAGGCAATCTGCTAAATGTTTTACATAAATCATTTCATTTGATCCTCCCATCAACCCTACAAAGTAGATCCCATTACTATAACTCTTTTACTAATAAGAAAACTGAAGTCCAGCAAGGTTAAGTAACCTACTCAAGGTCAGTCATGTGAGTAGTGAGTGCCAGACCCCATTAAGTTTGCCAGGAACACAGTAAAGACCCAGTGAATATCATCCTCATCAGGGCTGGAACTAGGGTGAAGCAAGTGAGGTGAGTGGTTCAAATACAAGTTCAGATCTTGTCTTTATTGAGAATTTTGTTGTTGTGTTCATTATGGATGTTTTACATTTATTGTTATTTTGTTAAATATCTCATTAAAATATTTATCCTGATAACTAAGTTTTTTGGCACCCACTTCAGTTTTGTTCCCCAGGTGAGTGCCTCTCTCACATCACTCTAGTCCCGGTATTATTATTCTCATTAATATTACATTTAAAGAGGGAATTACCTATTTATTTGTTGGTAGCCCTGGCTAAACTCAGAGACATTTAAAAGTAACCCCCAATTATCTTGTGACCGTAAAGCCTAATAAAGACTTGTTACAGAGTAGATGTTCAATAAATACTTGTTGGACTTCATAATAATTTGAAAAAAATATGAATTTCTATGTAGAGAGAGGAGAAAACTGAGCAAACTGTTAGATCTCCATTAGTCCAGTTAGTCCACTGTGTATTATTTTTGGCAGTAATAGTATTAATATTGTTTACAAATTAACCATAGCTTCAGGTATTGAGTATCTAACAGGGCCAAATGTTTAGTGCACCTTATCTCAATTTCTCACTACAAAGCTGGAAACTGAGGCTCAGCAATGTGAAGTTACTCACCTAAGATCACACAGCTAATAAGTGACAGTCAGCATTAAGCCAGGTCAGTGTGGGTCCAAACCTGGGCTCTTTCCACTCCACCACTTCCCTTTCTATTTCACTTCACAGTCAGTGATGGTAATGTTGTAGAAAAACTGGGTTCTTGTCACACGACCAGGAAAGATTAGGCAAGCAGACACTTTGAAGGGTGAGAGGTTATGGAATTTATTGGGCAAAAAGGAAAAAGACTCAGCAAAGCAAGAGAGGTTCCTATTGACAGGCCCCCATCTCACAGACTGAATCCCAGGTTCCCACACAGGAACAGAAGGGGTCAGGCTCCTCCCTACTGCAAACAGCGCAAACTTCCCGAGGCCTCACCCATCCTCCCAATGCGCAGGCGGGTTGGAGATTCTCCGGGGAGCCTGTTTTACTTGGCTATCTCAGTAATATGAAAAAGGCACGACCATTGGTCATGAAGAAGGGAATGGGTCAAGTGAAGAAGATAAGAAAGTTATACGAAGAAAAGAAATGTATACACCTGCCCACCCAAAGTAGAAGGAGTTCCTGGGCCCTTCTGTGTAATTGGGCTATGCCATCTCACCAGTTGCTGTAAGGTTATCTTGGAGATTCTTGCATGCTATATGTAGTGTGGCCTTGACCTGCATCATCTTGAAAGGATAGATCCAGGATCTGTCTTTGTGTCTCTAATACAGAAGTGAGTTATACATGTCTTCCTGACCTGTCTCCTTTCAAGTAATTTTAGTAGTTAGTCTGACCCATTGGCAAGAAATCCACACAGTTGGTCAGTTGGTGATAAGCACCCCAGGCCAGACACAGAGGAGCCAGTTGTTCTCAACCTCTTGTCCTTTGTCCCCCAGTACAGAGGGTCAGCACTAAGTTTCTGAGATCCTAGTCAGATTTCTACCATAAATTATATGTCATGGTGGTATTTTCCAAAGTGTAGTTTTTGAAACATCAGTACTATGTGGAATTTTGTGATGAAATAAGGTTAAACAGGCTTTTCTACCTCCATATTTCTCAGAGACTTCAAAGGCTAATGTAGATGGTGTCTCCAAAAGAGTTATATTAAGGGCAGCATTTCTCAAACCTACTTGGCCAGGAATGTCTTCACATGGAGCACCTCTTAAGTCTAGCATTTTGAGAGTTGCGCTTTGGGAAATGGTGTGTTAGGATCTCTTAAATATTCTCTCATTAGCAAGTGCCAAGAGGATGAAAACTTGGGAAGTGATTCTTAAATCAAAATGGTGATGTCCTCTTTTTTCCTTTTCTCACTAAAACTGAAAATCATCTAACTAAAATATTCCTTGCTTGTCTTTTCCATATCTACACATCTCCAGATGGATTTCCATGGGTGTATGTGTGAGTTGTAAACCAAAAAGTGTCTGTGACAGGTCTTAATCAATTTAGAAGTTTATTTTGCCAAGGTTAAGGATATGCCCATGACATAGACTCAGAAAGTCCTGAGAACATAGGCCCAAGGTGGCTGGGCTACAGCTTGGTTTTATATGTTTTAGGGAGACATAAGACATCAATCAATACATGTATGATGTACGTTGGTTCAGTCAGGAAAGGCGGAACATCTTGAAGCGGGGAGTGGCTTCCAGGTCATAGGTGGATTCAAAGATTTCCTGATTGGCAGTTAGTTGAAAGGGTTTATCTAAAGACCTGGAATCAGTAGAATGGAGTGTCTGGGTTAAGATAAGGGGTTGTGGAGAACAATGTTTTGGTTTTGCAGATGAAGCCTCCAGGTAGCGGCCTTCGGAGAGAATAAATTGTAAATGTTTCTTATCAGACTTTAAAAGGTGCCAAGCTCTTACTTAATTCTCTCCTGGGATTAGGAAAAAGACCTGGAAAGGGAATCAGATTCTCTACAGAATGTAGATTTTCTCCAAAAGAGACAGCTTTGCAAGGCCATTTCAAAATATGTCAAATAATTATATTTTGGGATAAAATACTTTGATTTCTTTTAGGGCCTGCTATCTGTCATGTTGGTATCTTACTGCTACAAAGAGTCTGTTTTGTCAGTCTTAAGGTCTCTGTTTTAATGTTAATGCTGGTCAGCTGTACCTGAATTCCAAAAGGGAGGAAGGAATAATGAGGCATGTCCAACTCCCACTTCCTATCATGTCCTGTACTAGCATTTCAGGTTAATTTAGGAATGCCCTTGGCCAAGAGGAGAAGTCCATTTATTTGGTTGGGGGCTTAGAATTTTATTTTTGGTTTACAGTGTCGAGCACTTAAAATGTTCAGACACTATGCTACCTGCTTACCACATGTCATTCATTTAATCCTCACAGTAACTCTATGAGTTAGCAACTAAAACCCCCGTGTTAGAGATTAAGAAATTGAGACTCAGAGGGTTTAATTAACTTTCCAAAGTTGTACAGCAAGCGAGTTGCTGAGCGAGCGTTTAAACACGGTTACTTTCAGACTTCATAGCCTATGCATTTAAGCACTGAAATGGTGAAATAGTTATTTTCTAACCTGGAAAAAAATATATTTATCTTGAATTTACTACCAGGGAGTTTATCTTATCTTGGATCATCATGCAGCTCAATTCTTTGTTGGATGATAAAAGAACATTCTAGAATTGTCCCCACTTTTTATTTGTCCTTGCCTCCCTTCTCTGACTTTCAGTAAGTGTCACAAGGGCTTCACAGCACATAATCCTAAATGCCGCACCACATTGTTTTCTGTTTTATGGCTCTATAATCTCCTCTGTTGTAAATACATTCAGAAATGATTGTGGCTTTTCCTTGAAGCCTCAACATTTTTTAGAAAGTGATTTATTTTGATAGTGCTTTAGCCTCATGATTTCAAATATTAAGTTACTTGGTTCAGGTGGTCTTATGTTTTTCCCATAAATGTATTTATGTCACTCCACAGACTGGGAAATCTCATTCCAGTTTTTTTTTCTTTCTTTCTTCATTTGATTTTCCTGCAGGAGGAGAACTGAATTCTTTGAACTTGTCAGTAAAGGAGAATACGATTGGAACATCAAAAACCATCGTGATATATTTCGGTAAGAAAAAGCTCTTGTTTATGTGTTTCTTCATTATTTGGACATTTAGTCCAAATAAATTTTCTGACAGCACTGAGAGCATAGAAGTGATTTTTAAAGTAACAAATCTTAGCTTATGTTCAAAACATTCAGAGATCAGTTGAATAACTAGAGAAATTATTGAGAATGTCTTTTCATCTTATAATTTATTTTTGTCTCTTCTCCAAAAATCTGCCATCAAAATTAGAAAATGAAGTTCAAATTAGTTCAGTTTTGGCAAGCCATGATTTCTTCTGTTTCCTGGGGAAGTGGGGGTGCAAGTTGGGTGGAGAAGGGATTTTTGCATCCTAGAAATCAGAGTTACATAGCACAAAGGAAGTGGGGAGTAACTTTTGCTTTTCTTTAGAGACAATAGGCATTGCGGATAGAAAACCAGTCAGAACAGTACTGGAGGTGGAGACAAGAAGTCTGTTCTAGCCTTTGCCTGGGACATCTTTCAAGTTGTTTAGAAAGGACAGTAGCAACCCACTCTGTTTATGGGGCACACTTTAGCCTCTCTTGCAGCCCCTCCAGAGAGTGGGCACCATTCCTCTTTCTCTCATACCCCATCCTTCCACTCTCTCCACCTAACCACCCCAGACCTTCTGCTGTCTTATTCCTGTTTTGACATTGCTAAGTTTTGCTGGGAGAGCTCGTGAGGCCGGGGTTAAGGCACACTAGGTCTGCTCCACAACCAGGCAACTACTGGATTACCCCAAGCGGAAACCTTGACATAGTCCTGCCATATCTGCTATATAAAATCTCTGGCACCATCTTCTGAACACAGGCCACTGCCTGCCCTACCCTCTGTAGCTGTCCTCATGTCATCTTCCTGCAGCCCTCTCCCCAGAGGGCTCTAGTTTTTTTCCTCTATACTTTAATATTCCTCTGTATTACCTTTACAGACCTTTTTCTTCATTTTTCATCTTCAAGACCAGCCCCTCCATTGGTGCCCTAATTCCATTCCTTCCACCTCCCCACGCCCCACCCCAACCTGGCTCTATCAATCATGCTTCTTCAGCTTCCATTTTCAAAATCTGTTTTATTAATCATGACCTTTCTAGACCTAAAAACACACTTCTGCCTCCCCAATCAGAAAGTCATCCCTACAGGCTGCCTTTTCTCCAGGCCCCATCATAGTTTTCTCCTTCCCTTCACTCCCACACTTCACACTTCCTAATTTCTTGCAAGGCAATTTCTTTCTTTTTGTATAATTTTTAATTCCATGAGTAATTATATGAATATATATTTTCTGTAACAAATCAAAACATTACTAATAAGCCCCCAGATCTCCTTTGAGCTCAACCCCCAATTCCCATACTGGTTGCACAGCTGTATTTTGTTATTAGTGTATTGTGTTTTTCCAGACCATTTCTAAAGCATTTACATACACATGTACCCTTAGGAAAAATACTGTTTAGTGTGTATTCTGATTGCCTATTTTAACATAAATTGTATATTTACATACCAGTGTGAACCTGGTTTTCCACTCAACTACATGCTTTGGAATTCTTTACATGTTTTTACCTCATCGTCTTTTATCATTGCACAGTATTCCAAAATAGAGATATACCACAGAGTATTTACCCATTCCTTACTGAGGAATTAAGTCTATACTATGTGATTTCTTCTTCTGTTGAACCACAGTCACCTTCCAAGTATTAAAAGCTACAACCTTTGTTCTCTTCAGCTTCCTGATCTCTTTATAGCCCCTAATTGTGTTGGCCTCTCTTTTCTTAAAACCCTCTCCAGCCTTGGATTCTGCAAAGCCATATACGCTTCTGGATTCTCTCCTTTATTTCTGACTCTTTCCTTCTTAGTCTTTTTCTAGCCCTTCTTCCCCCCACCATCCACTAAACAGAACTGTCCCCCAAGGATGTATTTTTTATTCTCTTCTCTTTTTCCTCAGCATCCTTCTAGTGTCACCACTATCTCTTCTCAAATGACTCCCAGCTCTTTTCTTGGGCTTAGCCTCTCTTCTGAGCTCTTTTTCTGAAATGCAATTTCTCATTCAGTTTCTCTACCTAGATATTTTCCTACAGAGATTTTCAAACTTTTTTTGACAAGGAACCCCATATGGAAGAAATATCTTATTTGGAAGCATGTTACATAAAATGGAGGTGCTCTGGGTTCTCCGCTCTCCCCTCATCTGCCCCCCTCCCCCATTTCATGGTTACACTCTGACCACCTTGCATCAAGGGTGGTGCTCTAAGGGAGCACCCTCTGTAGAGAATTTTAAAATAGTAATAAAACCAACTAAAAGTCAGTCTGCTTTTTATTATCACCATGTGCCAGCAATTCTAAATAGTCAATGGTGAGATATACCTCCTAAGAAATGTCTTTTATTGGTATAAATTCCAAACAGTTGCTGAGGTTACTGTTAAGATAAAAATAATTGATATGAAAGCTTCAAATCAGCACGTTTATTATTTATCCTTTCTTTGCACATGTAATGTAAGTTAATTCTAAGAATGCCCAGGCATACAGCTGGCTCCTGACATAGGTAGATGCAGCTACACACTTTCAATAGTAAGTTCCTAACTGTTCAGAACCTCTCAAACTCTCTGGGTGTCATTTGTGTTTCCAACCTTGCAGACCTCATATTCCTGCTTTTAAAGACTATATTCAGAATAAACAATGATACCACAGTGATGGTAAAGATGAAGACATATGAGATACTTTCATTCTGTCATTTTATGTGATCATTCTTGGGTTTTATTCATGTTTAAAATTTAAAACAGTGAAATAAGTGCAAACTGCGAAGTGTCATATTTTTGTATGGCAAGTGCAGATTTTAGTCTACACAAAATCTTTGTACTCAATTTGAATATATCTTTAACATTAAAATTTGTTCATTTTAAATTGTTTTACAACTACAGAACAAATCAAGAAGATAATGATTGTCACAAGATTATTATTGAAATAATTTTGGCATATAGAGGAGAGGTATGTTAACTCACTGTAAATTGAACTGGAATTATAGGGACCTCAGTCTAAAACAGTTGGTAAAAACTCTCTCCCTGGTCTCTTACTCTCAAAAAGATCTTTCGCTTCTTGAAGAGCCTTAATCTAAAAAATAAGATAGAACTGCTCATTTGTTTTCTTCAGTTCTTCCTTTGCAATCTTCCATCCCTGTGCCTCCCTTCCCTCCCTCCCTTCCTTGTTTTAGGCTCTTATCAATTTATATCTCCAATGAGTCTCCTTCCTTCCACCCTCTCCTTCTTCAAACCATCCACACATCCACCACCTAAAGTTTCCTCCCTAAAGGTCTATCCAGGTCCCTCCTGAGTCCCCAGCCTTAGTTGACTCCCCAGTGCCAGATGGACAAAGATTGCAGCCACTCTACCCGTCCTACCTCTCAGCCTGTCCTGTCTCCCTTCTCTGCGTGGACTTCTTTCTCCACTGTATTCACTGAAGTAGAGATTCTTCTGTCAGACAAAGGATTCCAATCCTAGCTTTGACACTTCCTAGCTGTACAACCGTGTGCAAGTTACCTAACCTTTCTGAGCCTTATTTTTTTTATCTGTAAAGAAGAGATAATAATAGTATCGCTACCACATATAGAGACTGAGTCAATCACCCTGTGGAGGCTTCCCAATAAGTGGTAGCTATTAGAGTTATCATCTGAGAGCCTAGCAGATACTCAGTAAACTTGTTGATCAACTGATTAATGGTGATAAGCATTTGAGGAATAAGTTCCAAATTATCAACCAGACAGAACCTAAGTAATTATCCATATTATGATACAAATAGGCAACCTCATAGGGATTATTTGCTGCGCAGGAGAGATGCTGAGAAATCCAATGCTTTAGCCAGTCTTGTCCCCCTCCAGTACTGACAGCATCCATGTGTAGTAAGAGGGCATCTGGTAGCTTTGTGATAGGCACAGAATCCTGAATCCTTTACTCACCTTGGGAAGGGAAAATGACTTAATCTCTGTGTGCTTCTGTTTACTTAATAAGGATAACAGCAACTACCTCTGGGGTGGTGATGACGATTCATTTAGTTAGTAGTTTAGTTAGCAGTTGGTTAGCAAAGCACTTAGTACAGAAGCAGACACATAGTAAGCAGTGTAGAAATGCCTGATACAGAAGGTAAAAAATGAATAGACTGATGTGTCTCCCTTTGCATAGTTCTTAACACAGGGATGTTTGGAATTAGAGGTTTCATCAATGCTGCTTGAGTTGAGAGGGCTGCTGATGCTGGTGCCGCCTGGTTGTGCCTTGAATAACCTATTGTTATCTGTGACCCTGCCTTGTTCCCTGGAGGGGTTTCCTGTGGGGGGACCCCACCGCTATCTAAGCATGCTCTGCCATCTGGGCAGCAGACATGTTTCCAAGGCATTAGATCTGGCAGGGTATGAAATGTTAACACCCGACATCAGGACAGCCCTCTGACCTTTGGTTGCATACCCCTTTCTTCCAAAAGCAGTTAGCCAAGATATGGTTCCCCAGATCAAATCCTATGTTACTTTTCATCACATTCTGCTGATTTTCAGCACAAAGAAAGCAGATTTGGGACAGTGTGCCTTATTTTTCCTCCTCCCACCACATTAGATTATATTTAAGCACCAGAGCTATCTACAATTTGAATCGTTCCCTGTGTTTCCGTGGTTCAGTGTGAATTATGGTTAACCCTGCCCCTCAAAACTCTGATTCAGACCATTCCTATGCTTTCTTATGTGCCCAAATTAATGAAAGCTGGAGCCGAGTATGTTTCTTCTTCATAATGCTTATAAACCATGGTTGGAGCCAGGTAGTAAACTGGAGTGAAACGATATGGCTCTTGCCCATAAATCTTAGCTCTATAGAGCAGATGAAAATGAAGGAGCCCCTTATGTGGCATGTGCCTTGCCTCTTTGGTGTGGGTTTTCTTTTTGTTCCTATCAATCAATGATAAGTTGGTAAGTAGTTTCATCAGCCACGTATATAGTGTTATATACTGATTCTCTTGCTTATAGTTTAAAAAAACCCAACAACATTGTCCATTATAAATTATTTTCAGCAGAGCTTGCCTAGCTCAGGTGTAGAGAAAGTAGTGCTTTGCTTTCCTTGATTTGCTGCAGACAAAACAAAAGGGCCACCGGAGGATGTGTGAGAGCTTTGTCTTCCTAAGCAGCGTGGCCACATGATGGAGATGCTGAACACAGGGACTATAAACAGTGCTGCCCCTTGTTGAGGAAAGGAAGATGTGAGCTGGCCTCATTTCCATTTTATTTTATTTATTTATGTATCTAGGACAGGTTTGTTTAGGAATGCAACAAAAGATTATTCAGGCTGTTTTGTTTGGTTCTGTTTTTCAGATCAATGTTAATGACAGCCTGTGACCTTGGAGCCGTGACCAAACCGTGGGAGATCTCGAGACAGGCAAGTGGTGATTAATGGCAGGGCTCAGCAGAGGAGGGACTGGGGGGATAAGGGAGACACAATATTCCCAGAGCCCTGACTACCAGGCACTGAAACCGTAGTCAATTTGCATCAGTATTAACATGGTGTAAAAAAGAGCAGGAGGCTTAGGCACGACATAGTTTATTGCACAGCCCTTTTTTTTTTTTATCGTGCTTTCACTAAGCAATAATATTTCTGACTCTGTAAGATATTTTTAATGTGCTAAATCTGAATAATACATTGACCATTAAGGCAAGAGTTTCAAAGATAGGATTTTTGGCAAGATAATTACGTCTTAGTACAAGGTCTTGTTTTTTTTATATCTGAAAATAAAAGGAGGCAAAAAGGAAATTATATTTTTCTTTTTAAATGTTATTTAGATATCAGAAAGCTCTGTGGTCAAAATATGCAGTATCCAATTTAACTTGCAGAAAAACAAACCATGCCTTTACCAGCTATCTGATTTCTCTGCCACAAAGCATTAGTTCTATAAGAATAGTTTTCAATGTAAGTAACTACCCAACTTAAGATCGTGGATTACTGATAGTATTTAGAAGTTAATCATTATGTACGTTTTATGATGCACCTACTGTGTGGGGTCCAAAACAGCAACTTGGCATCTAAAGACTTGACATTTTAGGGAAAATAAGATACATTTCCACATCAATAAATAACTAATATTTATTGACTGCTTTATGTATATTATCTCATTTAATCCTTAAAATTGTAGTCAGCTGAATAATGGCCACCCAAAGATATCAGGTCCTAATCTCCAGAACCTATAAACATTACCGTCAAAGGAAAGAGTATCTTTGCAAATGTGATTAAGAATCTCAACTTCAGACTGATCCTAGATTATCCAGGTGTGCCCTAAATCCAATAACAAATGTCCTTATAAGAGGGAGCAGGGGGAAATTACACATTCAGAAGAAGGCAATGTGAAGACAAGGCAGAGATTGCAGTGATGCAGCCATGAGCAAAGGAAAACTGGAAGAGGCAAGGGACGGATTCTCTCCAAGAGCCTCCAGAGGGAGCACATGCCTGCTGACACCTCGATTTCTACCCAGTGAACTGATGTTGAACTCCCGGCCTCCAGAACTGTGACAGAATACACTCCTGTCATTTTGGCCACTAACTTTATGGTAATTTACAGCAGCCTTAGGAAACTAATATAGTTATTATCCCCATTTCACAAATGGGAAAAATGAGGCTTAGAAAGGATAAGCAGCCTGAGTTTAAACAGCTTGTAGGTGGCGGAGCTAGGTATAGATTCTACTGCTAGAAATTAGGCTCCAAAGCTTTCATTCTTAGCAGTGTTTTATGTGTTCCGTCACAGGATGCATCAGTCAGCATTTTTAAATGATGCAAGTGTATCCACAGAATAGGCTGTTATCATTTTACCAAAAATCTTAGTGGCTTTAAACAACAAATTGCTCACGAACATGGGCACCTGGGGTTGGCAGGCACCACTTTGTCCTTATTCTGTATTGGGGCTGAAGGAACAGCCACTACCTAGATCATTCTGACGGAGGCCCTGGAAGGTCTTGCACTGGCAATTAAACGCTTCCCGCAACAATTCATCAGCCAGAACTTGTCACATGACCCCACCCAACCAGGAAGTACCATCCTTCTGTTTGCTCAGAGAGGAGAAAGCCAGAAATAGTGAATGCATGACTACCAGAGTTTGCTCTTCTTATCACCAAAAATGTGATTCATTCTCCCTCCAGCAGACAAAATATACCCATCCTTCCTCCAAGAAAGACAACCCAAATGTCCCATCAGTAATGGCATCAAACTCTTAAGTCCAGGATCTCTGGGCGATACATGCTAGTCTCTACAACAGATCTGGATGCAGATTAAAGACCTACACACACCCAAAATACAGCATCCAACATACACCCAAAGACAAAATACCCATTATAACACTCCCATTCAGAAAGGGAAGAGATGAGTGATATTCATAGCAATGTGGAGTGGTGAGTGGTCCATGGCAACTCCAAAATCCCGCTGGGTACTCACTGTGAGGTGTTCTACCATGCAGGGGACCCTGATTCTCTGGGAGATGCTCTCCAGTTCCTTTGTCCCTTGACCTTTCAATCCTCCCTGGGAAATTATTCCTTTCCCATCACCCTTCTTAGCTTTATCTGAAGGTCAAACTGCCTTCTTCTGACGTAAAGAAGGTTGAAGTTCCAACACTTGTTTTGTGTAATCATGGGCTTAGGGTTTCTTTAGCACCAAAACTCTCTTGTACGTTTAGTCAGCTTTTTATGTCTTTGATTCTAGTCCTTTCCATTTTCCCATAACCACATCCACATTCCATACAAACATCTTAGATTTTCTGTATTTATTTGCTTCTTTACATTTAGGAATAAAGAAATATGGCAAATATATTTATTTCTTTCTCTCTTCTGACTTAATTCCTAGCACCTTGGGCCTAACAGGCTTCAGTGAGAGAACCACATAGGTAAATCATTTCGCTGAGCTGTTTTTGTCCAGTTAAAAGAATATGCTGCAAACTACCTAATTCATTCAGATTCTAACTCTAGGTGTGTTGGCAGTACCTTTGATTTGATTCTTGTTACAAAGCTGAGTCCTAATCAAACTTTGTCAAAGTGTATCGCGATTTTCATTTTCATAGTTTGTAATTGAGAAGCAATTTTATCTTTCATCCCTAGAAGTCCCTGAATTTGTAACTATTTCCATTTCCCTTCATTCCTGGTTATAAGCCCGTTCCTCCTTTCTAAACTCACTTCCTGTAATTCCTAGCAAAACAGTCAATGGCAACCATCACATGCTACCAACATTTTGTTTTCTAATCTCACCTCCGAAGACTGTCAGTTTATTCAGAACATTGTTAGCTTTTAGTTATAATTGTACAAATTATTTTGCCATGGATTCTCATCCTTGTAGCCTCCTCACTATCTTGACACCTGACCCCCAAGCTGATGACATATATTTTAGGGTCTTTTTCTCTCTTTCTCTTCTTTTCTAACCGTAGCACCTCACTTCCGTACCAATTTTTGTATTAGTCAAGGCTAGGCTAGGCCTTGGTTCAGTAACAAATATATTCCTAAATTTCAGTTGTTCAACACAAATAACGGTTTATTTCTTGCTCACACTGTCCAATGTAGATCAGGCAGTTTTCCTATAGAGTATTCCACCAATTGTGCTTTGGTTTAAATTTTAGTGTGACATATTTGAAGTTACAAAAAGTCACATAAAGCAGGATAATTGTGAAGAATTTGTGTGGTTGACTAGCTTCTTTCCACATCTCTGCCCACTGTTCATCTTACCCCCCTCCCCTTTCCCATGTGGGAAGGCCTCCCTTCCGGGAGAGTTGGTGAGTAGACTGCAGGGAAGAGGTAGGAGGCTCTTCCAGGTATTGGGGAAAAGTGTAGTACTGGAGGCGGCTCCTGTAATAGGGATGGAAGGAGGTGGAGAGTGTGAGGAAGTTAGGAGGACTGAGAGAAAACTAGAGAAGAGCACAAAGGGAATGGGGTGAAGTATGATGTGCCAGCACCTTCAGAAACCCCAGTGAAATGCATGTCAAGAACTCAAGGAGCAGTAGCCCCAGGGGACAGGAAAGTGACAGGGCAAAGTACTTGTAAGGAAAAAAATTTCTGCCTTGATATTTTAGGCCAACTTGGGAGGCCCAATAGCTGCTTGTAGGTGGTCTTCTCGGTCACTAGTGTAAATATTATTTTATTTGCTGGATGTGAGGTTCTGTTGAAAAGTGCGGAAACGTAAGAGTTCAGGGAAATAAAACACAAAACCATGTTTTTCCTAATGTTTCCATCAGAAAGCTTGTCACAGTTCTAAGCTAGCAATCTCATTCTTGTTTGTCTCCAAATTGATGGTTAAAATTTTTTTTAATGCTCACTTCAAAATTTTAGGAAACATTTGGAGAAAACAATAGGCCCTTCTTTAAAAAATATTTCTCTAACTTCCTAGATGTTGATTTTTTAAAATTCCCTTTCAAAATGTTTTCTGCTGGGGTCTATTCCACTTTCCCTTCCTGCAAACAAGACTCTAAGCATATGGGTTTCCCCAGTGATTCCCCCAAGGCCTGATTAGCATCTCAATTTCCTTCTTTAATAAAAAATTCAATCAGAAACCACTTAATGTTTCTGATTGGGTTTTTAAGTACAAACAAAGCAGTTGTGCAAGTTAAGCTGTGAAAGGAGCACAAGTGAGATACCAACGACTACTTGAGAAAGAGCAAGGACAGAATTTGTTTTAATTTCTTTTCTTTCCAGGGGCTACAGACCTATGCAGGACTCCCACCTTGAGGTGCCTAATGTGCATATTTACATTCTTTAATGCAAAAGACCTAGCTTAAAGCAATCTGAGGGAGAGTTCTGGGAACTGAATAAATGAGGTCATACCCTTAGGGGACCATTTCCTCTTCAAAGGAAGGCCAGAGAAAGAAGAGAGAAGCCTGGTGTGCTGAAATGCAGGGTAGCAGGAGAGACTGGAGAGGAGACAAGTGAATTGAGTTCTAGAAAACAGGACATATACCAGAGGCTGGGGTGAAGGGGATTTTTCAGTCAGTTCCAACTAGTTTTTTGTGGTTGAATTCTTGAAAGGGGCCCATGTTTCTTAATAGAAATATAGAAATCTGAACTTACTGGATATTTGATTTCTTTATATGTGACTGCACACATGCTACTCTCAGGTGTGTGTGTGTGTGTGAGTTTAGTGTTGTTTCAGTTTTATCTATAATCTGTGATTGAGGAAATCTCTTGAGAGATCAACGGAGTTAAATTATCTTGATACTGTGCACTTGACCAAAATTAAACTGTCTCATCTTTGCCAGATTTAAGAACCTTATCTTCATAAGAACTTGGAATAGAGAAAAATTTGTTTGGTATCCATGTCCTCTTACCATGAAGTTGTCTGGGATTTATTCTACTCTTCCAATATTTTTTAAATCCAGCTAGTTCATCTCAGAAATTTCCTAGATGCACACCATAGTAGCGTTGAAAATAGCCATTCAACATTTAATCTGTTATATCAGTTTGCTTCCCACACACTATCCTGAGAAGTGAAGGTGTGGAAAAGAAAAAAAAAAATCTGTTTAGCTTGGCAATAATCAGTAGCTGCTGACCATCCAAGCTAATGGATTAAAAGTAGAAAAATATAAGTCTCTATTTAAGGTTTAAGGTAGAACAAGCGTCCCATTGTCCTTGTACCAAGTAGAGCCTACCATAAATTAACACTTTTAGTGCGTAGATCCAGACAGCCTGAAGACCAAGTCACGCTCTTCAAACTATACCGTGACCTACTGTAAAAGTCTGCTATGAACAGTGAATCTGGCATTAGTCCTGCCTCTTGATTGATTGCAACAGTAGGAAGCAGAGGATGTGCCCTGGGGTTATCCCTCCCAGACTGCATACAAACATTGGTAGGGAGGGAGTTGAGGAGTTTTCATGTGGCAAGTTGAAGCTGGGCTAACATAAAAGTATGCAACGAAATAAAGAATCTACATAGAAACAATGAAAAGTTGGCTAAACTATCATTATGTAATATAATAATAATTACACATTATTATTAAATGAATATTTGCTTCACTTTTCTGTATAAGAACTTTTCCTGCTTTGAAGCTGGCAACCTGTTGCCTCATCCCAAATATGGAAGCTGTACTGTGGGAGATTGCCTGTTGGCATGCATCTAAAATTACATTGCACAAGTTGTCCTGATTAAAAGGAAATCAGTTTCATTAAGTTCTATAACACCTTCAAGCATGAAAGGTTAATATACTTACTTCCTCATAAGCTTTTTAAATGATTGTGTTGATGAGGATCACCAAATACATAAGCAAGAAAGAACTTCTGAGTCTTGTGATAAACTACACATAACCACGAATTAAAATATTTATGTTTCAGGTGGCAGAACTTGTAACCAGTGAGTTCTTCGAACAAGGAGATCGGGAGAGATTAGAGCTCAAACTCACTCCTTCAGTGAGTTCATCCTTTAATTATCACGTATTTACCCTTTTGAATGACATTTTCAAAAACAACTCCAAATTACAAGTTGGAAATGGGAAAGACTGAAAATGGGTTTAAGGAAGCACTCCTTAAAGTTTAAAACCTTAATTAAACTTAAATGCTAAACACTCTTATTCCCAAGTTTCTGATCAAGAGTGGTGAGCTACTTAACAAGCATTTCCTGTGCACCTACAGTGGGACAAGTAGGCACAAGGGAGGATGAGCAAAGTGGAGTTTGAATAATTCAAAGCCCAGTGCTGGCATTTCATGTATGCCTACTTTAGAATAGAAACACTGTGCAGCAAAAATTAAAGGCAGGCTGGCTAGCTTTGAGAAGCTAGATTTTATTTTCCAATTTCCAACTTTCAAAATCCCAAAAGCAAATCATTTCAAATCTCTCTTTCTTTTCTTTGTCTGTAAAATGAAAAAGTTTCACCTGGGGAACTAGGTTCTGGTGATTTGAATGGTATTTATATTGGACTCATCTGCTCAGTTATTACTTAAGAATGTTTACTTTAGGCTCAACATGATGCTGTTTTTAAGCATAAGGATGCAGAAGACATAACTGCCTTAGTCACCACCTCAAGAGGGGCAGCCTCTTTATTACTAACCAATGATTAGCTAAAAACATAACCCAATGACTCTGAGAGTGGTGCAAAGCATTTTAAAGCCTAGCATAGCACAGTAGATTCAGTGATACTCAAGGAAGGTGTCAACTGTCAAGAATGTCTATTTATGGGCTGGGCGCGGTGGCTCACGCTTGTAATCCCAGCACTTTGGGAGGCCGAAGTGGGCGGATCACGAGGTCAGGAGATCGAGACCACGGTGAAACCCCGTCTCTACTAAAAGTACAAAAAAATTAGCCGGTCGTGGTGGCGGGCGCCTGTAGTCCCAGCTACTCGGAGAGGCTGAGGCAGGAGAATGGTGTGAACCCGGGAGGCGGAGCTTGCAGCGAGCCGAGATCGCGCCACTGCACTCCAGCCAGGGTGAGAGAGCGAGACTCCGTCTCAAAAAAAAAAAAAAAAAAAAAAAAAAAAAAAAAAAAAAAAAAAAGAATGTCTGTTTATGAGAACCCAAATTAACTGAGCTTGAACATTTGGAGGTATTTATAAGGTCCTCAAGTTTTAAGACATCCTTCTTTGCTGACATTTAAAAACAAGGAAAAGCAAGAGAACGAGCTCCTAGTTTGAATAGTTTCACCTGCTTGAAGTCAGAACGCACAGTCTTGCTAATTTTGAATATTCTTAATCGGTTGCTTGTGTACAAAAGGTCAGGAGGCTACATAGGTTGAAACACACACAACAATTATTTGAGTTTTCAAAGCAACATTGACTTCGTTTCTCAAAACATCCCTTTTTTTGGTGGTGTCACCAAATTTGGTTATAAAAATAAAAATATTAGCTTGGGATACATACAGTTAATGTATAAAACCTAGTATGACACCAATTCTCTCATATCTACTTTCAGATAAAAACTTTTCCCCCTTTAAAAACTGTTTCAGAGGCATACTCTGAAGGGTTTACAATGCAGCAATACCAGAGGTCATTTAATTAAATGAAAAAAATATAAGTAAATTGCCAGCACTGGTGAGCTGGTGGGTGCAGTAGCGCAGCCCTAAGGAGCCTTTATCTGTAGGCTCAGGTAAGGCATTTTCTGTAGACATCAATGAAATTAATTTTGCGGTAGAAACATTAGCTCTAAATGCTCCTGCCTTCTCACAAAGACTACGGAGCACCATTGATGACCGTCTCCTCAGGGAAGGCCTGGCTGATGTGGCAGGGTTAGCCCTCAGTTCTTTTCCAGAAATATCTATAAATGCATGCACCCAGAGCTGACAGCTGCTGTGCCCATTATCCCTTGATATTCAGAGGAAAACTGTCCTGGAGGCCCCTCAGATATCATGGTCCCAGGAGTCATGGGAGTCACTTCATGAAGACAAAGGCTAATCTGGCCCACAGCCAGAGGGTCAGGATTGGAAGCAGCGAGTCAGTTACGAAAGCCTGCCTGAGTGCCTCCATGTGTCGGGCATGAAGCAAGGCACCTTGTATCCAGCAATGATTAAGACACCATCTTCCCTGCCCTCAAGGATCTTGTCAACTGGTGGGAAATGTAGACATGAAATAAATGATTACTAATACTCATTTTATGAGATGCAAAATGCTGTGAAGCACAGGACTGTGTGGGGCCTCACACTCATTTTTTTTCTCATCAAGCATTGATTAAGAAGTGACTAGTACAATAATAAATCCCTTAAAATTATGGTCAACTAAACTGCAACATGGGTGCCAAGATAACATCTTTTCAACAATGGTTCAAGGACAACTGCATATCCACAGGCAAAAGAATGAAGTTGGCTCCCTACCTCTCAGCATACCCTGAAATAAACTCAAAATGGATCATACACCTAAATGTAAGGGCTAAAACTATAAAACTCTTAGAAGAAAATATAGGTATAAATCTTCTGGATTGGGGTTAGCCATGGTGTATTATATATGAAACCAAAAGCACAGGAGACAAAAGATAAAATGACCCATAGATGTTGGTCCAGAGATGTTGAATTGAGCTTCATTAAAATTAAATTGAACAGCCAGGAGCGGTGGCTCACGCCTTTAATCCCAGCGCTTTGGGATGCTGAGGCGGGCTGATCACTTGAGGTCAGGAGTTCGAGATCAGCCTGGCCAACATGGTGAAACTTCGACTCTACTAAAAATACAAAAATTAGGTGTGGTGGCAAGCACCTGTAATCCCAGCTCCTCGGGAGGCTGAGTCAGGAAAACCATTTGAACCCAGGAGGCAGAGGTTGCAGTGAGCCCAGATTGTGCCACTGCACTCCAGCCTAGGTAACAGAGCGAGACTCTTTCTCAAAAAAAAAAAAAAAAAAATTAAATTGAACTTTATCAAAATTAAAAACTTTCATGGATCAAAGGACACTATCAAGAAAGTAAATTTTCCCATATTATGGGAAAATACTTGCAAATCATATATCTTTTATGGGCCAAGTATCTAGAAGATAAAAAAACTATTATAACTGAACAATAGAACAACAACTCAATTTAAAAGATAGGCAAAGGATCTGAACAGACATATCTCCAAAGAAAATATGTAAATGGCCACAAAGCACATGAAAAGATGCTCAAAATCATTAGTCATCAGGGAAATGCAAACTGAAACCACAATGAGATATCACTTCACAGCCACTAAGATAGCTATAGCAAAAAAGACAAACAATAACAAGTGTTGGGTGAGGCTGTGGAAAAATTGGAACCTCATACATTGTTAGCAGGAATGTAAAATGGTGCAGCTGTTTTGAAAAACAGTTTGTCAATTCCTCAAAAAGCTAAACAGAGTTACCATATGACTTAGAAAGTCTACCTCTATCCCTAAGAGAAATGAAAACATACATCCACATAAAAACTAGTATGTGAATGTTCACAGCTATTATTCATAATATCCTGGAATCAACTCAAATGTCAATCAACTGATGAACAAATAAATCAAATAAATAAAACATCTATACAATGAAATATTATTTGGCAATAAAAATGAATGAAGTGCTGATGCATGCTACATGGGTAAACCTTGAAAACAGTGAAAAAGGCCAAGTCACAAAAGACCACATATCATAAGATTCCATTTATATGAAATGTGCAGGATAAGCAAATCCATACATAGAGAAAGTAGATTAGTGGTTGCCTAAGGTTGGGAGTTTGGAAAAAAAGCGAGAGTGACTGCTAATGGTATGGGGTTTCTTTGAGGATGATAATAGTGTTCTATAATTGTAGTGATAGTTGCTCAACTTTGTAAATATACTAAAAACCACTGTATTTTTTTAAAAAGTAACTTTATAATATCCACTAGAAATAGAATAATTAAATAAATATGAAAATTTTAGATAGAGAGAACTATAGAGAAAATAAAACATCATAATTTTTTTTTTTTTTTGAGATGGAGTCTTGCTCTGTCACCCAGGCTGGAGTGCAGTGGCACAATTTTGGCTCACTGCAACCTCTGCCTCCTAGGTTCAAGTTATTCTCCTGCCTTAGCCTCCCAGGTAGCTGAGATTACAGGCGCCCACCACCACGCCCAGCCAATTTTTTGCATTTTTAGTAGAAACAGGGTTTCGCCATGTTGGCCAGGCTGGTCTCAAACTCCTGATCTCAAGTGATCCTCCTTCCTTGGCTTCAAAAAGTGCTGGAATTACAGACATGAGCCACCACACCCAGCCCAGAATAATATTTTTTAAAGAAACATTTTGTTTATTTATTTCTTTATTTTTATTTTATTTATTTATTTATTTATTTATTTATTTATTTATTTATTTTTTGAGACAGAGTCTCACTCTGTCACCTAGGCTGGAATGCAACGACACAATTGTAGCTCAATACAGCCTTGACATCTTGGGCATAAGCAATCCTTTCACCTCAGCCTCCTGAGTAGCTGAGACTACAAGTGTGTGCCACCACGGTTGGCTAATTTTTTTTTTTTTTTTGTAGGGACAGGGGCCTCACTCTGTTGTCCAGGCTGGTCTTGAACTCTTGGGCTCAAGGGATCCTCCTGCCTCAACCTCTCAAAGTGCTAGGATTACACGCATGAGCCACCGCACCCAGCTCTAAAGAAACATTTTGGATCAAGACATATTATTCACAGGAACTATCCCTCTTTCCAGCACATTTTCACAATTTTCTCCAAATTCCAGTCTTCTTTCCTGCTATTTCCCATCTTCCATTGCAAGACAAGGATGAGAAGAGCCTGGGGGAATCAGTGACTTTCTCCCCAATCTGGAGATATTTTCCTCAGATTTGGCAGCTAGTGATTTCTGCCCCACCCACTTCCACTCTTGTTCCTACATCTGAAGAATGCAGGATTTTCCAACATCTCTGGACCAAGGAGATTGCTTGGCTCCACCCTCATGGCCTATAAGGACACCAAAATAATGTGAATGCCACATTTTATGTAAAGGAAAGATAAAACTTACTATATAACATTAAGGGAGGGCAAATTATAACTAGATAGCCCAGTCTTCTAGATAAGTAAGGGCACAAGGGAGCTTCTCAGGTCTGGGCCTGACTCCTTAAGAACAAAGGGAGAGACAGTCTCACTAGCACAGAATTGGCAGTGTTTGTTCAGTGAATTAATTTTAACACCAAAATTCCAATTGATTGTTTCCCTTAAGTCTGCCCAACAGAAAAATGTCATTTCTTTTTCTCAAAAATATACCTACGTTATCTCAAACATTATATCATCATAAAGCTTAAGGGCTGGGAATGAAGAGAGAATGAGTCCACCCACCATCATCCATACAATGATAGATAAATATTTAAAAATTTATTAATGACAGAACCTTATTTAAAAACATATGCAATTGCCAAATCAACCCGTACCCTAAAAAATTAGTATAAATGGTATCTATTTACACTTAAATTGCTTTTAAGGATATTTTCCAATCTGTCCTATTCTATCCCAACCTCTCACTATAGAAATAAAAGCCTGCATTATTTTTGTGGCAGTAAAACATATTCCTTTCCCCTTGACCTGTACCCAGTTCGCAGTGACCTGATGACTTGATTTAGTAGCAGTTACTTATATTTGAAGACAGGTTTTTGCCCCAAGAAGTTGCACGCTAGAGAGTTCAAGTAAATTTGCTTACAAATCTCATAAAAAGAGGTAAAAACATTTTATTTCTCATCATAGATAAAGGAAAAGAAAGTATATGTAAAGATTGATTGTGATTTGCGAAGGGTTCAGTTTGTAAGAAAATGGATCATTCTAGCAAAGTGTTTGACAAAGCACCCTGTAAAATACTTTGGTGTAATAAAGCAAGGTTCTTCCCCCCTCCCCCACCGCCTCCATTCTAGGCAATTTTTGATCGGAACCGGAAAGATGAACTGCCTCGGTTGCAACTGGAGTGGATTGATAGCATCTGCATGCCTTTGTATCAGGTACTTTGATTTGGGAGGGCCTACGTGTTCTGACTGAATCAGAAAAGGAAAAGTGTGTACTTCTCAAAAGCACTCATTTTAGGAGACATTTCCAGGGTATGTACATTGCTGAGAGCTCTGGCTGCAGTTTGTCTTTTTTGGATTTCTGACTGTCCCCTGGCTGGGAAGAGTTGGTTCTAGGAGGCTGCAGACCTGCATTCTCCACCTTCTAGGATATAATCTCCGTGGGCCTCCACTCCCTCATCTGTAAACCAGGGATAATAATATTTTATTTACTATCTCTCAAACTGTGTCCCATAGAACATGAACATCCAGCCATCATCTAATAGCTATCTGTTCAAAAAAAGCTCACAGGCCCAAGAAACATGTTTAAACTTGATCAGCTCAATTTCTCAAACATATTTGACCATGGAAATTTTTTTTTTTTTACAAATTTTCTTTATTAATATAATGTGAGAATGAGGATTCCATGAAACATGGTGTTCTGCTCTGACCCCATGGTCTGAGCCAGGGGCTTTTGCGATGCACTTTCCAGCTTCAAAATCTGCCCGTCTCTGAGATGCATGCGACAAATCCCAACCAGTGAATTTTGAGCAAGATGCACTGATGATTCCAGCTTTGCTGCTTGGTGTGTAGGCCTCTCCTTCTGAAAGGAGAAAAGTGTCACTTTGAATGGTTCCCACTCCACTTTTTGAGTACGGATCAGGGCTGGCATCAGTTAACACTAACAGTTTAGTGTACATTGGCTTTTAATTCTACTTCTAAGCATTTGCTTTCATTTGTAAAAACCTGGCAAGTTCTTTACCCCCAACCTAGCTCAATCAGACTGAGCTGCTTTCCTAACTTCAAAGTGAGAAACATGCAGGGAAAGCAAAAGCTCTTTAGTTCCTCACCCTATGTAACCCCATTAAAAACACAGTATTGTTTTTTAAGGACCTCACAACCATCAAGTTCAAGATCATCTACCACTTCGTTTTCAGCACTTTTAGGAACTGCTGAGCCCTGTCACAGAACCCTGAAAGCAAACAAACTTAGAATACTGTCTCGAAGATGGATATGTAATTTTTGATAACCATAACAAAAATAAATTCATTTTTGTTTTATATTAGCCATTAAATACATGATACCATAAAATCAGGTAAAGTTTTTAAATAATCTACAATCGCTTATTTTAGTTATAAAAGGAACATAATGTTCTTTTATTTAATAATGGAAGATTGGGCAAACAAAATAGAAAATGATGTATACTTTGTTTTAAGGGGATCCTCAACTCTCTTTTCTTCCCATCTGCTCCTCCCATCCTTAGTGTCTCCGAATAAGCAGGCCCCCATGTGCAAAGCCCAACAACTTTTGGGTCAGGTATATCTTGCTTTGCGAAACTGACCTTGACTATACATGTTGAATTACTTTTTATTGTTACTCAGTTTTGTGTGCACACTTAGGCAATAAATGGGATGAAGAAATTATTCATGCAATTACTACATTCATTTTACTTTGGGTAAAGCTTAGGAGGATGAAGACACGTATTGGGGTGGGAAGCTGATTAAGTTTTGGTACTAGTTTGCAAAGCTATTTTGGAGTGAATTCAAAGTCTACACACTCTTCCTATGTGTTGGTTATAGGAAAGGCTGTAAAGGATCCTCATATGGTTTTCCATGTTAATTTGTTTTATTACTGATTCACAATCCTTTAGGGCTTATCTTATGCTTCCTATTAAATGCTTTGAAATCTTTAGGTTACAAAGGAAGTTACTTGAATTTAAGTGGAAATAGCAGTTTCTACAATTTAGGGAGTAATATTATCCCTTCACATTATATATCGTCCTGATTTTTCACATCTGTTTTACTTTACTACTTATCTGTCAGTTAGATACATCTGCTATTTTCACCTGCAGGAAATTAACATATAGAAAGATTAAGTGATGCTCCCACCAAATTAGAGTTGTGTCCTGCTCACCCCTGACCTTTGTTTTGGTGTAGTGACCTTTCTAATGCCCTGCTTCACCTCTGATGGAAATTTCTTGCACCATTTTTTACTATTTCACTAACTGGGGAGAGATATGTCATGCTGAAAGGGAATATGGAAGGAGCTATTTACAGAAGCTCATATTCATACTTGCTGCTGTATCTTTTCATTTAACGGGGTAAAAATCTTGCTCTTTTTGATTCCTTATCATCACTAAGTAAAAAAAGATCTCATTATTTCATTTGTAAGTTTTATACAAGGCTTTGAAACCAATCATTTTAAGAGCCCTCACACTGAAACTTTGTAGGGTGAGTTTAAGTATCCTCTCTGAGGGTCCTATTTTATTTTATTTGATCTCATGCAGTGTTCTCCCTTCCCTCCACTATTTAACTGGATAATCTCACATTAACTGTGGTGCTTCCGAACTGAAATTGAATCAGTCAGTGGGCAGGAATCACCATTTGTAGGAAGACGCAACACCTTGAGGAAGTGACAAGCCAGGAAGGTCACTGATGTGACACCATTCACTGAAATAACTCAGTGAAAGTCAAGTTTGGGGTTTTGAACATAAAAATGCAATAATAAGGAGTCTGAGAGGATCGAAGGCAAGTGGGAAGTGTGCAGGTGGCAGGAATCCCTGATGTGATTGGTCTGAAATACAGCATAAGAATTAAGCTTCACTTTACCATGTTGGTCTGGGCATACGGCAAAAGAATACCGAGGAGTACACATGAGACAAAGCATGTCCCCTCTAACAGCTAAGGCCTGACCCCAAGGTAGGCAAGGTTGGGTGGCAAGAACCTTCATGTAGAGCCCAAGGCAAGCACTCTCATAGAGAGAGCTAGGATCTTCCTGCAGGTGGAGGAGGGTGGAGAGTTGGAGTCTACAGAGGGTGGGAGTTGACCCAGGGCACCCCACGGCTGGAGGCTCCTGGGTACAGCAGTGGGACAGCAAGTTTGGCAGGGGCGGGTGGCCATGCAGCTGGGCAGTAGATACACATATGGTTTTGGTACAGCTTTTTGACTTCATTGACTTTCACTGGGTAATTCGGTTTTACTTCGTGGTTTTAAAAGGGTTGTGCTTGTCAAGTATCAAATAGATAAAGCACTTTCTGTTTGTGCTCCTGTTTGCTGAGTTTAGCTCTTCTCCAAGCAAAGGGTGAAGATTATCACTACTCTCAGGTGCCTGAAGGGCTACTTATTTATGTGCCTAGTTGGTACCCGCACTGGTATATTTTGGATGCCCAGTGCATTTAAAATCGAAACTCTTATCTCTGAGATAGCTTCAAGTTCCACTCAATTTTTTACTACATTGAGGGAAAACAATGAGGAACTCCCCCTCCTCCAAAATCTATTCACTAGGAAGTTATCTAAGTAATCTTGATTGACAGAAAGCGACAGATAGAAAATATATAAAAAGATATAAATAAAACAGAAAAAAATGATGTGCACACCCTCTTTACCATATGTATTGTCAACGAGAGAGGCTGACTGGTTCTATCTCAAGTGGAGAAAGACAGCATGTCATTGTGGCATTGATTTAGCTCTCCCAACATGCCAGGTGGGTAGGACACATGCACAGAACAGTCCCAAATCGATGGATAGTTATCTAATAAGGATGTAGGCCAGGCTTATATCCATATGTTTATATGTGAGCATAGAGTTCTCTGGAACTTGCTGTCTTTTTAATCTTCAGACTTTTCCTTAAAGAGAGAGAGACAGAGAAGAAAGAAAGAGAGAGAAGAAAGAAAGAGAAAGAAAAGGAAGGAAGGAAGGAAAGAGAGAAAGAGAAAGGAAAGAAAAAGAAGAAAGAAAGAAAGAGAAAGAAAGAAAGAAGGAACATAATTGTAACAGGATGAAGTCGTGATTTATGGGTGAGACAGCCTTTTAATCAGGAAGCCAAGAGTGGGCAGGGAACCATCAAAGCACATTCCCCAAGAGAAGACTCAAGCCCTGGTTAGTTAGCTGTGTCCTAGCAGGGTATCTCGAAGGAATACATTGACATCTGATTCCTGTGCTTTCTGCTGTCTTTGCACCCTGCTGGGGATCCATTAGCCCTGCTGCTCAACATCTTTTGGAGGAAAAAAAAGAAAAAAATAAAGGAAGAAGAAAGAAAAAAAAGATACAATCAAACTTTGAAGTCATTGCCACACCAGCCTTAGGGATAAACAGAAACCCCCATGTCACAGTATCATTTTGAGCTTTTCTCTGCAATAGCAAGCTAAGTTCTGGTTCCTTATTTTCATTCTCAACTTAACCAAATCTCAGTGTACCTAGAATGTCAGTGGTGCAGAGTCATTATAAATCTTTTGTTTGTTAAGGACTCAGGGATTTAATTTTTGTTATGAATGTAATCCGATTTTTAGCTCATCCCAAACTGGCTTTTGATTTTGGAGTGGATATTTTCTCACAGATAATGCAAAAGGACGTGACCTGGCCAGCATCTAGCCAGAAAAATTTTCTCTTTCCACTAAGAGTAGGAAAATTTTGGTAAGAGTAGTGCCTCTCTATTAAAATGTCATGAGGTTTCTGAAACAGGCAGGGCTTCTAATGTTGAGATTTACAGTAACCTTTGATTTTTTTCTCTGCCTTCACTCTTTTTTTTTTTTTCTTTTTTTTCTGAGGTAGAATTTCGCTCTTGTTGCCCAGGCTGGAGTGTAATGGCTTGATCTTGCCTCACTGCAACTTCCACCTCCCGGGTACAAGCGATTCTCCTGCCTCAGCCTCCTGAGTAGCAGAGATTACAGGCATGCACCACCACACCCGGCTAATTTTTTTGTATTTTTCATAGAAACGGGGTTTCACCATGTTGGCCAGGCTGGTCTTGAACTCCTGACCTCAAGTGATCCGCAGAACTCAGCCTCCCAAAGTGCTGCGATTATAGGCGTGAGCCACCATGCCCAGCCTCTGCCTTCACTTTTAATAGTCATTTTGAAAAATCATTCCACATGATGCAATATTAATAGGCTCTCTGGAAAAAAGGGAGAAAAGAAACTTTAAAATATAGTTGAAATAGTAGAATGGGAGTTAGAAATTGATAAACTAGAAAAGAGGATATAAGGTGCTACTCCAGGACACTTTCTCTGGATACTGATGAAAGTACTTTAAAAGCAATCTAGTGTTCCCTAAAAACAACTTCATCAGATATTAAAAAAAAAAAAAAAAAAGACACCACCCAAATAAGTTAGTTTCCTATAAGTGTTTCTCTATGACTTTCAGCATTCTTGTGGATGAAAGGAAGAGATAGTTGGGTCTAGTTTCTTACTTATCCTTACAAAGGGGGGATATATATGGAATGGCATCATACATAACTCAAAAAAAACAGGAAGAAAGAAGGAGGGAGGAAGGGAGGAATGTAGAGAGGGAGAGAGAGAAGGAGGGAAAAAAAGAGGAGAAGAGAGGGGAAGGGGGAGGAGGGGGCAGGAGGGAAGGAGAGGACACAAGGAAAGACAGAAGCAAGGAAGGAAGGAAGGAAAACAACTTCCTATAGTCTCTATAACTGATCTATCTGGCTCCACTTTTTCCTGGTGATGGGGAGTAAGGTGGTGGCTGCGTTCAGAGACTATTATTTAAACTTGACTATTAAAGTATCTCAATCTCTTGTGGTTAAAGTACTCCCAATCAGAGCTCTTTCTCCTCCCCAGCTGACATCTAGGTACCAGGGAACTCACCTATGGTTGTGATGATTTTGTGACCTTCAAGAGAAGGACCCCTGGTGCACATCTTGCCTGTTGGGTCTTTCTGGGTTAACTGAGAGGTAGCTGGTCGCAACTCTGGCTGTGATGCTGTGCCAGCCCCATGTGACTATGGTGTGGGTGTGATGAGCACTTTGTGCCAGCCCTGGCCACCAGCTCTGGCTACTTAAGTCTGTGGTCCTTGTGGCAGCCTCTTGGCAAGCCCCCTCCACCACCCCCAGCAGCTTCCTGGCCAATTCTAGTTGACTGGTTCTCTTGGCATTTCCTCAGTCCCCCCGGGGCACCCATGAACTCCCAGCTACTTTCTCTTCACCCTGCTGTTCACATAACTTCCTAAGTCTTTTCTAATATGCTGCCTGGGCGATACCAACTTGCTTTAGGAAGGTTCTATTATTTTCCTGAATTAGGCTCTGAAATTTGAAATATAAGCCCTCCCCTTACCTTTAAGGTTTGACCCCTAAGGAATGTGAAGCCAGGACTACTCACTTCTGATCTCCCTCTCTCTCACCCCCTCTTTCTGGCTCTCTCTCCCCTCTCTCTTTCTCCTCTCTTCTCTCCCTCTGCCCCTCTCCCCACTCCCCCTCTTCCCCTAATATTTCCATTTGCTTTGCTTTTCCTGATGGGAACTATCCTTATATGGTCTCCTCTGTGTTCTTCCTGCTAGAGCTTTGTAGTAAAACTTGAAGATCTAACTTAGCCAGGTTTGGTTCTTAATAGAGAAAGGAGAGTTCTGAAATGTAGAAAGCCACTTCACCATGCAAAGCTACAAGTAGGGCTATTCTTTTTCAAAGCTGAATGATGGCAGCTTGTTTCTAGCTGGGAACCGCCATTTGCCTGAAGGAGGGAAGCCTACTGAGATGATGGGAGAGGAGCCCCAGGCATCACCATTCAAACAGAATGGAAAATGCACTGGCTTACTATTCTCAAAATATTGTCCTTGTTACATAATAATATACCAAATCTGAGTGCTGATAGATAGTAAAGCCTGTTTATCTCAGAAAATATTCTATGTGTTATTAGTTGAATATGAATGGAAGAGAAACATTAATATTCAAAAGTGTTGGTTTTATGTAATTTATAGGTCCCTCCACTACAGTCTATCTTCCAAATTTTTGACAAAATGATCTTTAAAAAAAACACAAAAATCTGATCACAGCATCTCCCTGCTTTAAAGACCTCAGGTTACTATCACCATCTATAAGGTACTTTCCAGAGTCCTTGGTTTAGCATTCGGAAATCCCCTCATTTATTCTGAAGCTCACACCTATTCCTTGGCCTCATCTCCTGTCACCCTGCCCACTTCCTCGCCAGACACCCTTTGCCCAAGCACAGGACTCACTAGCCCTTTGGTCCATCTTCCCTGGCCTCTGCCTATGACCCCTCACTCTCATATGTGCCTGGAAGACACCAGCCCAAGCTGTGACTTCTGTAAAACCTCTACTTCCCCACAACATTCCACAGCACTGTCTCCATCTCTTTATAACCACACACTCTGTAGGTGATTATCTTTCTGTCTCTTCCCCATTAGACTGGTTTCCTGGAGCCACCATATTCCTGGCACCTAGCACAGTGCTAGCACATTAGAGCTGCTCAGCCAATGTTTGTTGAGCAAAGGAATGAAGAAACAGAAAAGTGAATCATGGGGTGCAGTATAAGCAGTGGAATGTATGAAGTAAGCTTATAATGTCATTTAGTTATCACCTATAAATACAGTCATGTGTTGCTTAACAACAGGGATACATTCTGAGAAATGCATCTTTGACAATTTCGTCATGCAAACATCGTAGAGTGTACTTATACAAACCTATATTGTACAGCCTAATACACACCTAGGCTATATGGGATAGCCTATTGCTCCCAGGCTACAAACCTGTATAGCATTTTACTGCACTGAATACTGTAAGCAATTGTATCACAGTGGTAAATATTTGTGCATCTAAACATATTTAAACATAGAAAAGGTACAGTAGAAATATGATATTATAATCTTATGGGGCCATGGTTGTAGATATGGTCCATCATTGACTGAAATGCCATTATGAGGTGCATGACTATGTATAAAACCTTTCATCAGAGTATGCACTGTTATATTCCTGCCCATAAGCTGGAGTATATGGCCTATGCTATCTTTTTATAAAGTGGTTAATTCTCATCATAGTTGAATTCTACTGTAAAGGGCCAGTTAATAGCCATGAATTCAGAGCTTTGACTTTTTCAGCTAGGAAATACATTAAATTTTCTTTTATCCAGCATTGCCAGAAAATGTAGTCCTCTAGTTATTTTAATATTCAGGTTAAGAGATGGAGCTAGCATATGTCACAGATAGATTTCAAGAAATTTATATTGTATATTGCATACATATGATTTTGAGAAATTGTAATACAATAAAATACACTAAATTTATCATGATTAAAATTTAATCTTTCTTTGACTTAGAAAACTTTTAGGATCCTGTAGTGTCTAAAAGTAATCAGTACAAACATCAGCTAAGAATATGCTCTGCTCTTAGCCAGGCATGGTGGTGTGTACCTGTAGTCTTAGCTACTTGGGAGTCTGTGGTGGGAGGATTGCTTGAGCCCAGGAGTTCGAGGCTGAAGTGAGCTATGATTGCAACACTGCACTCCAGCCTGGGTGACAGAGCAAGACCCCATCTCTTTAAAAAAAAAGAAAAAAGGAGAAGTAAAAAAGAACATGCTAGGCCGGGCGCAGTGGCTCACGCCTGTAATCCCAGCACTTTGGGAGGCCGAGGTGGGCGGATCACCTGAGGTTGGGAGTTCGAGACCAGCCTGACTAACATGGAGAAACCTCATCTCTACTAAAAATACAAAATTAGCCAGGTGTGGTGGTGCGTGCCTGTAATCCCAGCTTCTTGGGGGGCTGAGGCAGGAGAATCACTTGAACCCGGGGGGCAGAGGTTGCGGTGAGCCGAGATCGTGCCATTGCACTCCAGCCTGGGCAACAAGAGCAAAACTCCATCTCAAAAAAAAAAAAAGAACATGCTGGGCAGGAAGAAGTTCTGAGTAGGAGAGAGGACTCATTAATAGAAAAATGGATTAGTTCCTGTTCCTTCCAACATTATGCATGATAATTGGCAGATGAAGGCATCTCATACCCTTTGCTACATCTCGAAGTTCTTCCAGCATACCTGATGTTTTTCACCTCCAAAAAGTCTTTTGACCTGATAAACAACCATCTCTATGTATATTTTTTGGTAAATAAAATGGACTATAATTTGTTTTATTTCATAAAACTACGAAAAACATACCCATTCTTTGTATGTTAGTATTAATATATTCCTATTCATATGTATTTTATGAGCTCAAACAGTGCCATGAATCCATATTAAAATGCTGGAATCCAATGGAAAAAATAGGATATACCCCCAATAAGGTTTTTGAGGACATATTTAAGGTAAGCTCTTAATTCTTATCTTAAATTCTTCTTATCCAGCTGACCAACATACGTAACTCTTTTTTAAAGGATTTCTGCTTTGGAATCATGAAGCTAAATGTCTCTTAACCCCAAGTCCTTACAAGGCTTCGAATGTTCTCTTCCCTTAAGTAACTTTCTAGTTTTTTTAGAGAGCATATTTTAAAAGCTTATTTGCCTTTTCTTCATGACCCTCTCTTCTTCGGCTCTCTTCAGAAGAAGTAGGAAAGAAGCAGGAAGGGTGGGAGGAAAGGAGGGAGGAAGGAAAGAAGGAGAAATATATGCGAATGTTAAAAACTCTGCTGTTGAGGTATCAAAAGCAAATGAGAACAGTAAAGAAAATATACATCACCTTAGAGAATACCTAAATTGTCATGAGCGACTGTTGGGAGAAATAAGAACCTCACATTCTCTTATTCCTGATACCCCTTCATACTACTGTCCACATCCAAACACATTTTTACCAGGATACATGAGTGTATTCTGCTTTGACCACTTAACATAAAGTTCTTACTATGTTTCCATGTTTCTACATAATTTTTACATTGTCCTTTTTCTTTCTTTCTTTCTTTATGAGACAGAGTCTCATTCTGTTACCCAGGCTGGAGTGCAGTGGTGCAATCTCAGCTCACTGCAACCTCTGCCTCCCAGGCACAAGCAATCCTCCCAACTCCGCCTCATGAGTAGCTGGGACTATAGGCGCATGCCACCGCACCCGGCTAATTTTTTGTATTTTCGTAGAGACAAGGTTTCACCACATTGCCCAAGCTGGTCTCCAACCCCTGAGCTAAAATGATCCACCCGCCTTGGCCTCCCAAAGTGCTGGGATTACAGGCATGAGCCACCGCATCCAGCTTTCACATTATCCTTTGAAATGGCAGCCTAGTATTCCGATCAATTGACTTGTTGTAATTTATTTAGTTGTCCCATACTTTTTTCCTAATAGAGATAATTCTGAAATGAGCACTTTGGTGCCTCATTTTATTGACTTATTTAATAGTATTAAGCATGATTAGAAATAATAAAGTTGCATTTCTTTTTTTCAAAGAAAGATATACATTCTGAAGGAAACAAAAAATAAGTGGAGATAAGCTATCCTCAAATATTGGAAGCTAAGAAGGAAGTAATCTCCCAGAATGTTTGCACAAGGGGAGAGCAACAGGGAGCCAGCCGGTCTGCCTTTCAGAAGTAATGACTGAGAGGCTCAGGACTTAAGAACAGCCAAGAGTGGATATGTTAGTTTCTGAGGGCTGCTGTAACAAAGTACAGCAAACTGGGTGGCTTAAAATAACAGAAATGTATTTGCTCACAGTTCTAGAAGCTAGAATCCAGGTGTCAGCAGGGGTGGTTCCTTGTGAAGGCTCTGAGGGAGAGTCCGTTCCATGCATCTCTCCTCGTTGCTAATTGCTGCTAGCAGTTCTTGACATCTTCTGCCTCTGCCTTCACATAACATTCTCTTGTGTCTGTGTTTTCACATGACCTTCTTATAAAGACACAAACCATTGGATTTAGGGCCCATTCTAATCCAGTATGATTTCATCTTACCTTGATAACTAACATCTGCAAAGACCCTATTTCCAAACGTGGCCACATTCACAGGTACCGGGGTTGAACTTCAACATAGCTTTTGGGAGGACACAAGTCAGCTCACAACAGCGAGGGTGAGGAATCAGCCTGGAAACAAGAGGGAAAGGAATGTTAGAAGTTGGTAAATGGGATCTCAGGAATCTCCCACAAGCCACACAGCCAGGTCAACAGCTTGTGTAGCCACTGCCAAGTCAGGAGACTGGAGAGTTCTCTCAGAACACTCTCATGGAGAGAATCCGTGGCTGAAATCTAAAGCCCATGGAATGATTTGCTGGACTCTCAGATGCCCTACGACTCTGCACCTGGAGTGCCAGCAGCCAGATACCCCCAGAAGCAGAAAAGTGGGATTCTTCTCTAGGGAAACAGAACAGCCTCAGATAAAAGATCTGCATGGACTTGCACTTCATATTCTCTCGATGAGCCAATTCCCTGCAGGATGCCCTTAAAATGGAGCCACCAGTTGACAGTCACAGCTCTCCCACTTACCTGCCCTGGTCCACTTTGTACTCTGCCTTGAATAGGTCTTTCGTCTTTCAGTGCCTTGCATTTAAATATATGCAAACAGATAAGGGCCACAGAATGTTTGAGCAAAGCCTCCAATATGAAAGAATAGATGCAAACCAAAAAGCATGAAAGAGAAGGGAATTCAGAGCATACAGTAAAGGCAGGAAACAAAAGACAACTTCAAAAAAACTTCCAATGCCATCAAAAAGCTAAGAAATATGTTATAAAACAAGGCCAAAATGCCTGGGGTATTTTTTCTTCTCTATTACTTTCTAGTCGTGCCATCATGATTTTTCTCCTTCATTTGGATCCCCTATATTAGTAGGGTCTCCTGACTGCCTCCTTGCCAGCTGCCTCCACTCTGACCCCAGTCTCATGCATATAGTCCCGTCCTCAAGGCTCCATGTCACCACCAGGGCTATCCTTCCAAAGCACAGCTGATTGCATGGCTCACCTGTTTAAAGTCCTTCGGGCCCTCCCTCCCCCTTACTACAGGAAAAAAATCTTAGTTGGCACAATTGACCTTCCCATCCCACCTCCTCTCTCTCCTTCCTTTGTACCCTCTGCTCTTGCCGTAAACTAAATGTTCCACACCCCGTGCCTGTGCTCACCTAGCCGTCTGCAGGCCTACCTTCCCCTCCTCTCCCCATGCAACTCCTAGTCTTACTTGAGGACTCTGCTCAGATGACAGGTTCTTAGGAAACCTCTGTTTGCCCCCAGGAGGTAGATATTCTAGCCTCTGGGACCCTCTTTGGGTTCCTTTATCAGAACATCTTAATTGTTTACATTCACTATCTCTGTTACTCAGCCAGGATGCCCAGCACAGCTGAATCTACCAACCTCCTCCCTCATCCAAGCTGCAGCAGCAGTGTGTGTGTTGTTACCAGCCACTGGGAGACCCCACAGGGCTGCCTCAGCAACACAGCAAGTTCAAGAGAGTGACAGGAACGGGAAAGATTGGGTTATTACGTTGCTACTACTAAGCGCTTGCATTTCCTCAGCATCTTGTGCTTTCAGGATGCCCTGAAATAAAGTATCACTCTTGAATTGCCCTGTGGCGGTGTTAACATTCCTGCCTTTATTTCACGGATGAGAAACTAGGGAGGTTATACTTGCTGCTCACAATCACCCCAGTGAATTAGGGGAGTTTCAGCATCTGAACCAGTAACTCCTACAAGCAGAGGGATGAGCTACAGAACCATAAAATAACAAAAAAGGACAAATTATTCTCCAAGTCTTTGATTTAATATATCATCATTGAATTTAGGTTTTAGTGTTACAGGTGATCTGAACAGCTGAAAAATCTAAAGAAGAAAGGAGAAATAGAGAAACAGAGACATACAGAAAGAGAGCCAGCAGGAGGCAGAAAAAAATACCTCAGATGAGGGCCTAAGAGGAGGCAGTAAGGGCTGAGTGTTTTTCTAAGTGTCCTCTTTCAAACCTGCCCTCTACACTCATAAACTGAAGACTCGCCATCCCCAGCTTTCTTTTTATGGTGATCACCACTGGTTCATAGGTTTGGCTGAAAGCAGCTTCACTCTGCTACTTTTTAAAGGTTTTGGGCCTCACAAAGTGACTTTCTTCTTGGAGCAAATGGAATTGATGATAGACAATATCAACCTTTCCAAAAGTCTGAACAAAGAAAGGTAAAGTATGTGGAAAAACTTTGGGAAGAGTACACCTATTATAGTTTAAGCCCTTCAGCGTGTGAGTCACTATTGTCATCATTAATATCGTCTCTCAACCTCAGTATCTCTGCTGTAAATTTGGATAATAATAGCCAAGCTTCCTGTCTCACTAAGATGTAGTGAGTCCATAACAACATTTTTTGAGCACTTAGTATGTGCTCAAGACTAACTTTCCGAGCATGATCTGATTTAATTCTCTTCACAATACCAGGTTAGATGCTATGAGGATCTTTTTTTTCAGATGTGAAAACTGAAGCTATAGAGCTTCTGTAACTTACCTAAGAATATATAGTAAGTGACAGGGCATAGATTCTTTCTGCTTTCAAATCTGTGACTCCTAACCAGTATGACCTAGTGCTGCCTGAGATAACGTGTGTGCAGGTGTTAGTATTATACAAACCTCAGATCATTTATTGGGTCACCTTTAACAGAAGAAACATGCTATTTTTATACTAGAATAGTTAACTAGGTGCATACCTGCAGACCATCTGTAGGAGGGGAAAGCAAAACCCTGAAAGGTCACTATTAAGTGACCTGATTGATAATGGCAGAGCTGGGTTTAGAACCCAAGACTTTGGACTTTTAGTTTAAGGTTTGTTCCAATATATCCTACTATCTATGTATAAAATTTGAAATACATTACCCCAAAGTTTTCAAAACTATTCGAAGGAACAAAATTTTAAAAGGAAATCTGCTTGAGTAGCAAGTTCTGCTTGCTCTCAAACAATCAAAAAGCAGACTGAACCAGAGAGTTTGTTTTGAAGGGCAGCATGGTGAACCAAGATGCCTCCAAGAACAGGGGCAATGGAATGAAAAGTCAGCAAACAATGTAGAAAAGACAGCCCTGATAGGGCCTGAGAAACTGAACAGAAAATCTGAAGAAAGATAAATGGATAATTTAACAGCCATTCAGTTTATAAGAAAGACAAAGAACAAGCTACATTGCATCAGAAAAGGACTAGAAATGATGATGGATGAGACCCTTCAAATGAATGGTGAACACAACAGAATCACAGTTGCCTGCAGAATTCCCAGCTGAGGGCAAATTTGAGGAACTAAATAAGGATATGAGACTGATACGGATTGAAGAGTTTTTCAAAATCTATTTAATGGCCAAGCAGGAGACATTGATCGCTTTTCAGAGGAAATGTTGAGGGGCAATGAGGTAGTCAGCCTTTATTTGTGATGTGGATGGGGGAGTGGGAGGAGGGAGGTGTTTGTTTATACACAATGTTATTGCAACATACATTGAGGTATTAAAATTATTTTTGAATTATGGTGGTAAAGCACTACATTTTTTTGATCTTTGTGGAAATAAGCATTTCTCCGTTTTGCCCCTGTACTTGTAAGCCTTTTTTAACCAATCAGATGACTTAATACTTCTAACACATGACCAAAGATTGCTATTTCCTTTATCTGTTCATGATAGACTTTTAAATTTTTTATTGCTAAATAGTTTAGACACCCTCAGTGAACACAATTCACAAAGCACAAAAGGCACAAATTATCAGAGAAAAGAGATCCTCCCTCACACTCCTTTTTGCAAGTCACCCAGTTCCTTTCACTGGGGCAACCATTGTTAACCAACTCCTGTGTATGCTTCTAAAGACAGTTTATATAAATACATGGATACAGTGTGTTTTTACACTGTTTTTAATACATAATGCTTGTACATTGTTTTCTATGTAAATATAGTGCATATGCATGTATCTATATATACTATGCTCACACATATGCATCTAGGTGTAAGTGCATATGAATAAGCACCAGGTCTCTTGTGCATATAAATAAGCAAAACAAGCATATGTATCTATGAACATATATGAGCATAGTGTATATCCTGCTCCGTATCTTGCTTCTTTACACTTAATTTATGTTTTAGATTATTCTTTTTCGGTCTCCATGCAGAAGATGTCTCATTCTTTTTGATGGCTGCATAGTATTAGATTTTAAAGATGAAAAATAAATTATTTAAACAACAATTAATTATTTATGGACATCGATGTTGTGTCTAATTGTTTGCTGTTGTAAACAATGTGCAATAAATATTCTTGTAAATACACAATTTTCATACTTTATTTGTAGGAGAAATACCCAGAAATGAGATAACTGGGCATTTGGCATATAAGCATTTGAGATTGTGATAGATATCGCCAAATTTCTCTCTGTGGAGTTTGAACCAATTTACATTCCTACCAGTAATGTCTGAGATGCCTATTTCTCTATGCCCTTACCAACACAATGTATTACCAAATTTCAATTTTGCTAATACGATAGGTATAAAATCTATCTCATTATAGTTTCAATTAGCATTTTCCATATTATAAATAAGTATGATCATATTTTTAGTATAGATTTATTTACTTAGAAGCCATTTGTATTTCTTCTGTAAATGCTTTATATTTTTGCCTATTTTTCTATTGAACTAGTGCTATTTTCTTATTGATCCATAGGAGCTCACTATCTATTAAAGAAATAAACCCTTATTATTTGCAAAGGTGACAAATATTTTTCCAAGTTTGTTATTTATCTTACCTAGTTTTCTTCACATCAGTTTTTGACTGAACTCTTTCCTTATGATTTGAATGGTCACTGTTATACTGATTCCCTTAACTTTGGTTCTATTTTTAGTCTTTCTATCGGTTCTGTTGACCTATCTGCCTAGTTATACTGTTTTAATTAATATCACTTTATAATATATTTTAATGTCTCGTAATCCTAGTTTCACCTTCCTCATTATTCTTTTTCAGTATTTTCTAGGTATTCTTATTTTTTCATATAAGCTTTAGAATTTATTTCAAAAGGAAATCTGGTTTGTCTTTTTACTGGCTGCTTATTTAATTTTACATGGTCAATGTTCGAGAGTTAAATTAATATGAAACTTTCCAACATGTAAAGGATAGAAAATGTTGCCCATTAGGAAGTTTAATTTATAAAATTATTATGTTCCCTCTTAAACTGCACTCTAAAAATGAGATAAAACTATTGAAAATATTGGTCCCTCTGTGCCTACCCAAACAAACTTTTCCCATATCTTTAGCTTTTGGGGAGTTAGCAATGTAATTAAAGAAGAGCCACAATAACATACCTTCTACTGGGCCGTCCAGTAGACAGATTGGCCCCTTTCTAGGACAAAGAGAAGGCCAGATAATGATACAATATCCTCCTCAGACATATACCTAGTGGTATATGTAACATATTCCCTTTCTATCTTTTTATTATCTCAAAATTGTCACTCTTTTGGAGACAGGGTCTCACTCTGTTATCCAGGCTAGAGTGCAGTGGTGCCACCATAGCTCACTGTGACCTTGAACTCCTGAGTTCAATAAATCCTCCTGCCTCAGCCTCCTGAGTAGCTAGGACTACAGGTGCACACCAACACACCAAGCTAATTTTTAAATTTTTCTGTAAAGATGGGGTTTCACTGTGTTGTCCAGGCTGGTCTTGAACTCCTGGTCTCAAGCGATCCTCCCACCTCAGCCTCCCAAAGATCAGGCATGAGCTACTGAGGCTGGCCCACTGTCTTTATTAGGCTGTAAAATTAAGAAAAAGAAGTTTCCCTTGCCATAGGGAGAGAGACCACCAACATAATAAAGGATTTTTATCCCCCAAGGATCTTTACCTAAAGACAAAGCATTTCTCCTGGATGCTTTGGGTCTGGTCCTCTGTAGATCTGGGACATTGGGATTCATGGACTTGATGGTTCCTCCCTGTCTCAGAACTGAGCACTGTTTGGTGCTAGACAGGAAGCCACCTTTAAACTCTCACAAGAAATGCTCAGTAGTCATCACATTTGCATGGTGCTCACTAAGCAGTTCATTAGTGTGTATAATTAGGACTCTTTTTAACTCTTTTGGCACTCTCAAATATAAGCTAAAAATGTACAACCAATGCTAGTAGAATATTCTAGAATCCATTCTTTGAGGTCCTATAGTGACCTACACAGAGCACCATTTGCACCAAGGACAGATATTTGCAATTCTGTATTTGTAAACCCATTCCCACACAGACACCCTATCCATTATTTTGGGAAATCCTAGAACTTGAGGCATGTGGGAAATATACAAAAAATGTACAGTGAATGAATGTTTGCAGCTCAAACTGAAAGTTTTAAGTGATCCTTTTTACACATTGAAATTTGAAAAAATAATAGAGTTTTATATATTTCTATGAAATTTCAGGTGGCATGGTATTAGCAGAAAACATTCCAGTATATGGAAAAGTGGATTATTACCATGTGGCTGCTTTTTAGTTACATGTTCCGACCACCTCTTGTATGAAGCCCCATTCATCAAAGGCTGTGGCTTCTGGGTCAGCAGCCATTCCTTCCGAGTCAAAAGTTGCCTACACAATGAACATGATTGATTAGCTACCAGACTGCTCTGAAAATCCAACCAACAGGATAACCAAGGACAGCATCCTGGAGGGGCTCATTATAACACAAGAAACTGTTCTTCTTGCTCCCATTTACATGAGCTGTCTTTAGGCTTGCCTGTCCTTTACAACTTATAACTCTTGTTTTATTTTCCCAGGGCAGGGTAGAGTAGATGAATCCTAGATAAAAGATGCACAGACTACATCTAATGTTTGGGAAGTGGTGTTTCTTCTTTACTCAGCAAGACCTCCACTTTCCTGTGAATCTATTCTGAACCAGTGTCAGAGACATAGAACAAAAAGAGTTGCACCATTGTCCTCAACACTGCAGTAAGGTGTAAGACACCCATTGTTACTAGTGTTCCAGTTGAGACCCCTAATGTAAAGACACCATGAGCCTTGTACTCAGCCAAGCCTGGACTGACATTTCAGCTCTGCTGTGTACTTAACCATGTAAACTTTGGCTCTTTAACTTAGTTTTTCCAATTCCAGGTTCCACATCTGTCAAAACAGAGCCAATAATAGCTATCTCACAGCACCACTCTGAGTTGTAATCAGCTCACATATGAAGAACTCCAAGTATGGCTCCTGGAACATAGGGCACATGAATACTCAGTGGTTAATTCATGTTAGCAAGATGTGCTTTACTTTCTATCACAGCAAGCAAACAGGTGGCCCACAGAATAGATTCAGCTCACAGACATGTTTCATTCAGTTGAATACAGTTTTTAAAATTGTAAAATGTCCAGTTTGCCATAGCTCCCACCCCTCCCAACTCTATCATGCAGCCTATTTCATTCATTAACTTTAGTGGCCTGGCCCTGTAAACATTTTACTTTCAGACTCTTGCCCTACATTATGGAAATAACGATGCAGTTAATCCAAAAAGACTAACATTCCTGCCTCATTAATTCGGAATGTTAATGTCATTTGTGAATATTATTTTCCACAAAAGAATCTCTTGTGCATATAAATAAGAAAGACAAGTAACTTGAGAGGTCAGGAAGGAACTGGAAAGAGAAAAGAAAGAAGGAGATAAAACTGCTGTAAAGCACTGTTGCATTTTCACTTTTACATGCATGACTAATCTGCTTCAAATCTTGGGGAAAAAAATGGTCTCTTCCTAACTTATTACTAATACTATAATTAGCTTACAGGATATTAGATATTGATGCTACAAACATCATCTTTTGTTATAACTTGGGTAGACTATGCCCTTAATATTCCAACTGCAAATCTGAATTATTCTTGTGTTGGATTCTAATGAGCTAATATGCCTTCATACTAAGCGTTATCTTTGAGTATCAAGATGCCCAAAACACTGTGCCACCTGCACAGGTAGTCAGAAAATAGAGACCTACAATATGAAATCAATTTTCTCATTTGGGAATTATATTTAGCTCCTAGTAAAAAATAAAAATAATCTAGAAAAGCCAATGTTATACTGCTATTATATAACAGTTCCATGGCCATCAGAAACCTAGTTCTTGGCCAGGCATGGTTGCTCATGCCTGTAATCCCAGCACTTTGGGAGGCCAAAGTGGTGAATCACTTCAGGTCAGGAGTTCATGGCCATCCCGGCCAACGTGGTGAAACCCTGTCTCTACTAAAAAAATTATATATATACAAAAACTAACCAGGCTTGGTGGCACACACCTGAAATTCCAGCTACTAGAGAGGCTGAAGCAAGAGAATCACTTGAACCCAGGAGGTGGAGGTTGCAGTGAGCCAAGATTGCGCCACTGCACTCCAGCCTGGGTGACAGAGTGAGACTCTATGTAAAAACAAAAAAAAGAAAGAAAAAGATAAAGAAACCTAGTTCTCCTTTATCTTTCCTTAGCACATGGCTGCTGTAGTCAAGTTTGCCTCATAGTCACAAGATGGCCATTCTGCCTCCAACTATCATGTGCATATTTGTATTAGTCTGTTTTCACACTGCTAATAAAGACATACCCAAGACTGGTTGATTTACGAAAGAAAGAAAGGTTTAATGGACTTACAGTTCCATGTTGCTGGGGAGGCCTCACAATCATGGTGGAAGGCAAGGTGGAGCATCACATTTTACATGGATGGCAGCAGGCAAAGAGAGAGAGCTTGTGCAGGGAAACTCACATTTTTAAAACTGTCAGACTTTCTGAGACTTACTCAATATTATGAGAACAGCATGGGAAAGACTTGGCCACATAATTCAGTTACCTCCTACTGGGTTCCTCCCACGACATGTGGGAATTGTGGGAGTTACAATTCAAGATGAGATTTTGGTGGGGACACAGCCAAACTATCATTCCACCACGGGCCCCACCCAAATCTCATGTCCCCACATTTCAAAACCAATCATGTTTTCCCAACGGTCCACCAAAGCCTTAGCTCATTTCAGCATTAACTCACAAGTTCACAGTCCAAAGTCTCACCTGAGATAAAGCAAATCCCTTCTGCCTATGAGCCAGTAAAATCAAAAGCAAGTTAGTTACTTCCTAGATAAAATGGGGGTATAGGCATTTGATAAATACACCGATTCCAAGTGGGAGAAATTGGCCAAAACAAAGGGGCTAAAGGCCCCATGCAAGTCTGAAATCCAGTGGGGCAGTCAAATCTTCAAGCTCCAAAATTATCTCCTTTGACTCCATGTTAAAACAAGAGTTTTAACATCCAGGTTATGCTAATGCAAGAGGTAGGTTCTTTTGGTCTTGGGCAGCTCTGCCCCTGTGGCTTTGTAGGGTACAGCCTCCCTCCCAGCTATTTTCATGGGCTGGCATTGAGAATCTGCAGCTTTTCCAGGTGCACAATGCAAGCTGTCAGTGGATCTACCATTCTGGGGTCTGGAGGATGGTGGCCATCTTCTCACAGCTCCACTAGGCAATGCCCAGGTGGGGACTCTGTGTGGGGGCTCCCCCCCAACATTCCCTTCCATACTGCCCTAGCAGAGGTTCTCCATGAGGGCCCCACCCCTGCAGCAGACTTCTTTCTGGACATCCAGGCATTTCCGTACATCCTCTAAAACCTAGGCAGAGATTCCCAAACCTCAGTTCTTGACTTCTGTGGACTTGCAAGCTCAACACCACATGAAAGCTGCCAAGGTTTGGGGCTTGCACCCTCTGAAGCTACTGCCCAAGCTGCACCTTGGCCCCTTTTAGCCATGGCTAGAGTGGCTGGGATGCAGAGCACCAAGTCCTAGACTGCACACAGCAGGGGGACCCTAGGCTTGACCCACGAAGCCATTTTTTCTTCCTAGGACTCTGGGCCTGTGATGGGAAGGGCTGCTGTGAAGACTGCTGACATGGTCTGGAGACATTTTCCCCATTGTCTTGGGTATTAACTTTCAGCTCCTCATTACTTATGCAAGTTTCTGCAGCTGGCTTGAATTTCTCCTCAGAAAATGGTGTTTTCTTTTCTATTGCATTGTCAGCCTGCAAATTTTCCAAACTTTTATGCTGTGTTTCATATGCCCTTTAACAGTACCCAAGTCACCTCTTGAATGCTTTGGTGCTTAGAAATTTCTTCCGCCAGGTACCCTTAATCATCTCTCTCAAGTTCAAAGTTCCACAAATCTCTAGGGCAGGGGCAAAATGCTACCAGTCTCTTTGCTAAAACATAACAAGAGTCACCATTGCTCCACTTCCCAACAAGTTCCTCATCTCCATCTGAGACCACCTCAGCCTGGATTTCATTGTCCATATCATTATCAGCATTTTGGTCAAAGCCACTCAACAAACCTTTAGGGAGTTCCAAACTTTCCCACATTTTCCTGTCTTCTTCTGAGCCCTCCAAATTGTTCCAAACTCTGCCTGTTACCCAGTTCCGAAGTTGCTTCCACATATTTGGGTGTCTTCTCAGCAATGCCCCACTCTACTGGTACCAATTTACTGTATTGGTCTGTATTCACACTGCTGATAAAGACATACCCAAGACTGGGTGATTTACAAAAGAAAGAGAGGTTTAAGGGACTTACAGTTCCATGCAGCTGGGGAGGCCTCACAGTCATGATGGAAGGCAAGGAGGAAGAAGTCACATCTTACATGGATGGCAGCAGGCAAAGAGAGAGCGCTTGTACAGGGAAACTCCCATTTTTAAAACTATCAGATCACGTGAGATTTATTCACTATCACGAGAATAGCATGGGAAAGACTCCCGCCAATTTAATTACCTCCCACTGGGTTCCTCCCATGACATGTCACGTCTAAAACCTAGGCAGAGGTTACAATTATGAGAATTACAATCCAAGATGAGATTTGGTTGGGGAGACAGCCAAACCATGTCAATATTCCAACAGCAAGAAACAGATAGGGACAAGGGCGAGAGAATGCACCTTCCAGCAGAATAAGCCCCATTTAAAGAGTTTTCTCTGAGCCTTTATGAATTCTGCTTACATCTCCCTGGCCACTCCTAAGCTCAGGGTAAATTAAAACGTGTATTGGGTAGGCAACTAGCAAACTCTGCTAGGGATACCACAGTTCTGGCAGAATAAATGACCATGTCCTTATACAGAGCAGGAATTATAAAGCTAGAGCCCTTTAAACGCCATTGTTTTCTAGTCTGAGAAGAACTCAGCTGTTACGAACCCACTGAATCAGCTATTTAAGTCCTGGCCTCTGCCTAAGTCTTTTCTTATTATTTCACCCTTGGTAGTGTTGCCAAACTTCTGCCTTGTATGTAGGTAACCTTGAACCCTGTTCACTCTTTTCCAGGGTGACTCTGCCTCTTACTTGCCTTCTGACCAATCTTGACCCCATAGACCTATGTCATATGAATGTATCTGAGACCACAGCAGCACTTGAGTCTGTTAAGGAAAACATTAATTAGCTAATGAGATATTCCTGAAGATAAACAGGCAATTCCTATCTAGAAATGCACTTTTCATTCATAATTCTAACCAGCAGGCTGACCTATTCAAACTCACATGCCAGCATTACACATACGGTAGGTGGTTACTAACTTGGGCTCTGGAGTCAGAGACCTGGGACCAAACCCTGGCTCTGTGGCCCCAGGGAAATTATGTAGCCTTTCTGAGCCTGATTTTCTCCTCTCTAAAATGGGTTGATAATGCACATACCTGGTAGTTTTGAGAATTTAATGAGATAAACTATATGAAGCACAAATATACCACAGTGTCTTACACAGTTACATGTGTAACCTACATAAATAATTATTATTAATTTTCCAACTTCTGCAAATAACACAAAAAAGATATGTTTTAATGCTGGTATCTTTAATGTGAATGCTTAAAAACATCCAAGGAAGTCTGGGCTTCCTTCTGTGTTCACCATTATAGCTTATTTGTTTTTCAAAGCAAGTTTTAAAAACTGCTGGAAGCCTTCTATGGTAGTTAATACATTATCTTAAGCAATTTAATGCAAATTAATTTTTACACAACCTTGAGTTTCAAAAGCCATTGAACTGGGGAGGGAAGGAGTGAGGTTTGGGAGGAGTCTGTTTGCTGCCTCCCATCTGGACTCCACAGCCAGCTCCATCTGCTCTCACATATAGTAACTAACACTTTAGCTCTCTCCTGCCAAACGCACCATGTGGAGTCTAGCTTTTTTTTTTTTTTTTTGACTCAGTAAAATGTGAAAATGCATATAAAGATGTGTACTTCAGGATTTCTAGAAAACTTGGTGGGATTATTTTGGCATTTCAAAGTTCTGTTTTTGTACCATAACCCAAGTTTTCCATCAGTCTTTATGGTTTTGTTTCTGTTTTGTTTTGTTTCTGGATTTCATTCTCTCTTACTACCACAATACTCTTTTCTGATAGGGTCTTATAGGCCACATTGAGGGATTTGGACTTGCGATGATGAGCATACTCATATCAAATAGGAGCCACTGAAAGTCTCAGAGAAGTGAATGGCAAGCTCAGGTTTGTGTTTCTGATTGACTGCTCCGTGGTGGCTTCAATATGGAGTGTCGATTGGACAGTGGTGGAGGAAGGCCGGGAGACTGGTTAGGAGGCTGCAGCAGATTTAAAACAGTCAGGGGGATGATGGTAGCCTAAACCAAGGTTATGGAAATGGCAAGAGAATCATGTTCAAAGACACTTTGGAAGTGGAATTGACAGGACTTTTGTGACAGATTGGATGTAAGGGGAAGAGGAAGATGTCATGGATGACCCATGGATTTCTGGGTAGGACCGCTGGATAGATGATAATGCCCAGTTCCCTGACGGAGTAAACCTAAGAGGACGGCTTGAGGGAAGGTGAGGAATTCACTTGTAAACAGTCCATTCACTGAGTTTCTGGCCTCTACAACCCATAAAAAAGTAGAAGGCTGGAAAGCCAAAGTGATTTCCAGCCAACTGCAGCACTGAGGTGTGGCATGTAAAATTGAGGAGTATCTCAGATTAAATCATGAATAATCTTAACCTTTGGACCTAAGAGGGATTAGCAGTTCAACAATTCACTAATTTATAACTTAGGATCTGCTCCCACAATTGGCTACCTGTCTCTGAAGTCATACACCTTGAACAGGAAGCTGTTTCTTGAAGATGCTCTTTGCATCTGTAACTGTTGGACAGGCACACGAATTCATGAGAATTTCAGGGCCTGCCACCATTTGCATGTTCTCTTGTCCCTCCTGCTGAAGAATCTGAGCAGAGATGATAACAGTTGGTCATATCATCAGTGATTTTCCATTTCAAAATACCAACTTCCAATGATTTTTTTAAATATTTTCATCCAGAAAGGGAATAATCATGGTAGTAAAGTGATCATGACCTCATAACAGGAATATGCTGCCTCAAACAGAAACGTAAGATAAGTTCCAAGTCTAACTTTATAGTTTTAAAAATCAGCATTGAAAAAATACTCTAAGTTCTTTCTCCTCTACAGTATATTGTGTCACTTAGTTTCTGATTCTCTTGGGTAAGGTGGGGGTGAGAGAAGGCAAAAAATACTGTGATGTCACTAGCAACTCTGGAAATAGACTTCAACAATAGGAGGCCAAAACCGTCTTCTATCTTTGTCCTTTTTTTCTTAATAAATGTCTTTTTTTCTTAATAAATGGTCGGACAATTTCCTCAAAGTTTTAAAAAAATATATTAAAGACACAGTTGGACATTTTCAGGTTCAAATTTGATGGGGTTTTAATTTGATGGGGTTCCTCTATGCTCCTTTCCAACAACAGAGTATAGGAGTGCTCACTTCTTCTAAGAGCATGACTTCTCTCTGCTCCTCCCTTGTTCCACATCTGCTCTGTCTATCCAGCAGCTGGGTTCCAAGAAGTAACTGTGGTCAACCAATAAGCATAAACTGAGCCAGATGATAGCAGATGTGGACCATGATGGCAGAGAAACACCAAGGCCAGGATCTGGCTCCTAGCAGGTTGGCAAACTGATAAAAACAAAGGCCCAGGAATAATGGTAATAAGAGAAAAATATATCCATTTCCCAAGTGGCTCATTCTAGGTGTGTTTTTACAGCAGGATTTTGTAGCAGGTCAGAACATCCTAACCCCACTCTCAGCCACTGGCAGCTGTCCTAGCCTTAACCCTTCTTCCTGCCACTGTTCTATGGGGAGGAATGGAGGAGAGGCTGCTGCTTCCTGGGGTCACGGTGCCAGATGTTGAAGATACAAAGATAAAAGGCCTTGTTTCCACTCTCTGTCTCTGAGCTTGTGGGATACTAAGCAAGACAGAGTTTTTAAAACCAGTGATAAGGGACCTCTACTACTAGCCATGATTAACAGGGGCCAAAACAAAACAACAAAAAAAACCCAAAACCTGAAAAATATATGAAACAACACTTTTCAGACAATGGGCAACAGACAACATAATACAGTGGTTCCTGAGTGAGGGGAATGGATGCAGTGAGTCCTACAACTGTGCTAGCTTGTTGCCTGGAGAGAATTTCTAGGCCATGGCACAGGCAGGGGGAATGCAGGCAGAGCCCAGTGATCTCGCTGAGTTAAGGAGGCAGAGCTAGGAGTCTAGGGAGGCCAAAGAGGTTACAGTTCCCAGGGAAGAGTAAGAGAGAAGAGAGGACTGCACAGAAAAAGCTCCAGAGATCTGCAGAGGGCCACTTTGAGTCTTCAGGTTAGTGATGTTCATCATATCCATGTGAGGAAACTACTGAGGCTGAAGCAAAAAGGAGCAAGTAAAGTGATCCACAGGGGTCACACAGACTGGGGAAAATAGTCCATGCTCCTGCCAGCCAGAGTACCCAAGAAAAGCCTTGAAATACATGAGGCATTGGACACAGTTCTCAGAAGGGTATTGCATCAGTAGTGGGAGCAAATTAGCCCTCCACAAATAAAGGCTGCTTTGGACCCAGCTTGCACAGCTGAAAAGCAAGCCTCAAAGGAATTGAATTATTTCCAAATAACCTAACTATATTCCAGAACAAAACTGAAAAAGCCTTAAAGCAACCAAAAAAAAATCCATCACCCAACAATATAAACTTTACAATGTCTGATATTCATCAAGAATTACCAAGCATGCAAAGAAGCAAAAACATCTGACCCATAATAATTAGAAAAATCAATCAATACAAATTCAGAAATTATATAGACCATAGACTTGGTAGAAAAAGACATTAAGATAGTTATTATACTTAGATATTTCAGAGGGTAGACGAAAGATTGAGCATGATTAAGGGGTCATGGAAGATATTAAAAAGACCCAAATCAAACTTCTAGGAATGAAAACTCTAATTTTTGAGGTAAAAAAAACAAAGTAGGCCGGGTGCGGTGGCTCACGCCTATAATCCCAGCACTTTGGGAGGCCGAGGCGGGTGGATCATGAGGTCAGGAGATCGAGACCATCCTGGCTAACACGGTGAAATCCGGTCTCTACTAAAAATGCAAAAAATTAGCCCGGCAAGGTGGCGGGCGCCTGTAGTCCCAGCTACTCAGGAGGCTGAGGCAGAAGAATGGCGTGAACCCAGGAGGCAGAGCTTTCAGTGAGCACCACTGCACTCCAGCCTGGGTGACAGAGCAGGACTCCGTCTCAAAAAAAGAAAAAAAAAAAATTATATATATAGTAGATGAGATCCATAGCAGATTAAGCCCTGCAAAAGAAAAACTCAGTGACAGCAACAGAAACTATCCAAAATGATATAGAAAAGATGGAAGAGAAATGAGCAGAGCATCATTTGAGCTGTGAGACAACACCAATGGCTAAATATGTATGATTAGAGTCCCAGAGGGAAAAGACAGACGTAAAACATAGCTGAAGACAGGGTGGTGGAAATAAATGTACAGAACCAAGATTCTCAATGAAGCCAAGCAGAAGACACATGAAGGACACTACAGCAACGCACATGAGAATCAAATTGCTGAAAACCAGCACTTTTAAAACTTGGCTTAAAAGGAGCCAGAAGGGAGAAAAAAGACAAGTACAAAGAGAAAAAAATACAATCCAGAAGACAGGATCTTTGAAGAACTGCAAAAAAATACAAAGACGTTTTCAGTGTGATAGATAGAATTGGAGAGATGCAGAGTGTGCTACAGGCATGCCTAAGGAAGGAGAGTTCTGGTTCCATACCAGAAGACCAGAGAAGACTTCACAGAGAAGACAGAATGTGAACTGAGTGGCGAAGGATTAGTTCTCTAGGGAAGGAATTTTTCACACAATGCATTAGAGTCAGAAAGACTTAGGTAAAAATCCTGGCTCCATCTCTCACTATATGACCATGGACAAGGCACTTAACCTAAGTGAACCTCAATTTCCTTATCTATAAAGTGAAGATGATAAAAGTACCTACTTCGTGGGACTGCTGTGGAGATTTTATGAGATAATGGCCTTTAGGCCCTGGCCTAGCCCAGCAAAGTGAACGTTTAATATATAGAAACTCCTCTTATTTCTCCTGCCTAAATGTCTTCAGATAAAGGAGGTGAGGAAGAGTATGTATTTGGCCCAAGAAGAAGTCTTTCCTTCTCTGCTACCAGAGATGCTGTTGGGGTTCAGACTGTAGCTAGTTACTTTTATTCCTCCTTCTATTTGAGGGGAAGCTGAGTTCATTGAAGACCTGAGGGAGATGAGATAATGCTTAGAGGCAGCAGAGCAGTGGTTCTTAACTGGGAAGATGCTGCTCCCCAGAGGACATCTGGCAATATCTGGAGACATTTTTGGTGGTCACAACTTTGGGGAGGGATGCTACTGGCTTCTAGAGCATTCTATAATGCAAAAGACGGCCCCCACCATAAAGAATTATCTAACCCAAAACATCAATAGTACTGAGGTAGAGAAACCCTGCAGTTTCAGTTCTTCACTTACCAAGTGAATGACCACGAGTGAGTTCTTCATCCAGGCCTTGGTTTTTCTCAATTATATATATAAAAAGGATAATAATAGTAACCATTTTATAAAGTTCCTGAGAAAATTATATGACAGTGTTAAGCACTTATTACAGTCTGACACCAACTAAGCATTCAGTAAAAGTTTGCTAATGACAGTAAGAGTCCATGAAACACACTGAAAACACCTGTAACTGGTCAAAAATGATTGATTTGCTGTAAGAGATTTCAGTAGATTCAAGTATCATTTGGGGAGTTTCTTTCAGAGAGGGAGTAAAACCAAAACCCTCTGGACAACATGATTGTGATGGTTCAGTGATACCAAGTGTACTGTGTAGAAATTAGCATCTGGAGTATACAGAGAAGAGAGGGATCAAATTCTAGATTTGTGTATCCTTCTTAGCTCTACCCACCCTCACACTATCTTTCCAAGGCCTTAATCTAAACAGTAGCTATGGTTTCTGTTCCCTCTCTTTTGTTAGTATGGCTAATATAAAAATCCTGCTATATATCTTAAGTAAAATTATATTCGTCGATTCAGTAATATCTACCAAAATGCAAATACACATTCCCTTTGACCCAGCAATACCCATTCTAGAATTTGACTCTCTGATAAACTTCATACCTATAGAGAGGCTATGTACAAGGATATCCATTACAGCATTATTTGTAATGGCCAAATATAAACAATGTTTGGGTTCCATCAAAAAGGAACTGGTTAAACAAATTTTGACAGCAGTGGAATACTAGGTAGCCATAAAAAATGAGGAAATCTAATTTTGTAGTGATATGTGGTTTTCCCAGGATATATTAAGAATAAAAGGCAAAGTGCAGATCAATCTGTATGGTGTACTACCATTTGTAAAAAGGGGCAAATATATAGAGATATAAAATATATAATATAAAAATATATATTATATATTATATATTATATTATATATTATATATGATTATATATTATATAATTATATATAATATTTATAATAAAATAATTATATTTTATATAATAAAATATAATATTTATTTTTTTTATATAATATATAATTATATATTTTTTTTGAGACAGGTCTCTGTCGCCGGGTGAGTGCAGTGGTGGATCTCGGTCATGACGCCATTCTCCTGCCTCGGCCTCTCCGAGTAGCTGGGATTACAGGCATGTACCACCAAGCCCTGCTAATTTTGCATTTTTAGTAGAGATGGGGTTTCTCCATATTGAGGCTGGTCTCGATCTCCTGACCTCGTGATCCTCCCACCTCGGCCTCCCAAAGTGCTGGGATTACAAGTGTGAGCCACTGTGCCCGGCCTAAAAGGGGCAAATATATTTATGTGCTTACATATTCAGAAAATTTTTCTTGATTATCTACTCAAGACACTGAAAACATCTGTTGCCTCTAGGGGAGGAAACTGAGTGTCTGGGAAATAGTAGAAGGGAGATTTTATATTGCACCTTTGTACCCTTTTGTATCCACGGAACTATGTGAATGTGTTCCTTATTCAAAACATAAATAAAATACGGAATAAACTGTATATGCTGGTCACAAGAGAACTCAACAATGGAGTGTGAATGAAATCAGGAAAGAAGTGGGGTCCCTCGGCCACCTAGATGACCAGATGCCCAGGCTGTGTCCCATAGTGGGGCAAGTATCCCAGATCCTGTCTGTGATGGGCCAGGAGGGAACTGGAAGGAACTTGGGGCCCCAGTGATGTCAAAAGGTTGCCCCAAGGGAGAAGCACTGCATCCCAAATAGGGTTTTTAGGTTAGCATCAACTCTAACCTACATTTGAAACAAAACCTGAGTTATCAGTCCTACACTACTAAAGAAAATTCTGGTTTAAAGAGAGAGCACCCTAAGGATTAGAACCACTAGGTAGAAGTTACAGGAGTATAGATTTCAGTTCAACATAAAGGAAAAACATTTTAAAAACAACAATCAAAAACTAAATGGACTCCCCTGGGAGGTGGTGCAAGCACTGCCTCTGAATGGGTTTCAATGGTGGCTGCATGGTCACGCAGCAGGGATGCCACAGAAGAGAGTCAGGTGTCTTGAGGATGATGCAGCCGCATATATAACTTTTAGAGTTCCTCCGTGTGTATATGGAGAGTGATCAGATGGGTGCTAAGTTTCCTCCCTTCTCTTTCACTGAGGAGCAAGTCAAACTAGACAATAGCATTCTCACAGAACCCATCCCGTGTCACTTGATGAGAAACTTTTAAATACTAGAAGCAATTCTCTTGCTGATGCCTCACTACACATAATCACCATAAGCCTTGGAATTTTGGTTCGTGGATAAACCCTTGCTTTACTAGTATTTTAATAGTCCCGTATTCTCTCAGCTAACTGCATTTCTGTAACAAATTTAGAGTGTAAGAGCAAGTCGGCCGGACGCAGTGGCTCACACCTGTAATCCCAGCACTTTGGGAGGCGGAGGCGGGGGGATCACGAGGTCAGGAGAGGAAGACCACCTTGGCTAACACGGTGAAACCCCATCCCTACTAAAAATACAAAAAAATTAGCCGGGCGTGGTGGCGGGCGCCTGTAGTCCCAGCTACTCGGGAGGCTGAGGCAAGACAATCGCTTGAACCAGGGAGGCGGAGCTTGCAGTGAGCCGAGATCGCGCCACTGCTCTCCAGCCTGGGCGACAGAGAGAGACTCCGTCTCAAAAAAAAAAAAAAAGAAGAAGAAAAAAAGTAAGTTTTCAAGATAGGAGTTTTGTTACCTTTGCCTAGAGCCAGCACCTGGCCACAGGAAAACGATATTCTATTATGGCAATTCTGTGTTTCAGGAGAATATAAAACAAAGAGGAATTCCGAGAAATATGTATCCCTTCTCTCTCCCCAATTTCCTTATTCCACACAAAGGAAGCAAGAAGGAGAACAAAGAGCAAGGATAAAGGGAAGAAAGCTGTTTGGGGCTATGCCAAATAAACTTAAATGGCTTAAGGAATAAATGGGTGGAATGATTCGAATCATGGGCAGGTGCTATGAATGTAATTTAGTAAATGCTTGGGTACCTGCCAGGGAAGAAAAAAATGTGTTGCTTTTGAGATCATTTCCGAGCAGCTTCATAAAAGAAAACTGATTACAGGAATTTAATAAGTAAAACAGAGCCAGAAATATTGTAATCAAACGAGTTTTTAATTACATATCAAGCAGAAAAAAATTCCAATTTGCTCCTGGGATTAAAAAAAAAATAAGTTCTGGAGAAATGCCTTTGTAGCAGGAAAATAACATAAACACTAATTTCCATAGGAATTATAGTAGTCAGTTTAATTAAAAGGCTTGATCAGAGTAAAGAGGAGCTGGTGCCAAGCTATACTAAATAAAACCATGGCAGTTGTGCCTACCTCACACTATTGTCTAAATAAAAACGCTGTGCATTGAGCGGAAAACAAGCACCTGTATTTTTTCTCATGGAAATAAAGGGGATTTTGATCACTGCTGGAGTTACAATGTTGCTTTGTTTTATTATCATATGAAATAACTAGTAAATTTGATTTAAAATTAGATGTTTAGTGTGAGAAACATCACTGTTAAGAAAGAGACAGAATATACTCTGTCTTAAGAACATCGGGCTTTCAACCCCCATCCCCACTCCCTTAACTTACATCTAGTTACATTTTACTCATATTCATGTAACTCCCTGGAGCAGAGGATTATTTGAGCAGATAAATTAGGTTTACTAACAGGTGGCTTACAGTTGTGCTTGGAGTCATACACTCTGGCATTCTAACAGAAAAAGAGCTATTCTTCCTGTTGGAGGACTTACTGTTGACTACTCCCTAACCACAGTCATGCTTGGAGAAGGCTTTTCACAACGTATGCTGAAATCATAGTGGTTTAATGATATGTTCACCTTTTGTCCCCCTTGTGATGAATGGGATGCACCTGCAAAGTGTTTACATGGGACCAGGGATATAACCCTGCCCACAGAACAAAAAATAGCTAACTGACCCAAAGCATAAAGTGGGAAATCACCTTTCCATGGGCTAATAATCTCACAACTTCTGTGTTCCTTCTTTTATTTATTTCTTTATAAGGAAAATAAAAACTACCTTATAGGCCTTAGTGCAACAAGAAAGGCAAACTTTAATTTGTCAGAATTTTGGGGAGCCTGGGAAAAAACTGGCTGGCTGGCAGTCCAGATCTGTATAAAAGCAGTGAGCTAGGGCTGGGGAGAAAACTGGGTTACTCTCCATGGGGTAAAAGACTGTGCCCTTTGAGATGAAAAGGAGTATGTAAGAGTAAGTCAGTGGGTAAGTCACTTCCCCTATGACAACCTTTAAAGTTCGGTACAGTTAGTAGGCATCCAAAATGTTGAGGGTGATTGGATTTCCTGTGAAAAGGAAACACTGCATTAGGAATGATGCAGAATGGAGTCAAGAGGGCCAAATAGACTCAAGAAGAAGTCAAAGAGTACGAGGAAGTAAGGCTTGGAAATCACTGGGAGGAGTCTGAAAGGTCCCCCAGAGCATGAAATAGATTTGAGGTCTAATCTCAAGTCTAACGGGATGGGGAGGCCTCAAGTGACATAAAATTACAATCAAAGAACAATGTCAGAATTCATGAGAGTTGTATACATATGCAAGATGATGGGTGATAGAATTGATGGATAAGAAGAGAGAAGAAAGGAGAGATGGGTATGAATAAGTCAGAAGGAAGGTCCTGGTGTCAACCCTTACCCCAGATTGATGACAACAGCAATCACATTCAATGTGTCTTCAGAAGTTCATGTCTTCAGTCTCCTCATCACCGTCACAGTCTCTAAAAACAGGAATGATACAATTACTAGCTGGTTGGAACTGTGCATTGACAAAGGTTGAAGCCATACAATTTCAAGATGTGTACCTTATTATTCCTTGGTTTTTCTTCTTGACTCTTTAAGAGCTTCCCTTTTATGTTACATCCTCAGCAGACTTCTCTATATCTTCATTCTATGTGGCAGGCTAGTGTCCTATCCCTGACTTTTACTTGAGAAAAACAATGGTTTTCTCCATAGCTTCCAAAACAAATGGAAAGATTAAAAAAGGAACCCCTAACTTCCTATATGGATTCTTACCTTCCTCCTGTGATGGAAGGACTAAGGATCATTCATGATCCTAACATGTGGGGGACATGTTTTATCATCTGTAAGATGCACAGTCATTGTGAGGAATAGCTGAGATGAAGTATGTAGAGCAGCCGGCAATGTGTTTAACACATAGGAGGTGTGAGGTGTTAACGGAAGCTCTCCCTCATCCATGTGGGATGCCAGCTTTTTATACTTCTTTCAGACCCTGGAGATGGAAAAAAGGCCCAAGAAGTATGAATGCTTAAAAATCCATACATTCTCATTGATTCTGTCCATTTTTAAACTGAGATTATAAAATACCATATATATATATATTTTTTTTTTTTTGAGATAGAGTCTCACTCTGTTGCCTAGGCTGGAATGCAGTGGTGTGATCTCAGCCCACTGCAACTTCTGCCTCCTGGGTTCAAGCGATTCTCCTGCCTCAGCCTCCCAAGTAGCTGGGATTACAGGCATGTGCCACCACACCTAGCTTTTTTTTTTTTTTTTTGCATTTTTAGTAGAGATGAGGTTTCACCATGTTGGCCAGGCTGGTTTCAAACTCCTGACCTCAAATGATCCACTCACCTCAACCCCCTAAAGTGCTGGGATTACAGGCATGAGCCATATTTTAGACACTCTGATCATTTAACCAGTTAGAAACATAATAGAAAGATTCCATTCAAGGCAAAACCCAAAAGTTAGTAGTGTCTATCTCTATAAATTATCTCCATTTCCTACTTTTTAAACCTATTGTTTCTGTATTTTCTAACACTAATATGTTACTTAAAATATATAAAATAACTGTGAAGGGAAGAAAAGGTATTATTTTTAAAACAACCCCCAAAACCTCATGGTTTAAAAGGACAAAGACCATGTTTCTAAAAGTTAAATGTCATCAAAATCTTATTTCCCTTTTCATTGAGCTGTCCAGAAAACTAAAAGGCTCCTAGACCCTTTGTTACATATGTTTTACATGGGCGGCTTTACTTATTATTCATCTTTACTGGCATATAGATACATAATAGATATTTTTGCTGATCATATTTTACTGGTTGAGTATGTTAGAAGCCTTTCATTATGAAAAGTAAAAAAAAAAAAAATTAAAATAAGGAAAATGTAGATATTCATGCATTTAAAAGAAAGAAAATAATCAGTAAAGTAGAGAATAGTGGAATTTTCCTGTTGGGCAGAGTAAACTCCATGCTCCTCTGACCTGTAAAATATTTACCTATTGCTCTTTAATCTGAGCTCCTTGAATTTGTTCTAGTCCCAGTTCAGAAACAAAATCCTCAGCCCTGCCCCCATGTTACCCCCTATCTTGGAGAAGCCCTCTGATATGAAAGCTGAAGAAGGACTCATTTGCATTAAATTAAAGTAAGCCATCTTACTTTTAAGGCTCTCATTCCACTACCAGGGGCAACCCAGGAGCGGTGAGACAAGCATATACCATTTGGGAACAGGAGGACTCTTAAAAACACACACCCCCAAAATTAAGCACAAAAGAATATACTTAGAAGGGTCTGGCACAAGTGAGGATGCTGAAGCCTGACTTTCACCAGCCTGGTGGTCCATCTGCCCCTGGCCACACCCTACATTTCCTCTTCCCTCATCCCCCTTTCATCCCTCTGTCACTCTCTTCCACACTGCTTCCCTTTCTGCCATGTCTATTTCCATGCATGTTTCCATGCTTTGTATATTGAGCACAACTCCCAGATCTTTAGCTTTAAAAATGAGCACCTCCTCATTTCAGGACTTTACCTGGCCTTTCCTATTCAAGTAAGTCTATCCAGAGTCATCTATGGTAAAGCAATTGTAGGATTATTTTGTAAAAATTTAAGTTCATAGTCAATTGAGATCTGGAGCCCTCTATGGCAGGCAAAGATGCACACATAAGTAGGCATATGTGAGCTGGATATTTTGTTTCCTGTCTTGCTTGATGCAGTTGTAAAACAGGATTTGAGTCTACATGGCTGGTGTCCCCTGGAGTTGTACACAGCCATGCTGGTGATGTCTTATTTTTTCATTCTCTAAGTAGGCTCTATTAATACAACATATTGGTGTTAAATGCATATTTACTTCTTGTAAATAGCTCTTGTTTACCAAAATAATCATCACTTTAATTTCCTGTAGCCAGTTTCCATTCTCCTCATAAATGAAAGGTGGAAAATCATGTCAGTTACTCTGTTTCCTCTCTCCTCCACCTGTGTTTTGTTTTGTTTTAGGCACTGGTGAAGGTCAATGTGAAACTGAAGCCGATGCTAGATTCAGTAGCTACAAACAGAAGTAAGTGGGAAGAGCTGCACCAAAAACGACTGCTGGCCTCAACTGCCTCATCTTCCCCTACCAGTGTTATGGTAGCCAAGGAAGACAGGAACTAAACCTCCAGGTCAGCTGCAGCTGCAAAATGACGGCAGCCTGAAGGGCCAATTTCAGTCCAGCCATGTCATCCTTTTGTTCTTTTAGCTCAGAAAGACCTAACATCTCAAGGATGCACTGGGAAGCATGCCTGGGCTTTCACCTTGAAGCGTGGTCAGCAGCAGAGAGAGCAACGGGAAGGACAAAGAAAGAGGTGGGGCAGGGAGCACACCCCAGGACCCTCACTTTTCCCTAATGAACATGCATGGGCTGAAATGAAGGCTCTGGGTAGGGGACTGTTTTGGATCCAAGGACCTGTGGACAGTTGGCCTACTCACTCTGAGCTGAGGGAACACGGAACAGTAAAAGCGTCATTAGTGCTGGTTCATTTTGTATAGGGCTTTTCTGTTTGTTACAAGCCAAACACTGCCTGTCTTTGCTTCCTGTCCCTGAATGCCTTTTTGTGCCAGACTGTCCCAAGAATCCTAATTTGTATTCCATAGAGGTATTTTATTTTTAATCCTAGAGCTTATTGATGGATCCTTTAGAATTGCCTACCTAAAAGGTAAACTATACTACCCTTGTAAATACTGATCAATCCCAGTTCTCCCCCTAAAAAGGAATACATAGCAGGAGTACAGCAAATGTGTTTGATGGGTAATTCTAGATTGGGACTATGGTACCCTTTTCCAGAGTTTTAAAATTCAACCTTCAGGCCGGGCGCGGTGGCTCACGCTTGTAATCCCAGCACTTTGGGAGGCCGCGGCGGGCAGATCATGAGGTCAGGAGATCGAGACCACGGTGAAACCCCGTCTCTACTAAAAAAATACAAAAAATTAGCTGGGCGTGGTGGCGGGCACCTGTAGTCCCAGCTACTCAGAGAGGCTGAGACAGGAGAATGGCGTGAACCTGGGAGGCGGAGCTTGCAGTGAGCCGAGATTGTGCCACTGCACTCCAGCCTGGGCGACAGAGCAAGACTCCGTCACAAAAAAAAAAAAAAAATTCAACCTTCATTACAGACAAAGTTTTCTCCCAGAAGGAATGGATTGATAGATTTTGATTAAAATAAGGGTGGAAGGAAATCTGTAGCTGGATTTACTACAAGTGACATCTAGAAACTATAGTTCACAGGACAGAGCAGTGCCATGGAGACTAAGCATTGACTACCTTGAGTTCTCCTAGTGAGGAGTTCTGGTATAAAATTTAAGATTTCTACCAGTAACCAACTTAAAGCAAACTATAGGGGTCCCTAATTTTGGATTTTTCCTTAAGTTGAAGAAATAATGCTTCAAATGTTAAGAAATAACAGTCTGGGCAAAGAACGCATATTCTATAGGAAGCCAGGTTTACAATAGGTAAGAATAAACTGTATTAAGTAGATGTAATGACTAGAAAGCTGCTTTGCTCCCTGTATTGAGAAATTGTGGACATGGTATGTCTTACCCAAAGAACGTTGGGCTAGAAGATAGACTTCTATCTCTAGCTTTGGCATTATTGACTGGATTGACTTGAACAAGTCACTTAACTTCTCCAAGCTTGTTTCCTCATTTGTCAAATTAGATTACACTAGGAAATGATTATTGAACATGTTTTAACCTTACAACTCTTTGTTCAAATAAATCTTTCAACGAATCCCCAACATATGCAACGTCAAAAAGCTGAATTCCTATGTGAATTATAAGCAGGGTTTGGACATCCAGAGCATCTACAAATCTTCATCTCTTTGATTACATACATGGCGGTCCACAGGGACTCTGAAGAGTTTGAAAATCCCTGGCCTAGATTAAACCTGAGGGCCATTCCAGCTCTTAAAAAAAATCTAAAATTTACAAACCATTTTTCTTGTTATTGTTTTTGTTTCTTTGTTTGTTTGTTTTTTGAGACGGAGTTTTCACTCTTGTTGCCCAGGCTGGAGTGCAATGGTACGATCTCGGCTCACTGCAACCTCCGCTTCCTGGGTTCAAGCAATTCTCCAGCCTCAACCTCCTGAGTAGCTGGGATTACAGGTGCCCACCACCACGCCTGGCTAATTTTTGTACTTTTAGTAGAGACAGGGTTTCACATGTTTGCCAGGCTAGTCTCAAACTCCTGACCTCAGGTGAGCCACCCATCTCTGCCTCCCAAAGTGCTGGGATTACAGGCGTACCCGGCCCTTGTTATTGTTATTAATCATTATCAATCATTAACTTTACAAATATAAAGAAATAGGGGCCATGTTCGACATGAGACATTGTCTTCCTGGCACACGGTAGACAATTCAGGAAATGTTTGAAGAAGGAATGGGTAAAATTAAGATACCAAAATGGAAGTGAGGGGAGAGCAGGTAATTGTAGAGAAAAAGACTCTACGGCAAGAAACAAAGTAAAAGAAATGTATAGGCCGGGCGCAGTGGCTCACACCTGTAATCCCAGCAATTTGGGAGGCTGAGGCGGGCGGATCACCAGACTGTCCTGGCTAACATGGTGAAACCCCGTCTCTACTAAAAAATACAAAAAAAAATTAGCCGGGCGAGGTGGCGGGCGCCTGTAGTCCCAGCTACTCGGGAGGCTGAGGCAGGAGAATGGCGTGAACCCGGGAGGCGGAGCTGGCAGTGAGCCGAGATCGCGCCACCGCACTCCAGCCTGGGCGGCAAGCGAGACTCTGTCTCAAAAAAAAAAAAAAAAAAAAAAAAGTATAAACCAGACTAAGAGGGGAAGAAAAGCCAGAAGAAAAAGAAACGTAAGAACACCAATAAAGGAAAGACAGGGACTGAGACAGGTGGTTAAGGGAAATGAAAAACAAAATGTGAAAGTCAATCCAAACAAAGAAAAATGGCACTTCCAACCAAAAAAAATGAAGGTGTCGAACCCTGTCATCAATAGCTCAGAAAAGAGAGACACTTGAGCAGGGAGGGGTTTGAGAAAGGGGAGAAGGAAGGAGTGAGAGCCCTAAAAAATAATGTTCCTAGCTACCCTTTACAGCTGTCTCTGCAGGGAAGACTGGAGAAAGTAGAGGGGGAAATGAGTACAGGAAAAAAGTGCCTCTGCAGAGCAGGTAAGAGGAGGTTGTTCAGATTTATGGATTTTATTAAGCCAGTTTTCTGTATCACTCCGCTATAAAGGAAAATAGCTTCTGCAGGGCTGTCTCTCCTCCTTCAGGTGAGGAACAAAGGGTGGGTGGAGTCAGGGACAGAGTCTGGTCTGTGAGATCATGATGTGTCTGCAGCTCCGAAGCACCGCAGGTGTTTCTGGGTACTGTGCCACATCATGTTTATATCACGAACGGGAATTGAAAATCAGTCTGTGTGAGGCAGAGATGAGCCCACATCTGTTATCTTCCCCAACAATAAATAAATAAATAGCCCAGACAAACGGATGCCAGTCCATCTACAGCAACATTTTAAAGCACGTGCTTTATGACAAAACCGGACCCAAGGTCTGACAGAGACTGCAGGCTGCCGTGAGCACTGTAGCTATCCTGAACGTTGATGCTACATATTGCTAAGGGGAACACAATTTATAGCACAAACCCTACAGCTTCCACTAAGGTTGAGTTTTCCTCTCATTTTCTTGCCTTTTTATTGGCTTCACTGCATGGCTGCCAATAGCAACATCCACTGGTAGCAAGGGGAGTTCAACACCATTGCAATCTGCCATACAGTGGAGCCCTGACAATGTCAACCATCAATCTAGTAGCTGTTTGTAATTGCCTCCATCTATTTCTCCTGTCTTGAGGTATCTTTCCTATTGTGAGTCAAGATTCAGAAACTGCTGACTAATGCCATGGGTCTGTGTCTCCATGACTATGAAGCAGTGGAAAGGAAGGTAGCAGCTTCCCGGTGCCAGCAACCCCAGAGGTTAGAGGTTGAACTCTTGCGGGTTTCAGGCGTTTTTAATCCCTTTTCTAAATAATTTATAATTTTGCAAGAATGTGAGGCATATGCAGTTATCCATATAATCTGCTTTTCTAAAAAAGAGAAAGTTTCCCAGTCCTTATTATTAATGTTTATTTCCTATTGGAGAAAGACATTTGAAATATGAGCCTTCTTGTAAAAACTCAAACTGACCAGATTATGTTTGCTTCCTCAGGTCTCTTCGCATTAATTGTTGACATAACTTCATCCTACTTTTTCGATGAGATGTATTTTTTTCAGACGTATTTATTTTTACTAGTCAGTGTGTAGCTAATATGTGCACAATCTACAATGTAGTGGCAATCCTGGTGGGTAGGGACAGCTTCGCATACTGCAAAGGGTGCCATTCAGTGCATAGCAGACTGGAACTCCCTCCTAGCTTGGCCACCAGCTGAACCTGTAATCTCAGGACTCTCCAAGTCTTAGATTCTCCATCTATTACATAAAAGCACTGACTTTTATTCAGCCCCCACACCAAAGGACCAAGATGTGTTTAGCTTTAAAGAAATTTTCCAGATAATTTTCTTTTTTATTCTTCTCAAATAAAATAGCAACAAACCTAAAGCAGTCATCTTCTTAATAAAGACATAATAAAAAGTTACATATATGGGGTAGATGTAAACACAGTCATACTACAGATGTATCTTGAGCCTGTCTCTAATTATGATGAAAGATGTAGTCATCAATACAATTTTTAAAAAGATACGTCCTTCTTTTTTTGAGACAGGGTCTTGCTCTGTCACCCAGGCTGGAGGGCAGTGGCACAATCACAGCCACTGCGGCCTTGACCTCTCCAACTTAAGTGATACTTCCTGCCTCAGCCTCATGAGTAGCTGGGATCACAGGTGTGCACCACCACACCCAGCTAAATTTTGTATTGTTTGTAAAGACGAGGCCTCACTATGCTGACCACACTGGTCTCGAACTCCTGGGCTCAAGCGATCCTCCTGCCTTGGCCTCCCAAAGTGTTAGGGTTAGAGATATGAGCCACCACACCCAGCTTATATGTCCTTTTATTTCATAAAAAACAATTTTAGATTATCTGATATCATACATATCCCATAAATGGTAGTCATTAATTTAGAAGTGAATTTATAAAGTAAGTCAAGAGAAGTTAAAATTGCACATGCATTTTGTTTCTAAAATCTGAGGTGTCTATGCATTTCCAGGTATTGTATCTTTGCAAATACATTGCGTTAGAAGTCATCTTTAACATTTTGTGTTAGTGTAATAACAATATTATCTAATATTAATGCTACCAGAATCCAGTTGCTTTTTCTGTGTATCAAAATTTATCATACTTTATCCACTTACACTAGGTGATTAAACAGAATCTGCCCAATTTATTCTGCAGTCACATTATTTTAAAATCTATTTTTCCTGCTGACTCTTAGAAATTGCAGAAAGACAAAAACCAGTTTCATCTCCAGTAATAGTGTGAAACAATTTCCTTCCAGTGGGACAGAAACCTAGACATACTAGGGAAAGATTTAAATATAAAGAAAAATGCTTTGGCTGAAAAAAAAAAAAACAAAAACAAAAACACAAAAAGGATTCATTAAAGCAACAGAACAAAACCTAATTTGGGACCCTAAAAACTCTGGCAATGCCACTGTAATGAAGTTTCATTATCTGCTTCAGAGTAACAGTCTCTGAAATTGTTATTCTGCTACATGCTGTAAAGAACTCCCAAACTCAAATGTTATCAGGAAATGTAAAGGTTAAGTCTGACTACAAGAAGGCCAAAATTGCACCAGTTTCCTAAGTGAAGAATAAAAGAATAAAACATATAGAGGGCAGAAATAAAATGAGGTGTATCTGGAGAATTTCATGATGAGCATTTAGATTTAGCAATGCTCAATGTCATGCTGACACTGTCATGACCTTGTCTTCAGCTAGTAATTTGGGGTTGTACTTTTTTAAATTTAATTTTGAATGTTCTTGCATGTTTGGTACATCTCTCCGCACTGCTAAAGATAAATTGTTTATCTGTATAACATAACTACACCAATGTCATTTATCGTATACACTAGTACACAAATGTGTTTTTTTATTAAGTAAATGAAGTATTTGCTGTGAAAAATGTATTATTTGTGCCACCATTTATATCTGTGTTCACTTTCTGTGTGTATATGCATGTGTATTCGAATCTCAATTTTTCTTTTACTCTAGTTTAGATTAAGACATATTTAGATGAAATTTTAAAAATAGCATTGGAAATAGGAGGCTAAGTTTTGTTGAGTCTCATTCCCTTGGGGGGAAATTGCTTTTGCCATTTTATTTTCATGCACAATAATCTAAAAAGGATCTCCTACTGACTTCCTTCCTAATTATTATTGTTTTACACGAAAGAAAGGAAATATGTTTTCAATTGAGTTGTTTGAAATCATTCCCTTTGTGTAGATTTCCCAGACTGATGTTTCATTGTAAGAATATTACATTATAGACTGCTTGGCCATTTCACAAGCAACTAATCCATAGTTTTGGAAGCCTGCTTTAAGAGATCTGAATATCTTTGTTTTTAATAAAATACTTAGAGTTTAACTAAAGCTCTGGAATAATCTTTATTTCTTTTGAGAAGGGTGATTTCAGGGCTGAAAGAAGGAAGCAAGCATCCAAATACCTACAGTTTAAATGTTGACTGTTAATTTAGTCCATTAACCTTGTGTTGATCTGTGATGTTTTCATGTGTGAGAGGGACACTAGGACACCCCTGTCCATATAGCTTTTTAAAGATGACAAAAAGTTCTTCAAATTATCGAAGTTTTTCTGGAGGTAGGAGAGTCTGCGGCCAAATGCTGGGTTCCTGTGTGCATTACAGATTGCTCAAATTTGCATGGGCAATTACACAGGGGGATCGCATCAATGCAGGGCCGCTAGCCACACTGTCGCCATACAATTACACAATGGCTTCGGTGCTTAAACTTTAAAATTCCTGCACCATTGTGCCTGTTCTATTAGAACAAACTACAGCAAATGATCCAAAGCCAATTCAAATGACTGGAGAGGAGGTGCCCAGGGAGAGAGAGGGAAGAGGTGCAGTGTGGCCCACTACTGGCCAGCATGAGCAATCACCATTGCTGGCTGCTGCAATCACTGGCTTCTTTGTGCTTTGCAGTCTGCAGTTTTAAAGTGGGGCCAAAAATAAGGCTCACCTAATTCACAGAAGGGCAGTGAGGATTAACAAGGGAAGTTAGGCAAAGCAGGCCTGATACTCAAAGTACTGCATAAACACAGGGACTTGGAGTAGCTCTTTGTTTGAATGGTTGATTTTTTTTTTTCAATGCCGCTGTATCCACAGTTTTGCCTTCTCTATTAATCCCTTTTATAAACCAAAATGCTATTGTGTTCTCCCTGGGAAGTTAATTTAGACAATAATACTGTAAACCCCAAAATACAAGCTACTTGATCAAAAGCAAGGGATATTCAAGAAGGAAATCTAATTAAAATATTAATAAAGCTGGAACTACCAGCAAAAGGAGAGTTCATAATGAGGTTAAGTGTCACACCATCTGAGCAGAAATGTTCTCAAGTGTTGATTTTAGTATACACTCTTTCCCAAGGTCTTAAAAGATGGAACAGATGCTCCAAAAAGTCAGTCAACTACATTTCCAATTTGGCACTAATTCATAGTTTTCTTCTCGTTCACGGTAGAAGACTGGAGTGGGAGAAAGGGGATGCAAGATAACTGAGCTCCGCAAACTGTCCATCCTGAAGAAAATGGTCTGAAATCAAAGGGAAAAAGAAATAACTGGAAAATGGATTTGCAGAAGGTCCTCCCTTATAAAGGAAGATGTTTGACCACAGCTGTGGTTGAAATACTCACAAATTAACAACGTTTACCAACAGAAAGGGGCCACAGATACAGTATAAATAAGACATACCTTCCAACCAGTTTTAAAAGAGAATGCCAAATAGATTGTACACACAAATAGAATATGGGATTTGATCATGGCATATTTTGGCAGGCAGAACATAAGTATGCTAAGAACCAAGCATCATGCTTTTTGTTCCTATCTATTTTGCCTAAACAAACTCTTCTACATGATAAACATGTCTCCCTCTGTGTAGCAAAATCCACCCTGAGTCCAACTCAAATTTCATCAAACTACAATTCCTTTCTACAAGTCACCAAATCACTTTATTGCAACCACCAAATGCTTTCCTATTACTTGAAATGGTATGATACACTTACTTTTTGATATATCCTCCAGGTTTTCAAGATCATATTGCAAACAAAATGATGCTTTATGACACTTTATAATATTCCACCCTATTTAATTTTTTCCATAATTTCTATCATTAAATGGCCTTCTCTCACCACCACCCCCAGCAAAACTAATCTATTCCCCAACTGTCTATCAGAGACCAGATAAAAGTCAGTCTATCACAGCAGCAGTGATGGTCATGCCAATTTCACAGTGTGATTTGTGCACTCATTTCATTTTGAAAATGACCCTGCCCTCCATCTGTCTAAGCAGAATGTCCTGCTTTTTTCAAGCCAGGCCTCTGGAGCAGCATCACATGAAATGAGGAGGAAGAGACACAGAACGGCCTCCCTCCTGCCCACTTCAGCCGGCACGCTCACAGGTACCCACACGAAGAGGAGAACCCCAACTGAATCCTGGTAGGGATCCCAGAAATTTGGAGGAGAATATAGTCCTTTTATTTTTCATATATTTTCAAGAAGCCATTTGAAGATGATGTAAATACAACCCTGCAAAACAGAGAGAAAGACTAATGAAGGCAATTTCCCATTCCCATGTTGTCATCTCACCTTAATTTAATAGCAAATTACCTAAGGTAACAGTACATACATAAGAATTTTAAAATGCTGAGCCTTGCAAGGCACAGTGGCTCATACCTGTAATCCCAGCACTTTGGAAGGCCGAAGTGGGAGGGTCGCTTGAGGCCAGGAGTTTGAGATGAGCCTGGGCAACATGGTGAGACCCTATCTCCATTAAAACATTTTTTAAAAAAGATTAGCCAGGCACGGTTGTGTACCTGTAGTCCCAGCTACTCAGGAGGCTGAAGCATGAGGATCACTTGAGCCCAGGAGTTCAAGGCTGCAGTGAACTATGATCATGCCACTGCATGCCAGCCTGAGCAACAGAACAAAGCCCTGTCTCTAAAAAATAAATAAATAAAATACTGAGCCTAAATTCCCACGGGAGAACCATCAGGCAGCCAGCTGTAAAGAAGTCGATGCACCCCTTCCCCCAATTTATTACTGAGCAGTATCCTCTACCCATGTACCTCCTTGGGCTTAAGACTCTAAAAGGGTGCACCAAGAGATCAGATTGAAAGAAGCCTCAGAATAGAGTTATAGTAATATTCCACAGTTGCTTTCTGTGGGGTCTTAGGTGAGCCAAAGTCCCATTCAATCCTGAAATGGGTGCAGTTTCCCTTTCTTGGAATTGATGCACTGGGAAGCTTCTTGTCTAGTTCCAGCCAAAAAGACACAACTCTGCCAATTCCCAGCAAGGGAGAAGACTGACTAAGTACATAAAGTCAGCCATATGATGATATGAGCAATCACACACCTACTAAAAATCTCCTTCCAGTGATACTGGGTAAATACGAGCTACACAACTCCAGTAGTCACATCTGCTCACAGCTGGAATCAAGGCCTAGAAGTTCAAAGTTTACTACCTACACAAAGTTAGTTCATTGTTTTAATGGAGAAACAAAGACAATAATATTCCTTATACACACTTAGCACCAAACAATGGGCCCTTACAAACTCATGTATATGAGATACATGGATTGGGTTATTCATCAGTCACTATTTCCTATTGAAATTGGTTATTGGATATCATGGTTCAACCCCTACCTACCTAGATGTGGCCTTAAACAAACTATTAATTTTATAGTTGGATTTAATTAATAATGTAATACTTAAATCTTTAAACCTTTCTAGCCCACAGACTTCTTAAACTGCAATATGCAGAATGCAGGCTGCTTATTCAAATTAGAAATACTACATGTAAACGTCTATAACAGAGGTGGTATATGATATGGTTGATATCGTATCACCCATATGATAGCTGTGAAGTTTATATATAGAAAAGATTTATGGGCAGCAACACTATTATGGATGCATACAAAGGATTTGCAGTAATTATGTAGCAAACAACACACTTTTACTTGGATTAGGTTTATATTAGGTGCTAGAGAGACCAATGGATATCATGGGAGATGACAAAAGATACTGATTTCTTATTGGCAGAGACAGTTGGAGGACCACAGCACCGGATACAACCAAGTGTAAACGCCAACATATACTCAGTAATTTTTTTGTCACGGAAAAGGAGAGATACTGCGATCAAAAACAGATCCTCTCCCAGTACCAATTAAGATTCACAGCACTTTTTCCTTATTAACCTCTGGAAACCACCAAATAAGAAGGATTTCTGTTTGCTGCTGTATTCTGTTCTTACAAACTGTGCCCTCGGGGTAGCATAATAAGAACCTGCTCTAATTCCAAAGGAATTCAAGGAGTTAATTCCCTTTTGCCATCCCGCTCCTTTTATTAAAAGGTCCTTTTATTGTACTGGCGAATCTCTACTTTAATAAAAGTAAGCCAAACGCCAGCATTAGTATAGACCACACCAATGTACAAGGCTCAAAATCACCAGAACATGGTGCCAGAAATCTTCCTCCGCCGCGCTAGAGACCGAGGTGGCACAACAGACACAGAGAGCGCCCCTCATCTTTAGGGAGCAGGGAAGGCGAGTGACTGTGCGTCCCCGCGGACCACGAGTCGGGTCGGTGCAACAGGGACTACGCCTCCCAGCATGCAGTGCGGCCACGCCCGCGCAGCGGCGCCACAGGAACGATGCATGCCGGGACGGGGAGTTTCAGTCTCTGAACGGCCCGGAGTAGTCGTCTTTCCCCTTCTGACTGCCGCCACTCCGCAGTCCAGAATATTTGAAGATCAAACCGAACTTGAGAGACTAACGAGAATGGTCCCTTTTTATTCCTAAAAGATTCCTTCCCTGGCAAAGTAACCGGTCGTCTTCCGTTTCCGGTTGCCCTGTTGCCGTGGTAACCATACGTATAACAGCTGTGGTGGTTATGGCTGGCCTAAGCGGCGCGCAGATCCCGGACGGGGAGTTTACCGCGGTAGTGTACCGGCTCATCCGCGATGCCCGCTACGCCGAGGCGGTGCAGCTGCTGGGCCGAGAGCTGCAGCGGAGCCCTAGGAGCCGCGCCGGCCTGTCGCTGCTAGGCTACTGCTACTACCGCCTGCAGGAGTTCGCGCTGGCGGCCGAGTGCTATGAGCAGCTGGGCCAGCTGCACCCGGAACTGGAGCAGTACCGCCTGTACCAGGCCCAGGCCCTGTACAAGGCCTGCCTTTATCCGGAGGCCACTCGGGTTGCCTTCTTTCTCCTGGATAACCCCGCCTACCACAGCCGGGTCCTCCGCCTGCAAGCTGCCATCAAGTATAGCGAGGGCGATCTGCCAGGGTGCAGGAGCCTGGTGGAGCAGCTGCTGAGTGGGGAAGGGGGAGAAGAAAGTGGAGGCGAGAATGAGACCGATGGCCAGGTCAATCTGGGTTGTTTGCTCTACAAGGAGGGACAGTATGAAGCTGCATGCTCCAAGTTTTCTGCCGCACTGCAGGCCTTGGGCTACCAGCCTGACCTTTCCTACAACCTGGCTTTGGCCTATTACAGCAGCCGACAGTATGCCTCAGCGCTGAAGCATATCGCTGAGATTATTGAGCGTGGCATCCGCCAGCACCCTGAGCTAGGTGTGGGCATGACCACTGAGGGTTTTGATGTTCGCAGTGTTGGCAACACCTTAGTCCTCCATCAGACTGCTCTGGTGGAAGCCTTCAATCTTAAGGCAGCCATAGAATACCAATTGAGAAACTATGAGGTAGCTCAAGAAACCCTCACTGACATGCCACCCAGGGCAGAGGAAGAGTTGGACCCTGTGACCCTACACAACCAGGCACTAATGAACATGGATGCCAGGCCTACAGAAGGGTTTGAAAAGCTACAGTTTTTGCTCCAACAGAATCCCTTTCCTCCAGAGACTTTTGGCAACCTGTTGCTGCTCTACTGTAAATATGAGTATTTTGACCTAGCAGCAGATGTCCTGGCAGAAAATGCCCATTTGACATATAAGTTCCTCACACGCTATCTTTATGACTTCTTGGACGCCGTGATCACTTGCCAGACAGCTCCTGAAGAGGCTTTCGTTAAGCTTGATGGGCTAGCAGGGATGCTGACTGAGCAGCTTCGGAGACTCACCAAGCAAGTACAGGAAGCAAGACACAATAGAGATGATGAAGCTATCAAAAAGGCAGTGAATGAATATGATGAAACCATGGAGAAATATATTCCTGTGTTGATGGCTCAGGCAAAAATCTACTGGAATCTTGAAAATTATCCAATGGTGGAAAAGATCTTCCGCAAATCTGTGGAATTCTGTAACGACCATGATGTGTGGAAGTTGAATGTGGCTCATGTTCTGTTCATGCAGGAAAACAAATACAAAGAAGCCATTGGTTTTTATGAACCCATAGTCAAGAAGCATTATGATAACATCCTGAATGTCAGTGCTATTGTACTGGCTAATCTCTGTGTTTCCTATATTATGACAAGTCAAAATGAAGAAGCAGAGGAGTTGATGAGGAAGATTGAAAAGGAGGAAGAGCAGCTCTCTTACGATGACCCGGATAAGAAAATGTACCATCTCTGCATTGTGAATTTGGTGATAGGAACTCTTTATTGTGCCAAAGGAAACTATGAGTTTGGTATTTCTCGAGTTATCAAAAGCTTGGAGCCTTATAATAAAAAGCTGGGAACAGATACCTGGTATTATGCCAAAAGATGCTTCCTGTCCTTGTTAGAAAACATGTCAAAACACATGATAGTCATTCATGACAGTGTTATTCAAGAATGTGTCCAGTTTTTAAGACACTGTGAACTTTATGGCACAAACATACCTGCTGTTATTGAACAACCCCTGGAAGAAGAAAGAATGCATGTTGGGAAGAATACAGTCACAGATGAGTCCAGACAATTGAAAGCTTTGATTTATGAGATTATAGGATGGAATAAGTAGTTATGGCTGATAGTGGCTTTTTTCAAAATGGCTTTCTTACCTATCACACTTTTTTATCTGTATTTAGCCTTGGCATCTTTATGTTTGTCTTATTTTGAATCTTATCCACTTTATAAGAACAAGTTGATGTTTGAGCAACTTTTTCATTTAATCCAGAAGAGTAGGGACTATGCAGTGTAAGCTGCATCACTTCTGCTTTCTTCCTACTAGTGACAATCATCTGGTCTTGCTTTCAAGCAACAATTGCTAGAGTAACATCTTTGTATAAGCAAGTAACCCCAGATAGAGTTGACGTTTCAGCTTTGGGCTGTCAAAAGGGTATGTCATGGACCAGAGCACTGTTAGTACGGGTATGTTTGCATTTGGTCACTGATATGTAAATGACTGCTAGCCCACGGCTGGACCACTTCTCAACCAGCAAATAAAGCCATGTCTATTTTGCTATCTCAGGATAGACTATGCTGTCTAATAAATCTAATTCTTAACTCTATTTCTCCAGTTTTTTAGTCCTTTAACTTTCTGGATTGCAACAAAGTCTAGTTTAGACCTTCCCTAAGCACTTTTAGAAGTACAAGTATATGGGAATTTCTTTTCTTGGTTCTTTTCAGGTTATGAGGTTTGGTCAGTGACATAATTTTTTTTCATAATTTGGTTGATTGGTTGCTTCTTAAGTTTTATAATACACGTTTTTCTTCATGTTCTATTTTTGATTTTACAGTAATGATTTTGCCTCCTTGTGGATACTGACATATATTAAGTGTGGAAGCTTATTAATATTTTCAGTTTTTTAAAAACTGAAATTTTTAATTTTTACTTTTTAATTTTTTAGGAAAAAATAAGCACTGAACTGAGAATGAGAAGACTAAAAGTATGAGTTCCATACCTTCTAATTTTAGGCTTTCAGAAATTCCTTTATTCTTTGGGGTTTCATAATCATTTGAGCTATCAGAAGCCTTTACAATTACTTTTGGCTGTAACATCTGATTCCATATAGAAAAAAGTTGCCTTTCTTTTTTTGTGACTTGGATATATAAGCAAATCAGCCAGGAAATATATGATTGTATTTTATATTAATGTTTTCTAGGATTTTGGCTTACAGTAAATGTTAACCCCTGCGGTGATTGTTATTGTTGGATGTTATACTGATTATTAATAAGAAATTTGGATTTTTGCCTTTTTACCTGGAATTTTTGCTTACAACAGTAGCTATGAATGTATATAGGGTGGTCCCCAGTCTCTGTTATGGTTGCACATAAATTAATAATTTTATAACTATTTAGAAATTGTATAATTCTCCTAACTTCCTCTTTTAGTTTTTGTACTGTTTGTTTTTGTTCAGGAAGAGGAGATTTGCTTTCAATCCTTCCAAAAAATGATGAACCACCCTTCCATTCAGTAGTTTGATAAGCTGTTTTAATGTGTATTTTTTCCTCAATTATTCTTGAAATATTTAGAGCCTCTCCTGCTTCTAACATGAAGGCCTTTAGATGCCAGTCTGCCAGAAATCTGGAAACAGAGGAACAGGTGAAGTGAAGATGTAATGGAGATTTAGCTAATAATGTACTTCACAGTCCACCTTCGATCCCCTTCATGTCCAAATCTCAGTAGTTAATCAAGTGTCTGCTGCCATTAACAGAACAGAAGTAATGGATAACAGAATGGAAATAAGAGATGCCAGAACTACTTCCATAACTAACTCACCAAATCAAATCATCAGTCCTTATATTCTTGTTTTATTTAATACAAAGAGAAGAGGCCATACACTTTCCAAAAGGTCAAAGCCACATAGAATAGGAAGGCAATCTCTAGTTTAAAGCTTTCTCTTGGAGTGTTTTCTCCCCCTACCTTCAAAGGGTCTACTTGAGAGATAGTGGTGTTTACTGCTGCAGAATGTATCATAGGATAAGAAATGAAAAATCAATCTTTCTTACCACCCTGTTCTCTTTCCCTTTTTTATCTTTTCCCTTTTGTCAATTATAGGGACACTTTTCTCTGATAGCTGGAAGTTGAACCTCAAGCAGGTATAAAAGATGCATAACAACCTTTTAGCAGTAAGTGTGAGGTGAGTGAGCACTATGATTATCAAGGTGAGTTTGGAAACCTTTTAAAAATGCATTTTTGCAAAACGAGATAACATATATTGATAAAAAGTGACTCTCAGATTGGTAATGCCAGAAAAAATTTTAAGAGGACTCACGAAAAATACTAGATCTATATAATTTGTAGAATAGAGTGATTTTTTTTATATATTTATGGTAGCCTCCATCTTTTAAACTTTTTGAACTCAATAGAAAAACAGACTGAAATTTTAAAGACATGCAGTATTTGTATCATTTTAAATTCTGTAACATTGGGAATTAAATATACTCAACTTTAGAGGACACTTGCCTTACTGTAATCTATAATCATTTTATATTGAAAAATAGGGCCAGACATTAGCCAAACGGTAATTAATTTGTTAGCCATAGGTATAGTGTTTAATATTCTCTTGGGGAGTGAGTCTTTACTAAGTGATTACTCTATACTTGATACCACTATTAATTGAGGTTCTTTTGGTTGTTTAATTAAATCACCTCTTTTGGATTTGGGCCAAGATTGATCCACCACATACTGAAATCCTTTCTACAACATCATAATGTGTATTTATTAGAAAAGGAATTGCTTCATAAGGAAAAATTATTAGAATATAGAGACTTATAAGTACATTTCTAGTGTGAAAAATAAGCATTTGTTAGTTTAAGTGAGACCTGCCAATAACTTGATTGCAAATATTAATATCATATGAACATATAAAATGGGCCCAAATCCTTGTTCAAAAGTGAAATTTGCACGTTTGTGAACTAAAACACATCAATATCAATGACTGAATACCTTAATTCAAAACAGCAAATGGCTAAAATTATGCTATGCAAACAGGACCCTAATAAGGTATGTGGGAAAGCATTTATTGCTGCTAATATTTTGTTTTCAGTTATTTCATTAGAAGAGTCAAATGCTTAAGATAAAGGACACATCACTAAAAGTTTCACCAGCACTCATGGCATCTGCTATAAAACATGTGTCCACAGAGTACCCACAAACTCTCAAGATCTTAAGTCTCAACAGTAAATTACTGGTTAGTTTTTCTAATCAGAGTCTCAACCTCTTAGTCCCAATTCTTCCAAATTTTCCAAAACCATACACTATAGTATATATGGAAAGGAGAATATATACTTTTGTGAATATAAAGTGTCTGTTCCATTTTTAAGTCATGAAGTACCATAGGAAGAGATGGTCACACCCTAACATTGTAAAGCAAAAGAAAGCTTCAGGAATCGGACCATAACAGCAACACTTTGCTGAAAAATATTTAATTAGAAGGCAATACCACATACTCACATATGCTAAGGAGTGCCATTATTTTGTATGTTTACTGGAAAAGGCAAATTTTTTTTCTGTAGTTAAAACAATATTTTTGTTTCTAGAACTTTTGTTCTTGTACTGATTCATTACCATTAAACTGTTTTCACAAAATGCCAAAGAACAGAGGAGAGCTATACATGATTTGACCAAGATGCTGCAAGTAGTTTCAGAAACTAAGGAGACTATTTTTCTGACAATGTATATAAGATTTATAATGAAATGATTGGTAAAATTATAAAATGATTCTGGAAATAATCATGTAAAATATAAAATGGGAAATCATAAATGTGATTTTTTTTACATTTGTAGCTATGACTTAAATAAGTTCTTTTAAATTACAAATTAAGGATTAAGGTAAACATCTGGAATGTATCTGCAGCTAGAGTCTGAACAATGAGGACTTAGACCAGTTCATCTCTTGAATCATAAAACTGAGGCTCAGAGAGATTAAGGTGACTTCCCCAGGATAATATGATAGAGCCAAATAGGATCCGGGCAAAGCCCAGATCAGAATTCAGGGTGTCTTGCTCAATTCTCATGCTCTTTCCACTCTACCACCTTTCTCTTAGAGCAGGGACCCCTCTTAGGGGCCTACAGGGCCCTCCAAGTATGGAAATAAAGGAAAATCCTGAGTTCCTGCAAAGGAAGTTCCAGGCACCTAGCTAGCCCTGAAAAGTAAATAAGCAACTTGATGAGCAAGAAGGTAGTAGTAACTTAAGGCGATAGCCAAGGAAATTGGAATCACAGGATGTTTGGTTCCCTTATAGGAACTAGAGATAACATCTTAACATATGTCCCTGAATTGTTTTTCAGAAACCCAGACCCCCATCAAACAGATCTGCCTGCACATAGACCTCAGATAAGGGGGAACTAAGGACTGAACTCTGACTGCCATTCTTTATGGTCTAAATTATTTTCTGAGGTGCCTGGAGGAACCCACACCCAGGAGCCAGAGCTTACATTATTTTCTACTGACCCCAGCATTTTTAAACCTTCGTTTCCTTAACCAATTGCAAATTAGAAAATTTTTCAATCTATCTATGATCAGTAAGTCCCCACTTCAAGATATCCTGCCCTTTTAGGCCAAACCAATGTGTAAACGCCATGTATTGATTTACAATTTTGCCTGTAACATCTGCTTTCCTGAAATTTACCCCTGCCTTTAAAAAACCCTTGCTTGCACACGTAAGAGAAGTCAGGAATTAAGCAAGAACTGCCTGATCCTCCTTGCTTGCCACTCTGCAAATAAATGTCCTCCTTTCTCCTGCTGCAAACCTCAGTGTGGATGTTTGGCCTTATTGTGCCAGGAGGGCGAATCCCTGTTCAGTTCCATAACACCTTCTCTTAGGTATTTTTTGTTTTTATTTGTTTGTTTGCTTTCTTTACAAATTTTTCTATCAGTGCTAGGCATTTCTTTTCCCAGAGCTATGACTTTTGCCACTTCAGTTCCTGCTGATAATTTAATCTGTGGTTTAATAGGCTTTTTCCAAAATACACTTAGTGAGAACATTCCAGGGCTGGCCTAAATTACGCTATGGTTTACAAAAGTGTGTTGGTTCCTGAGCAGGTGTGCTGTGCTGTTTGCAGCAGCGCAGATTTAGCTGCGGTGCAATCTGGGCTAGGCAGAAAGATTATTGACTCACCTGTTGTTTCATCACTGCTTTGAAAAAAATCACCCTATATGATCCTTCTTCAAGTCAGTGATTTTCTTCTCTCCATTATAGTTTCCAGCCACCAAACACGTAAAAATGGCCGTCAGAAGGCTTCCCTACACCTTAAGTGCAAAGAGCTGTGACTCACTTATCCAAAAATCCCAGCATAGAGCCAGCTGATTTCACAAGTATTTACAAAGTGTTACCAGAGACTTTTGAGGCCCCATAAGGCTTTACCTTTACTTGCAAAGTCCATTCGAGCTGAACTCCTAAACACCGTCTTCCAGGAGATTGATTGCTCATTTTAGCTTAGGTTTTGGGGAGGAAAAATTAAAAGCAAGCAATTGAGCCATGATTAAGTCCCTGTTATTTACCTTCTTTTTTCTTTTTGTACTAATAATTCTTAGTCCACATTCTACATGAGAATCAGTGGGTAAACTTTTTAAAAAGTAAAGATGCCTTGGCTCTAACCCCTAACGATTCTATTTCTATTTATGGAGATGGGAGTGGAAGGAGGGGTCAGTTTTTTTTGTAAGTCCCCCAGGTAACTCTAATGTATAGCCAAGGTTGAGAACCACTGTTCTATACACACACAGTAGTGACCATATGGCTGCCCTGTGCTGGTGTGAAGGTTGTGGTGCAACATGTTTGAGAATAAAATAATCCTGATGCCAAACCTAAAGAAATGATGAAAAATGAATAAATGGAACAAATCAAAGGATCTGAATTTTTTTAGAGGCACTTAATCTGGGGTATTCCGATTCACTCAAATATAGCTTTTAAACCAGTGAAACTTTTTTAAAACATTTTTTTAAATCATACATTCAATAATTCTTAAGAAAACTTTGGCTTTCATAGAAGGAATTTTAAAAATACTGAAGTAGCTAAAAGCTATACAATTTGATAGTGGAAGCTAAGAAGGGTTTTCAAAATTTAAGAACATGAAAATACTCTTTTTGTTTTCAAAGACTCATAAATGTCATTTACTGTTGTAGGAGAGGAAAAATTTTCTACTGTCCTCTTAGGCTTTTCAGCTAGGATTGACGTAAGACAGATTAAACAGGAGAAAAGCATACAAATTTTATTTACATGTACATGGGAGCCCCCACAAGGACAATGAAGACCCAAAGAAGTGGCTAGGCCTAAGCACTTATATAGTAGTTTGAACAAAGGGTGGAAATTGTGGAAAAGTAACTACAAAGATAAGTTAGTTTAACAAAGTTTGTACAGATTTCTCTCAGCCTCAACTCCCTGTCTCTGGTGATAAGCATGTTGTTTCTTTTGTACTGGTATAGGGAGGGCATCTTTCACTTGGGAGTTACATCTCCTGCTTTTGGGAAGAAAAGGGGAGATTAGAGTGCCCTTCCTATACCTGCTGTTTCTCAAGTGCCTCTATTTCAAAACAACTAATATGCCAAGGCAACATATTTTAGAGTGGCATGTCTTGAATTCCTTCACTGTCATTTCTACTTAGTTTATTAGTTTAGCTTTGCTAAAGTCAAAAGTGACTGTGTATTATCATAACCATGCTTACAAATGCTTTTGGTTGACTTTGGATGCACCCAATTTGTTCTCCTAATACTTGAGCCATATTCAACTGTTCTTCCTATAAATTTGGATTCCTCCAAACCAGACTCCAGTTCCATGTATGCATTTATAGATACACATACATTTTTTAAAAATTTGCATTGGAAATTAATAATACTCAATGGTTATGTTGATTTATTTATTTTGAGACAGGGTCTTACTCTGTCATCCAAGCTGTAGTGCAGTGGTGTGATCATGGATCACTGCAGCCTTGACCTCCTGGGATCAAGCGATCCTCCCACTTCAGCCACCCGAGTAGCTGGGCTACAGGCACACACCACTACACCTGGCTGATTTTTTTTTTTCTTGTAGATACAGGATTTCACAAGTTAGCCAGGCTGGTCTCAAACTCCTGGGCTTAAGCTATCCATCTGCCTTGGCCTCCCAAAGTGCTGGGATTACAGGCATGAGCCACTGTGCCCAGCCCTATATTGGTTCATAATTCAGTATGAATTCTCCAGCTTCACTCTGCCCCCACCCCTAAACATTTGGTCTAAACCGATGGTTCTCAAAATGTTTGACTGCCGAGTAGAATTATCTGAGAAGCTTTTAAAGCTCTCATGCTGTATTAGTCCACTCTTGTACTGCTATAAAGAATTAACTGAGACTGGGTAATTTATAAAGAAACAAGGCTTAATTGGCTCATGATTCCACAGGCTGTACAGGAAGGATGGCAGCATCTGCTTCTGGGGAGGCTCAGGGAGCTTTTACTCATGGTGGAAGGCAAAGTGGGAGCAGGCATCTAACATGGCAGGAGCAGGACCAAGAGAGAGCGTGAGGGCGGAGGTGCTACACACTTTTAATCAAGCAGATCTTGTGAGAACTCACCATCATGAGAACAGCACCAAAGGGATGGTGCCAACCATTCATGAAGGATCTACCCCCATGATCCAGTCACTTTCCACCGGGTTCCACCTCCAACTCTGAGGATTACAATTGAACATGAGATTTGGGTGGGGACACAGATACAAACCATATCACATGTGCCAGGCTGCATCCCAAAACAAAGAATATCTGAGGGTGGAACCCAGGTATCTGTATTTTCCTGAGCTTTCAAAATGCAGCCAAGGTTGAGAACCGCTGGCCTAATTGATCACTATAATTTCCCTTTCCATGATTAATTTAGGAAAAAGCATGTGACCCAATCCTTACCAACACACAAGAAGTCTCCTGGAAGGCTGCTGGGAAAGCTTTCTTTACCCCTTTGGGAAAAAAAAAAAAAGGATATAAGAAAAAGTCTCTCTTCATCAAGCATTGTTGATCTGAATCTGGTGCCACCAGTTTGTGACCTTGATAGAGGGTCGTGGTGACTTTGGGTGAAGATGACTTTGAAGATATCTTAAGAAACAGAAAGAATTTGAGTCCTTGATGATCCTGGAGCCTGAGCTACCTCTGAGTCTTCAATAGAATAGAAATAATATCTTATTGTTGAAACTTGTTTGAGCCATATTCTTCTGCTTCTTGTCTCCAAAAGCACCCGGAAAACACCATTGAAAAAGATTTTCTCTTTGCCAGAACTCTACTCAGGCTCCCCTGAACTTTTCAAGTAGGCCTTGACTTTTGGACTTCCGTATTTGTCCCTACACTGTCCAGTTTTTTGTTTTGTTTTGTTTTGTTTTTTTGAGACGGAGTCTTGGTCACCCAGGCTGGAGCGCAGTGGCGTGATCTCAGCTCACTGCAAGCCCCACCTCCCAGATTCATGCCATTCTCCTGCCTCAGCCTCCTGAGTAGCTGGGACTACAGGTGCCCACCGCCACGCCCGGCTAATTTTTTGTATTTTTAGTAGAGACAGGGTTTCACCGTGTTAGCCAGGATGGTCTCAATCTCCTGACCTCATGATCCACCTGCCTCGGCCTCCCAAAGTGCTGGGATTACAGGCGTGAGCCACTGCGCCCAGCCTGCACTGTCCAATTTTAACAAGAATCCTTGGCTTAGTAGACTCCCTCTTCCTTCATATCTGATTGCCCTCCAGATGTTACTGGGTCTCTTATTCTCCACCATTCTTCAGGTATGTCTGATCATCCCAGCCTGCTTTCAGCAAGAATCCTGTTATGTCAGTCTGACCAGAATCCCCACTTAGCCCTAATGTTTCCTCTTAGTACTTTTCCATCTATCAACCCCCACCCTGCTCCTTGGCTATAAATTCCCACTTGCCCATGCTATATGTGGCGTTAAGCCCAATCACTCTCCCCTACCACAAAATCCCATTGCAGTGGTCCTGTATATCTATGGAGATAGTTCCCACATACACACCTTAAATAAAGGATGCCTCATCATCTAAAGTGTCATTGAATTTCTTTTGGCACCATATATAGGCCATACGTTTTGACTGTTGTTCATAGGGTGATGAATCTTTATGCATATTCCCAAACACTCTGGGAGTATGTCTTCCTTGAGACCCAGCGTCACTCCTCAAGTTTCAAGGTGAGTAAGACAAAATTAACTGACCTTTGTAAAGATGTTACCCAAAACCTTGACTTCATTAGCATTAACTGCTCATCAAGTCTTTTGAAATTGCAACAGCTACTCATAAAATTGGATATGAATTCAGTCTCTGGAAGAGCATTCACTTATGTAGAGGTAAATAGTTAAATTGTTCCACCCAAAGAACTAAGTCTAAACCTTGCTTACTGCTTCTTGGCAAAAACACAAGGTAAATACCAATGCATACAGCAAGTCATAGAAAACATTCCCAGTTTTAGAATTTCCTCCACATTCACAAAGGTGATTTCCGTAAAATCTCAGTAATGATGAAAGAATGAAAATAACAGCAGCATTTATTCATGTATAGTAAACTTCAGCATTGAAGTGAGACAACCTAATCTATTCTCTGGTGAGAAATGCTAATCTACGTACAGCACTATTTCAGCCTTGGCCCTTTCCAGCTGTAAATCTGGTTAAGGGAAAAGCTTCATAAAAAGTAAATACTTTAGTTCTTCCTGATAATCCCCCTCAGCATTGCATTCCACTTATCAGGCCCAACTTAATTCTGAGTTGTTGGCTTATTTCGGTTCTCTAAAAGAAGGACGCTAGAAATTAAAATTCAAAGCGGATGGTCCATATCACATCAGGGGATTGGGACAGTTGATTTACTCCTATAATCTCTTTAAACATCTACCAGGAGAGGTTCTAAGGCAGAATTTATTGCCTCCTCCTGCCATCTTTGGGCCTACAAAAAACGAAGCAAAATCCTTCTATGAAATCTGAAACTCCAGTCACTGATTTCCTGGCTGATGTCATTTCCAAAGTACGATGTAGCCCTGTGATAGTCACAGCGGGAATCTACCTCTCTATGGGGTTTCCATCTGTTTGCCATCAGAAAGAATCTCTTTGGGGAACCACAGTAAATGCGGAGAACCCATTCCTCCACATGGGTCCCAGAGTCTTGTATTAGCTTTTCAGTCTTCAGGATCAGCTGCTGTTAGAATTGAATATGCTTAAATTTCTGCTGTAACTTTCATTTTCATCCATGTTTGGTTTATCATAGGCTGCTTGGTAAAAGTCTTCCATATGATTCTGAAACTCTTATGCAAATGTTACCAAAATGAAAATTTAGCCACTGCAATTCTTTCCTTTGGGAGAAGAGTTTTCTATATGACTTTAGGTAATGCACTTATTATAAAACGGCTTGTACTTGAAGCAAATCTTTATGAGTTCTTTAGGTCCAAAGTTGCTTAAAAGTGTAATATTTTGTGTTGAAAGGCTGTTTATTCACTTTAAAATTAAAATTAAAATTTTACAGATGGGGTCTCACTATGTTGTTCAGGCTGGTCTTGAACTCCCGGCCTCAAGTGAGGCTCCTATCTTGACCTAAGTGCTGAAATTACAAGCATGTGCCACCATGCCCAACCTAGGTTATTCACTTCTTATTAAGCATTAACAGAGATGATATAATAGATTAGAGCAAAGAAAACAGATTACAATGACAAGACATTTCAAAACTGATCTTTTGTGGGTCAGCTTCAATATAGATAATTCGCTGTAAATAATTGGGAGTTCACAGCAGTATCAAGTTATAACTAACTGGGAATTGTATTGATCCAGCCGTAAATGCATAATGGTCACTTTTTTTACTGAAGAAACAGAGCATGAACTAAATCCACAGGAATGTTTAATAAAGGAAACGATTTCATGAAGATCAGCCATTTTCTCATCTCCATTCTTCCCTGCAGGTATTTCAGCCTTCACAGAGCCCGAACAAAAACAGACTCTATTCTGTTCCTCAAGGAATAATTTATTAAACATGTTTTTGTACATTGGTCTTTCTGTGTTTATGTGCCATTTCCTCAGAGAAGGCTGACTATGAGGATGAAATAGAAATAACATCACTGTTCAATATTCTTCAAGCCCCAATTCCTAGGAAATGACAAGGATACAAAGGTCTTTTTATTCATCCTGTCAAATGCCAGTTTGTTTCAATGTGGTTTCCCTGAGTTCAGTATCAAATGAGGCACAGTCCCCAGTGGGCAGTAGAGAAAGACGTTTTTCTCACCACATCGGGGAAAGGAAATATGAATACTAAACCAAATGACTGTCAAAGGATGGAAAGGAGATGAAGAAAGGCCTCAAGAAAGAGGATAAGGCAGAAGGGCAAGACCAGGTGAAGAAAGGCAATCAACAACTTGCCTTTAAAGGAATGATGAAATTATGACCACCGTATTTACATGACTTAAACATGAGGTGCTACCTCAGTGTTTTGTAAAGCACGTTACACGCATGCAATAATTAACGGAGAAGAATTTGACACACAGATGAACATTTTTCAAGAGCCATGTATTTATTTTATCGTGTGTATGGTTTATGTACCCATTCACACACATACACATACACATATATACCTAACACATCAAACCTGAAATTTCATGGATTCTATTGCTTAGGATGAAGCTAAAATAAAAATGGTTTTATTGAAGGAAAAATATTAAATAATACACATAGTACTAGGCTATGGAAAGAAGCATGACAGTGATAGTTGAATGACTGAAGTTTAAGAAATCTTGGTAAAGGCAAATGAAAGAGTTTCATGTGAGAGTGTGGGGAGAACCCTACTCTCCACTGATCAAAAGTGTGATTTTTAACTATTTTCAAAAAGCTAGCTTTATATTTTTAGTCAGATATTTTCACCACCTATGGTGAAAATTTCCTCGGGAGAATGTTGCCTAACAAATATATTGGAAAACAACTGTAAACTTTCTAGAGCTGTGTTTTCTTGTCTGAAGAGTTGAAACTTTATAAACTATGGGTTTTTTTTTTGTTTTTTTCACATTTCCTTACCACTCTAATCTGTTCTGATATTAGGATTTTTTCCCCCATTTCTCACAAACCTAACAAGTTCTGACTTTTTGGTGGACGACAAATCCTACCAGTAGAGGGGGCCTTATTCTGCTTGGAAAGTCCTGTAAGCCCAAGGATCTTTGCGGGAAACAGGATCACCCCTCCATTTGTTTGCTGACCACCACCTCCTTTTACTCTGAGTTAGTCATTTTACAGTGTCAGCACCAGCCTGTGGATCTGTCTGACAGTGGATGTATTTTCACAGTGCAGTCTGAGATCCAGCCTTCAGCTTTTGTAAGAATCCAGTTAGCCACTGCATGAAACATCTTGTTAAAATCGTGAGTGTTCTGATCATTACCACATTTTTCATTATGTGTGTAGTAATCCTGGGCTGACTAGGCTGGGATCCAATTGTGTTCATTTTGAGTTGGATTCAAAGTTTTAGAGTTGGAAAGATTTTTAAAAGCATCTGTTCCAACTCTTTCATTCCACAAAGAACTTATGTCCCACAGAAAGTTACTAGTGTGGAAATAGGATTATTCAGTTCATGTGAAAACGTCCTTCACAGCCCGCTTTAGTCCTGACTGCACCTAGGGGCTGTGCAACTTTGGGCAGTTCACTTAACCTCTGAGACTCCGTTTTCTCTTCTATAAAATAGGTAACCATTAAAATCACTTCAGTTCTATTCTATTGAGCTCACTGCCTCTAAGCATTTAGAGGCAGATGGAGTACTAAGGTTGTAGAATTAGGAATGATTTGTCTTTTATTGAAAAAAGTTTATAACTATTGCATAATCTTTATCTTCTATTTGCAGGCAATTCTAAGGCCTCTTCTTGGCTTTATTGTTCCTTCCTGTTCTTTAAATTTGTAAATGATTTTTACCTTTATGAGCATAGAAGGCATTAAAATTCGACTATACCAGAACAAAAATTTATAATTCCAGCATGAATGCAACAATCAAAACGTTAATCCAGGATGGTAAGAGAATGTGGAAAAGTGAAAACAGTTGGCATATTAAGGTTGTAGCATTGTGAATGATTTGTCTTTTTTTAAAAAAAGTTTATAATTGCAAAATAAACATAATTCAAAAGGATGAAAAAGTCCATGTAAAAAGCAATGCAGAGATGAAGGATCCGCAGTCAGCCAGAGATTTTAGGGGGTGGAGCCAAAGCAATCAGCAGCCCCGTGAGTGCCAGTGCTCCCCACCAGACCCCACTCCTGGCATGTGCCTCAGCCTTGCAATAAACTTCCCCTTCTTCAGGATATTGAACTGGGGTTCAGAGAAAGCCAGACATCATGTAATCAGTTTGAAATTACAGCGTATATCTAATAAAAGCCCACAAAACTTGCCAAAAAAAATTTTTTCCCTGAATCTCTTAAAGAGCAATGTGTTTGCTAAGAAAGGGGAATATGGGAAAGAAATCATGTATAAGAGAAACCTTTTCACAGAACCAATGCAACTTCAGACCCGATACACATACTGGCAGATAGCTTAAAATAGGAACCCCATCACCTTAGAAGGAGACAGAGAATCAGAGTCTTCACCTTAGAGTGAGGAGAACCCTGTTCAGCCTGGATCCCAGGAAGGTCCACCCCATCTCTTTTCCTTCTGTTGACATAGCTGCTCTGTGGAGAGGACAAAGGTCTTTCCTGCTAAGTAAAATCAATGCATTAGAGTGTTTTGATGATATACCCCACAAATTTGGATTGATTCTATTGGAGACACAGGGCTCACTTCACTGGATGTGGGACCTGTGCAATCACACAAAGCTTTACACATAGGAGGATCCTCTTCCTGCTTGGTTTAATCTCTGCTGTCACTGTTTTGAAATTCTTAATAATTTGTGAACAAGGGACCTCACATTCACATTTTGCACTGGGCTTTGAAAACTGTGTAGCTGGTCTTGACTGGGCGTTTTTTATGAGGCTGTTCACATTGCTACATAGATTTCTTACATTACTGCTCTGTGGTTAACCCTTTCAACATGCTTAGCCTGTTGGCCTGCTATGGGCAACATGTGGCTTGCTGTGAGTTGGGTCTGTGTCTTCCCATGTGTTCTGTAGTGCAGAGTGTTGGTCCCTTCCATGCAGATTAGTCCTTTCACCTCTTGTAAGCTCCGGGTCAGCACCTGTGTCTTGCACAGACAATCCCGCAGATTCTTTGTCTCTTCCCCAAATGTCCAGAGCTTCATACTCTTTTTACAATGGATGCTCTAAGAACACACCACCCTTTTAGAATCAACATTAAAGGTAGTTGAGTTCTTCTGAAGACTTTGCCTGGGAAAACATTAGTGTAAATCTGTGCTACTTTGAGCATGCCACATTTACCCTCATAGGCCTTGTATGTGGCAAACGACGAAGAGACCTTTGGTGTTGTACTTCCTCTTGCTCAAACATCTGTTGATTTTTAACATTTGATTTTCTGCAGGTCAGGGTCTGCTTTAAGATTTGAAAGTGGCTCCTTTGAATGAGTAAAATGCAATTTAACTACAGCTCTGTAGCATTTCTATAGCCAAAACCCCACGGGCTACACAGCAAGAACTGGCAACCTCCCTACTCTAGCCCCTACACAAAAGGCCCAGAGGAGTATCAGAATGGCCCTTGGGTATAGCTCCTTTAACATTCTAGCAATAATTATCTTTTCCCCTGCTCTCCTCCCAGAGCAGAACAGAAAAGAAAACAAACACCGTCCTATAAAAAAATGGGGCCTAATGCCCCAAGGGGGAAAGGAGGAGAGAGAGAAGAGGAAAGTTACCTTGCAAATTTGGGAAATGCTTCTCAATATCAATTTAAACTCTATCATCCCAGAGCCTGGTGCAGTGGCTCATGCCTGTAATCTCAGCACTTTGGGAGGCCGAGGCGGGCAGATCACTTGAGGCCAGGAGTTCAAGACCAGCCTGGCCAACATGGTGAAACCCTGTCTCTACTAAAAATACAAAAAATTAGCCAGGCGTGGTAGTGGGTGCCTGTAATCCCAGCTACCCAGGAGGCTGAGGCAAAGGAGAATCACTTGAACCTGGGAGGCAGAGTTTGCAGTGAGCTGAGATTGTGACACTGCACTCCAGCCTGGGCGATAGAGCGACACTCTGTCTCAAAATAAATAAATAAATAATACACTATATCATCCCTGAAAATGAATATGGCCATTGGATGAGACTGGCAGGCACAGCATAAGAGGTGAAGGGATGAGCACGCCTATAGCTCACCCTGGTAGAAATATTGAAAAATAAATCTGACCAGTAGACTTCAGACCCACCCTTCTCCATGCAACAAGAAATGCCCCCCGCCCCCCGACCACCCCACACCTTATTTTTTCGTGAGGTTTAAATAGGAACAGCCATCACTAACCATTTGGTTGAAGTCCTGGATGGCTTCTGCAGACCAAATGACTGGGGGTGTTTGGGAGTGGAGTGTTCCTGAAAGAAGTGGGTGTGTACCTGAAGGCTGATGGGCTAGTTGTGACCCAGGTTGGGAGCAGGAATCCACAAAGGGTTTTTTTTTTCCTGTGAGCAGGCTTATATCTTTAAAGTGCATCCCTTTGACATTCAGGGCAAAGTCCTAATTAGCAAGGTCGTGACTTTTCCTCTGCTATATAGGTTTTTCCAAACCACATGACCTTGGATGGACTGAAGGGGCAGAGTGTCAATCTTTGGTCCAGGGGAGAGACATCACCTTATGAAGTGGACCTGGACTCAGAGAGGTCAATACAGAAAGTAGAATGAGGCTGTCTCCTTTCTCAGTCAGTGAGAGTTAGCTGCCCTTTGAAAAAGGAAAGGGCTGAGACTGGACATTCAGGTAACTGAAAGAAGCTGGGCTCCTATTGTGGCCTAGGAGGGGCACTGCACTTCTTGTGTTCACCTTCTAAAGGAATTCTGTGGAAGGGGCATTCTGTAGCAAATCACCACCCAGTTTCTAAAACACCAAGGACCCAGATAGCCTTAATGTTTCCCTCAGTGTAACTAAACTTCAGATGGGTTTCTTCCTGACTTGAGGCTCTGACCTCTTTTCTTAGAGCTTTTTTTTTTTTTTTTTTTTTTGAGACAGGGTCTTGCTTTGTCACCCAGGCTGGAGTGCAGTGGTGCTATCATAGCTCAGTGTAGCCTTGACCTCCTGGGCTCGAGTGATCCTCCTACTTCAGCCTCTGGAGTAGCTGGGACCACAGGAGTGCACCAGCAGGCCTGACTACTTTTTTTTGTTTTTTTTTTAATTGAGTCTCACTATGTTGGCCAGGCTGTATTTTCTTTAGGAAACTTTTAATTGTAAATTTGTTCTCTGCTCCTTTGAGATATATGTAAATCTTTTAAAACATCCCTTGCCAGTTTTACTAGCCAGAAATATGTTTCTCAGGGATCTAGGATCCATGTCTTTGAAATATAATCATCAAAGAAGATAGCTTTGAGCCTCATAACATATCCTGCGGAATGACAGAAGCCTAACTTCAGTGGGTGCCTTGCTCCAAGTTGTAAAACTACCACCCGTCATAAAGATATGATAAGTTTGCTTTCCTCTGGGTAAAGCCAATTAGCAAACACAGATAGCCCACACATCTCCCTCTCGCTCCAGCATTCAAAAACACCTTGTTTCCAGTGGAGTTGAATTCAGACGAAGTTCTGGCCTCTCTCTCCTATTGTGATAGCCTTGAATAAAGTCTTTCTTGCCTGTTTAAATTTTGGGGGTGGCATTTTTGCTTTAACATAAAAAATGTAAATAAACTCAACTAAAATGTATTGTGTCCCTGTAAACCCTGGTTGTTTTGCAGCATGAAAAGATCCATGATTAAATCGCAAGAGGCAAAATGCCTCTTGGTTTGTGCATCTTCCTGGGGGATCCTGGGACAGTGAGTTACAATTGACACAGGAAGGAGGGATGTCACCACTATCATAACTGAAACATTGTCAGGGAGCAGCAAGAGGCTGGCTGGAGCTGGGCTGGGATAGAGCACCTGCCTCACCCCAGGCACAACTCTAAGCACTTTGCAAATAATTCCTCATTTAATTCTTACAACAACCTTATGAAACAGATTTTATTAGTAGCCCCATGTTTTCAGGTAAGGTACACCTCTGTCACCACAGACATTTGGTAAGCATAGAACAACTGGCACTTTGGTTCCAGGATTTGTGTTTTAATCACTAGCTTATACTTCTAGATTCTGCAGCTAGAACCAAAGAGCACAAAACCCCAAGGCGTGATAGCGGGCCCACCGAGACCTGATCAGGTGACCAGGTACATGTCAGAGAAGTCTCTACGTCTCTACCAGAGAGCAGTTCCCTATTTCAGGACTAAAGCAGCCCACAATAGGGCCACCACAGCATCCACCTGTGATGTCCCCTGTCTCACAGAATAGGACAATTCTGCATCTCACCAATTCCTAAGGTCAGAGGGGGTTTCTTCATAAAAGGCTATGTAGGTTCTTCCTATAAACCTGCCTTCACACAACCACAGGCCTGGCAGTTCTAGGAAAAAAGGCTGTTTTTCTGCAAAGGGTATACAAAGGTGGCAGTGTCTGAGAACAATTGAACAGTATCGAAGCTGCTTCCTCCAGGCAGTTCTGAGGTGACCTTGGCTGATCTCTGCAGTATGTGCTGAAACTGAAATAGCCTTGACTGCCATCAAGGGCAAACTAGATTCTGCACTGAGTATGCTGAGTACCTTTTCCCCTTGCCACTTGCTCCCTACAACTTACTTTCCTCTCTTGCTGCTTCAAAAAGTGTGGGAGAAGCCCTTTGATAGAGTACGCTGATGCTTGCACAAAGGAAAGAGAAGTAAAGTTGCTTTTGCCCCTCAACTACACAAAAACTAATCCCTTTACTGGGTCCCCAAGGCCCCCAGTGTAGCCCCTGGATGTCTCTGCCTGGATGGCTGTAGGCTGGGGCACCAGGCTCACCATTTCATTCCTTGAACCTTCCTTTTTCCATCTGTGAAAAGAGAATCTCAATATCTTGCTTAGTACTCTCCAGGGCTGTTATGAGGCTCAAATGAGATAATGTATGTAAAGTACTTTATAAACTGTAAAATGCTTTACAAATGTAAGGGATTATTATAAACCACAATACAGTGATGTTTTATGCTTTTATAAAACTACTGGCTGGAACTGCTGTAAGGGGAATCCCTCTGGTGATTTTTATTTTGGAAACAGGAGGACTTGGGTTTGCCTTCTTGCCAGGAATTGGATTCCTGGCAGCAGCTGTTTATTCCATTTCACTCCGCAACACACATATGGCCACAGCACGCCTCCTGCAGAGCTGGCAATATGTACTACTGTGTTTGAGCACATCCACAGAAAGCATCCTTTCTCCACCCTCACCATTTCTAACTTGCCAAGTCTAACACCTAGGAAATACAGACTTTCAAATCGCATTTCACCACAGCAGCATTTGTTTTCTTAGATGAGGTTATTCCTCCTTAGCAACCAGAATTTTGCAGTCAAACGCTCACCACAAAAACAGTCTTCTCTTGAACAGAATGAAAAAATTGGATGCTGCTTTATTCAACCTTTGCCATGGTTAAAATGAAAATGATATTAATATTTGTCCTGAGACGGAGCTTGGATCAGCTGAAAAGGATTAAAGTACTAACACGTTCTTTTTCCCTTGTACCTGCAGTGCACAGATAGACTGGACCAGCGCTGGGTGACAGTGCTCAAGCTTTCTGCTGCAATGGGATGGAGTGCACTGTCGCTCTGCACAAATACCTGCACAGGGCAGCGTTATAGATAACCACTCACTGCTTCCTGAGGGGTTTGAGATCATTCGATGTCTAAGAACTACTGCTGGCTTGTAAATGTCAAGAGAAATTATGAACATTTGTAGAAAGGTAACTGTTTGACTAATTTCCTGTTCCATGGAACAAACACACTGCCCCATGTATTTAGAATCTGGTGCTGACAGCCAGGCCATGGCAAGCTTCAAGGTTATAGGACCATAAATGGGATTAGATAAGCCAGACAGTGCAGCTCAGACTCCGGCACTTTAAAAATATTATTAAAACCCCAGGAAAGGCAAACAATTTTGAAGGGAAAGTAAGATACAACAGACTCCCACCAAGACAGAAAAGAATCTTGGATATGATACTGGAACTTGGTAACCCCTTCCCCCACCCACCCCCCACAGCCCCCCAGAGCACTTCCAGAGTGCATGTTAGTTAGAATCAATTAACATTTTAGGACATAAGACATAATGCAACAAGTCATGCTTTGTAACTCAGACAGATTTTTCTATTTGATTTGATCTATGACGAAAAAAAAAATTTAAGGAAAGAACAAAGAAAACTTATTGAGAAGACCAAAATCAACGGTAAGAAGTTGCAGTTCCAGAGAGCAGAATGCAGTGCCCCACCTGGAAGCCTTTGTGTTTTAAATTATCTGTTTCTTTTTAATTGACCAGATTAATTATTTCCACCTTGCTACTTGGCAGGTAGGGTCACTATTCCTTTTTACAGCATTAATGAACTCATTCAGTGTTTTTCCATGTAATTAAGACTGTGAGTTGCAGATCACATTCTTAAATCGGCTTAGTGTACAGCCAATTCAGTCTTTATTAAACAAAATATATGACATCAGGTATTTCTTACTGAATAAGAGTGTTGAGTTTCTACTGAGTTTTCCTCCAGTTGAGAGAGGAGAGTGGTGACTTTGTTCTTTTTAGTTTTTGGAGAAGAAACACAGACCTGTAAAGGTTGTAGCCTCCAGGGTGGTGTTTCATTATTAATAGACTCAAAGTCTGGAGATTTAAAGGGCAGCTGACGGATTCATGTTCAGGTATTTCTATTGCCACCAAAATTCTGACCAGGTCCTTTCATGAGCTATTTGAAAAGAAATAACTTTGGGTATGCTGTTAAGTTAGTTATGTGAAATATATTTTCCTCTTCTGTTAGCTTAATTTCTAGGTCATTTAGGAAACCCTAGGAATATTAAGAGTTTCTCAGTGTATTGACTACAGTAGCCGAACACAGTACAGAAGGCTGTTTGCGGTGTCTACCGTCCTCGAGAGAGCAAACTTTAAGGCAACGCAAACTATCTCCCAAAGCATTTGGTTTCATTCAAGTCTTCTGGATCTCAAGTTGATTCCCAGAGGAACTCAATTTAGAAGTAAAGGGTAAGGTGCTTTAATCTTTCCAGGACCTGAATGAGATTTCCTCCATTAAATTGAGTCTGGTGGAGCACCTGATCAAGAGAGAAACTGATGGGCAGACATCAAGAAATTGATGAACAGACATCTTAATGCTGATCCTCTTTGCCGCTAGCAAAAGACAAGCAACACACATTTAAAATATTAGGAATACTAGTGCATTGTTTTTACATATTAAAAGCTTGTGAGAAATTCATTGCATTGTCTGAATACAATGGGATTGGGATCAAAGGTACAACAACTGGTGTTTTTCCATTTATTACTCCACTTCTTAGTAGAAATGGAATCTTCTAGTTACAGGTAATAATAACTCTGTGACAAAAATACTCAAGTATGTAACATAACTTAGTTCCTAATTGTTTTAATGGAGGCTATATTTGGCAATCTTCTGTCCCACAGTTGTAAAACTTGATAGTGTTCTTATTTTGTCTACTGAGATTTCAGGTGGTTAACTGCTGTATTTCCTTCCAACCCCAAATTCAAGTGTAGTAATGATATCCATGTGTTTCAAAAAAGGTATGTTGGCCTGTGGTTATGTTTTAAATAGGTGCCTAAACACACATACTCACACAGGGTCATGGAGTCACCTGGAATGGCATTTTGTCTTGGTCTCATGCACAGCAGACTGCACCCTGACAAAAAACATTCAAAGCTAATTGCAGCGTGGCTTAGGGTAACTCTGTCTTTTGCATTAAAAAAGATAGTATAAATGCTTCTTATCCATTGTTGTGATGGCTTGAAACAGTGTACAGTCTTTATACAAACAGGCCATTTCAAACCCATGTTATAGGCATGTGTGGGAATGGCAGTAATGAGAAGAAAAATATCAATTTCAGGGAGTTGGAGTCTTATGCATGCTGTTAGAGTCCTCTTTGTGGCTTGTACCCAAATAGTTTTGTGCTGGATACAGCTGAAGCCTGGGTCTGTGGAAAGCACAGTGATTAAAGGGAAATGTGCTCAGAGAAATAAGGCTTTCAACTTCCAGGAAACTAACCAAACTAGGGAACCACCTCAATGTATTACCAGTCCTGGCTGGGCAAATTTCACCACAGGGACACAGTCATTTTCAATGACAGTGAGTCCATCACTCTGCCCTTCCAGGAATGCAATGCCAAGAAGCAAAAACATCTGTCTTGGGGAAATCTTTGGGCATCATAAAAGTTCCCTGCTCTCCCTTCAACCAGATTTTCCTCCTGCGCTGGCACGGAGGGCTTCCAGACACAGCACTTGGGGAAGTCCACACACTAAGATGGCCAGCTCGGCTACCCTCCATTCTGGGCTAGGTCCTCTGGAGTCTCATTTTCAGCAATCCCTCCTCTCTGTGCCTTTCTCCCTCCCTTTCCCACAATTAACTTACCTCCTTCCAGGCTGGAGTCGGGATCAGGACCTTTGGGGACACAAAGGGGAGAAAAATAGGAATGATGTCTGGGTTAGGTCTTGAGAGTTTATTCCACTGTATGAAATACTCCATACACCGTTTAAGAATAATAACCATGAGGGATCTATCTAGTGATTGCAGTGCTGGTTTTTGGTTGTCTGATGTTTGGTATAAATGCTATTTTATGCATAGAAATACTGATATTTTTATTGGTGTAATAATGTTATTTTGGTCATCAGTTAACTTGGTTCTCCCTTTCCAATTCTACCCCGCCTGTCTCCTACCTATCTCCTATGGGTGGCAAGCCACCCAGGTGCCGAGGCAAGAGACCGAGGGCACAAGCTGTTCCAGTACAATAAAATATATGAAATAAGAATAGTTATACTAGATATAGATCATAGATATGATTATATATGAATATCATTAATCATTAGTTTTTAGCAATTACTCTTTATTCCAATATTATAACAATCCTTGCTCTACAATTATAACCTAGGAAAATCCAGGCCATACAGATATAGGAGCTGAAGGGGCACAGTGAGAAGTGACCAGAAGACAAGAGTGTGAGCCCTCTCTCACACCTCGACAGGGCCACTACAGGGCTCCTTGGTCTAGCAGTAATGCCAGCGTCTGGGAAGATGCCCCTTACCAAGCGAACCGTGGTCTAGCGGTAGCGTCAGTGCCAAGGAAAAACACCCACTACTTAGCAGACTGGGAAACGGAGTCTCCCTTTCCCAGGGGGAGTTTAGAGAAGACTCTACTCCTTCACCTCTTGTGGAGGGCCTGACATCAGTCAGGCCCACCCACAGTTATCTGCAGGCCTAACCGTCTCCCTGTGATGCTGTGCTTCAGTGGTCACGCTCCTAATCTGCTTTCATGTTCTATCCTGTACACCTGGCTCTGCCTTTTAGATAGCAGTAGCAAAATTAGTGAAAGTAATAAAAGTCTCTGATATGCAGAAATAATGGCGTAAGCTGTCTCCTCTCTCTCTCTCTGCCTCGGCTGCCAAACAGGGAAGGGCCCCCTGTCCAGTGGACATGTGACTCACGTGACCTTATCAATCACTGGAGATGACTCACACTTTTTACCCTGCCCCTTTTGCTTTCTATCCAATAAATAACAGCGCAGCCAGGCATTCGGGGCCACTACCAGTCTTCACGTCTTGGTGGTAGACTGTCCCCTGGGCCCAGCTGTCTTTTCTCTTATCTCTTTGTCTTGTGTCTTTATTTCTACAATCTCTCGTCCCCACACTCAGGGAGAAAAACCCACCGATCCTGTGGGGCTGGACCCTACAATCTCCCACCCCAGTCATTGATACCCTCACCAGAAGCCCCTTCAGCCCCTCTTTACCACTCAGCTTTTGTAACTCCTTGGATTCCCTACCCCAAAACCCAATGGCTTAGCTGGATTTGGTGGTGGGATGAGCCAAATCTCCCTGCCTGGGAAGGGGAAGGGTAGATCCCAGTTGGGCACATCCCTCCTGGTCATCTGGAGAGATCACACTGCTGCAGCTGGAAGTTACTGGCCAGATTTGGGAGTGGTGCAGATGTGGTGGGCCAGAGAGCTCCACTCAAGCAAGCCACAGTGACAGAAAGGGCTGAAGTCCTCCTGGGCCACCAACTTCAAAGGCAGCAGCTCTAAGAGAGGCACAGACCAAGGTGGGGGCGGTGACTGAAGGGACAGCAAATTCTATCACTTACAAATTACCCAGTCTATGGTATTCTGTTACAGCAGCACAAACGGGCTAAGACAGTGGGGGAAGTATAATTTTCTCCCAGGGAGGAACAGCAAATATTTTGAATAATAATACAATCTATCATGAGTCCCATTATCAAACAAACATATAAAATGAAAAGTCTGGCAGAATGAGAAAAGTTACAAACATTTGTCATTATCAGGGAGAGAAAGCTTGACATTTCTTTGACAAACATAATTCATCAATGTAATTCCCTCTATAACAGAAAACAATCTAGAGCCATGTGGTGGAGCTCAGCAGTTTGGTGGTAGATACAGTATGAACCAGAAAGGAGAGTGCAGCTGAGAAAGAAACATCACAGATCTAATGGGGCCAGTGCCAAGGGGCAGGCAGCTTTGGGAGCCAGGATGTCTTTGACCCTAACCTCTTGGTTACATAATTTCCATTGACCTCACTTATACTTAGCCTGTAACCCAGCACAGGAATCTCCTTTCAAGACCACATTGAAAGGGCTGAAAGGTCTCTGCCCATTTGCTTGAGACTTTGATAGCAAATAGCTCTGAGCAGCCAGTATCTCCTTTACCTACCACCACCTCTGCCCCTCAACCAGAAGACAGGGAGAACTGGCTCATGATCGGACAGATGTTTCCACATCTGCCCAGATTGTATTTAGTGTTGTCTATCCAGGAGCCAGTCTGAATTGTTTGCCTCTTCCGCTAAGGAAGAACCCACTGCTTATGACCACAAACCTTTTGGCTTTGCCTACACGCAAATTTGAGCTCTGGTAAGACCCTGGTAGGCTCAACTGCAGGTTCCCACACCGACCCACTGATCCCTGGAACGCAACCTGAGTAAGTGGCTGAGGGGCACAGCAGTTCTCAATTATGACCCTCTGGACCCTCACACCCAGAAACACTTAACTCTGAGCCGCATGCCCATTAGCAAGGGGTGGGTCCTGGTGGTCAGCTGCTTGCACAACAGGCTGTAATGGAGCTGTGTAAGCAAGCAGGCCTGGGCTGGCAGGACCTTGGTGGCTCTCTGCTCTATCCCCAACTGAAATGTGAGGACGATTAATTGGAAACATCTCTATTAGAAACTCACCTTCTTGCCATGTCTGACTATTCCTTTGAATACATTAACCCCACCTCCATGTATCCCAGATCCTTTATGGAAGTAACTGGTTTTGAGAAGGAGGTGTAAAGCTACCCTAAGCAAAGATGTAGCTCAGTGTAATGTATGTGTAAGAAGTAACCAGATTATCTGACTGGCAGAATGGTTTCAAGGTGAAACTGTCTCCAAGGCTGAGAGACCGTGTCCCCTCCTGACTAGGGGACAGTCAGTGGCGGATATGCAGCTATGTCAGCTAACCCGAGGCAGTGGACAATCATCAGAATCCACTATTATTTTTATTTTTAGAATATTTATCTGCTCAGTACCCTCCACTGCAAACACACCTGTCTTCTGAAAGGAGTTCAATTCCACTAGCCGCAGGGATGGGAACATACGACACAGTTTGGCTCAGTCATAGGACTTCATATGCTTGGCTCTAACAGGTAGGTGACAATCCACCCGGGACTGAATGGAATCCTCTGTTTAAGTGGCAAATTGCCTCTTGTCCCTGACAAGACAATTCAGTGGCATGGACAGCCACTGAATTCAAGTGTGGCTGATCTACTTATTTATCATTTGTGTGTTTGTTTTGACAGTGTGCTGGAACCCACTTCTTATGACCACAAACCCCTAAACCTTGCCATTTCCCTCCAGTTATGAAACACATTCTATAGCTTTGTTGTCCGAACCTATGTACCTTATAGTCCATCATTCTTCTTGGAAGCCACTGGATATCTTGGCCCTGACTATTTACCATTTGAAAGGCAAGGGCCACGGGAAGTGCTAGCTTAGCTCATCCATCCGGACAGCCCTGAGCCACTTCTATCCTCCAGCATCAGGGAGGAAGTGGGCCTATGCCTCTCATGAGTCTTTGAAGAGATATTCAGTCTTTCCAGCTATCCCTGAAGAAGCAAGGAGTAACCATGTTCTTGGATGTTCCCCCAGGTCTATCTGGGTGTTTTCCCCTGATAGCACTCTCCAGGTTGAACCCCAAGTGAAAGAAGAGTTAAGAACACTCAGTTCTGACTTTTTGCCGTTCTTTCTCCTTCCTGCCCAGAAAGGCTTCCTACTTCCCCTTCCTCTTTAATCAGAACTGTGCCTACGTCATGTCTTCCTTCTCTACATAGCACTTGCCTTCCTCCCCTTCCCCTTCCCTGGGAGAGTGATACTGGAATGGCTGCAGAGAAAGAAAGTGAATTTCCAAGAAGAGAAACCAATTGAAAAGTGTCTTCCAAATAGTGTCCTCTGTGACCCAGCACTGTGGCTCATGCCTGTAATCCCAGCACTTTGGGAGGCCAAGACAGGTGGATCACGAGGTCAGGAGTTCAAGACCAGCCTGGCTAAGATGGTGAAACCCCATCTCTACTAAAAATGCAAAATTTAGCTGGGCATGGTGGCAGGTGCCTGTAATCCCAGCTACTCGGGAGGCTGAAGCAGGAGAATTGCTTGAACCTGGGCGGCGGAGGTTGCAGTCAGCCAAGATCGCACCACTGCACTCCAGCCTGGGTGACAGAGTGAGACTGTCTCAATAAATAAATAAATAAAATAAAAAGACAAAATAGTGTCCCTATTTCTCCAGCAAAACTCATCAATCTTAGATGAGTCTCCTCATATTTATTCATTCAACAATTATTTACTGAGGAGGTGGAGACAAGGTCCTTGGCTGCAATAAAATCACAGTTTCATGGGAAGGCCAATGAGCAGCTAGCAATTACAAAGATCTCAGCACCTTTCAAACGGAATGACATTTTCTCAATTCCATATGTTTTCCCCTAAAAGATGGGGAGACCTTTGGCCAAGGGCTGTGTCTTATTCCGTCACACCTAACAGAGATGGTGCTTAAAAAAACAGTTTGTTGCATAGGTGAATGAATGAATGAACAAATGTAAACGACAGTGTTGTAATGGCATAATGTAATGGCATAATGTAATGGTATAATGTAAATGTATGTATAAATGACATAAGTATAAATGTATGTATAAATGTATGTATAAGTGGCATAATGTAATGGCATAATGTAAAGGATAGTGTTGTAAGGGCATACATATAGGGCACTATATAAACACACAGAAGGGCTTCCCACTTTCACTGGGATGGGGAAACGGAGCCTCAGTCAAGCAAAAAGTTCCAGGCGAAGATGGTGTTTGTGCTGAGCTTGCTGTTGAGCAAGCATTAAGAGGTGGAGAAAGCAACAGCGGGACGGTGGCCATGGAAGTCAGAATCCGCTAAGGAGTGTGTAACAACTCACCTGCCGAATCAACTAGCCCTGAAAATGGATGGTGCTGGAGCGTCGGGCCCATACTCGGCCGTCGCCGGCAGTAGAAAGTGGACGGGAGCGGCGGGGGCGGTGCGCGCGGTGTGTGTGGGGTGGGGGTCCTCCCCATTCCCTCCTCCCCGCCTCCCCCGGAGCCCCGCGGACGCTAGTAGGAAGGCCGCTGCGGTGAGCCTTGAAGCCTAGGGCGTGGGCCCGGGTGGAGCCACCGCAGGTGCAGAGCTTGGTGGTAGTTGCAAATATTCAAATGAGAACTTTGAAGGCCGAAGTGAAGAAGGGTTCCATGTGAACTTTTTTTTATTAAAATACTAAAATTTAAAATAAAAAAAATTAAAAAGAGGTGGAGAAAGCACATTCCACACAGAAATACTGTGATGGAAAGAATCCCACCATGTCTCAGAAATCGCATGTTGGAGCTGCAAATTGCAACGCGCCTAGAGCCCTTGTTGGGGACATGAAGCTGGTGAGTGTGCAAGACCTAGACTACATAGGGCCTTGTATTCACGCAAGCACTGTGTCAAGATTTTTGTTCCAGGTGGAGAGGAGTTTTGTTTATTTGTTCACCATTGTATCCCCTGCACTTCTTTTTTTTTTTTTTTTTTGGTAGAAGTAGGGTCCCGTTTTGTTGCCCAGCTGGTCTTGAACTTTCTGCAAGGTACATGGGTTCAGACAACAAGGCTATAGAATGTGCTTCATAACTGGAGGGAAATGGCAAGGTGTAGGGGTTTGTGGTCATAAGCAGTGGGTTCCAGCACACTGTCAAAACAAACACGCAAATGATAAACAAGTAGATCAGCCACACTTGAGTTCAGTGGCTGTCCATGCCACTGAATTGTCTTGTCAGGGACAAGAGGCAATTTGCCACTTAAACAGAGGATTTCATTCAGTCCCATGTGGATAGTCACCCACCTTTTAGAGCCAAGCATATGAGGTCCTATGATTGAGCCAAACTGTGTCATATGTCGTCCTCCCACCTCGACCTCCCAAAGTGCTGGGATTACAGGTGTAAGCCTCCCTTGAATTTTAATCACAGTTTCTTCTTCTCCATCACTTTAGCTTACATGTGGTTTCAGCCAGCCATGGCCCGGACTCAACGTCAAGTCAGCCCTACAGCTTGTGCCTCTGCACTGCCTCCATCACTCTATATTTCCTAATTCAAATTTCCAGGAGCATGGATCTGATTGATGTGGCTCAGACTTTCCCAGAGGGCCACATTAGGCTCAGCCAATTGTATATCTATTCTGGGTGAGGTGCCCAGCCCTGGTCCTATCAGCCTGGGCTGCAAGGGCAAGTCACATGGTACCAGACTTTGCCATGTTGGCAGGAGGGCTATGAGCATGTGGCATTCCTTTATGGGGTGGGGTCAGTGAAGCAGGTACAGGACTGATGCAATCAGTACAAGTCCTCAGAGAGATGGAAGGAAGAGGCCAGGACTGTGTCTTTTTTCTGATTTGCATACTTAGTGCTTAAATAGTGCTTTATATATGTTGAATCAATGGATAAATGAATGAATGAACATATGAGGGAATATGTGAAATTAATGAAGCAGAATCAAGTGCGGCTCAGAAGACAATTATTGTAACGTCAGAACAAGAAAAAGCCTGGACACTGCCCAGCAGCCCTCTTGAACCAGAGCTGTGCCTGGCACACTCTGTTCCTACACCCCAGCCCTGGCCCCTCAGAGGGTGCCCCTTGGAGTGTGAGCAAGGAAAAAACCCTGTCTGCCAGGGGTTTCACCCAGAACCTCCATCTGGCTGTGAAAACTGACCCTAGGCCAATGACAGGAGCTTGACTCAAGAGGCCTCTGGAATAGGAGAGGACTTTAGTTGCACTCCCTAATTAATCTCAGGTTTGGCAAGAGTGACTGGGAATGTCAGACATCTCTAGTCGAACAGATGCTTCTCCTGAGCTCTAACAACGAACAAACTTGTCAGTTACATTGAGAAACAAGAAGCCATAATATTATTTGAGTCCAGTGCCTTTGCTTGAGAGACATGGAAAGGAAAGTACTGGGCTTGGACTCAGAAGGGATAAGCTTCAGTTTCAGTTTGGCGCCAAATAAGATATTTGGCTTCTAAGACTCTCACTTTCCTTAAAAATAAGGATAACCACTCTGTTCTTCCTACATTTCATTTGGTTGTAGTGAAGGTCAGTTTAGATGCCATTTGAGGAGACAGTGTAAATGAGTGGAATACTGTACAGGTATGAGGAACTATTACTAACATCCACAACAATTAGCAAACAAATGGATGGTGATGGGCACATCTGGAGGTAAAAAGGTCAGCTAGGAGGCTGCTGCAGGTCACCAGCCTGCAGGTGATGCCACCTTCAACCAAGGAGAGACAGTAGGAACAGGAAAAAGAGACAGAGACCCTCTCTTGACTTTTTGACCCATATGAGGCATCTGAGCTATTTAATAAATGAACTAATTAAGTATAATCAGCAATTCTTTGGGAAGAAATCATCATACTTATCAAAACAGTACTTGTTATTGTAATTTCTGAATTCTGAATTTCACTCCTATTTTGTAACACCAGTAAACTTGGTGCATATTTTATTATTGCATTCATCACCTGATTTAATGTATTTGTTAAATTTTTCACCTCTTGTTCTAGGTTTGAATCCCTGCAGGGCAATGGCATGTTGAATTAATATTTGAAACCTCTCTTGGCACCCAGCATACTGCTTAACACATAGTCAACACGTAATGTTTGATGGATGAATGAAAGTTTAATCGTATCACTATGGATTAATTTATTACTTCAAATCTTTACAATCTTGCAAAGCAGATATTTTAATTCCTATTTTACAGATGAAGAAAGTAAGACTCAAAGATGTTAAGTAACTAAGTTGCCGAAAGCCCCATAACTGGTACAGCCTGGATTCCAATGGGCCTGCTCCAGAGCCCGCTCGGCCTGTTTCCCCAGTGCCTGGCTGACAGTAACAACTCCAGTGAGTATGTCCTTGTAATTTGGCATTTATCTTGAAGTTGCTGAACTTCCATCTACTCCAGCACTTGTCTTCACTTTGGGGAGAAGGGAAAAGGCTTCTGGAATGAAGGCACTGATATGAAGGCCATGGGAAGGTTGAGTGTTTAAGACCTCTTCTGAAAACAATCAGCTTCTTGGCCAAGGTCCTTGGGGATAAAGTCTGATAGAAACTTTTCAACAGAGCCAAGGGAACTTCATTGCTCTGAGCTTTATGAAACCTAGCATGCCCCCGCCTTGTCCCATGGGGTCTTTTTTGTTTCAGGAGAAGGATAGCACAGGGAATGTGGAAAGGGACAGGTCTCCACACCTGTACAGCCAGGAAGGTGGCTGGCAGGGATTGTCCAGTAGGAAAGGAGGTTCTTAATAGTAGTTCAGAATGTATAGTTTATTTATTTTTTTATTTTTTTATTTTAGAGACAGAGTCTCACTCTGTAACCCAGGCTGGAGTGCAATGGCACCATCTCAGCTCACTGCAACCTCCGCCTCCCAGGTTCAAGCAATTCTCACGCCTCAACCTCCCAAGTAGCTGGGATTACAGGTGTGCCACCATACCCAGCTAATTTTTTTGTATTTTTAGTAGAGACTGGGGTTTTGCCATATTGGCCAGGCTGGTCTCAAACTCCCGGCCTCAAGTGATCTGCCCGCCTAGACCTCCCAAATCGGTGGGATTGCAGGCATGACCACCGTGCCTAGCCTCAGAATATGTAGTTTTTAAAGGCTGCTTGTCATTAAGAAGGAAAACCAAATTGCCACTATGTGCTTGTTATGTCCCTGTTGTGTTTTTTTCAGTTATCAGAAGCACATCCAACCTGCCTGATCCAGCTAATACACTCACAGCCAAACATGTTCCTCTACTAGAGGATCCAGAATTCAGTGCTCTTCATAAAACACCATTAAAAATTGCTACATTGAATGTCATTGTACAAACCAGGGCCAATTTTATACTCAGAGACAAATGGCACCAGGCACTAAATATTTAAGGATATTTAACAAATCTCAGAGAGTACAGAAGGGTATAAAATGATGAGTAAATGTCTCCTTCCTGAACTGCCACACATAAGGAGCCCTAAAGTGAACCCTGAAAATCCCTGAATTTTCCTGGGCCAACCAGTCCATCAATCAGCGCTCACTTTCTTCTGAGATACAAGGTCAAAGGCGAGTCTCTCCCTGCCCTCCCCTATAAGTGGAGAGACATGCACACACCTGCAAGGAGAGCTGACCATCCAAGGAGATATGTGATAAGTACCAAAGAGTGGACCAGACATTTCCCTGATGGCAGTTGGAGGATGGGTAATTTAAAAACAGACCTTTCCTACCACAACTTCTGTGCTCTGAGCTGAACCTTAGCTGAATGTTAGACCTTGAATTCCAGTTATTTATGACCCTGTCATTGTCTCCTATTAAACAGGAAACTAAGTTCCTCAGAGCCTTCCTGGATAGCACCTAGCACAATGCCTGGAACATCGTAAGTGCTCAATAAATAATAAATTTATAGGCCTGATATTTAGACCGAATATCAGTTACCTGATATTTAGATTTGTTATGCATATAGGATAGATAGTGAGTGCCTGCCCAGGGCAGTTCTTCTAGTATTATCGTTGCCTTTGATATTTCTTTCTAGAAACATAAAACACAAACATCTCTGTATTAATGCCCTTTGACAGCTTACTTTTGGAAGGAGGATGGGGAAGAAGGTAGTAAGCCTCTTTGTTTAAAGAAAGCTCAAAGGATTATAGCGAGAGAAGTGAGTCCTGATCCAACTACTGACAGATGTTCTGCAATCACTCCTGGCAGCAGGAGATACAGAGAGAGCTGAATTTCTTTGATAGATACAGACCTGCCCGAATGTGACAAGGAGGACCATTCATTAAAGCCCTCAAACCATTGCCAGAGGCCAGCTCCAGGGTTCCAGGGTGGGTCTGCCTCTCTGGGCCTGCACCTGGACCAGAGGCCTGGAAGATTACCTTGATGGCCACATCCATTTGGCAGAAATGAGAAGGCACAGGGCTATCCAGCAAGCTGCACTGAGTGGCTGTGTTTGTAATCTTCTGGCACTTGCAGTCCTGGCTGGCTGGCTTTCCAGCTTACCCTGGCACTCAGACCTGGCATTTCAGAAACTACTGGCAGCAGATCTTGGAAATAGTACCTTTAAAAAAAAAAAGTAAGGAAAGCTAATGTTGCATTGGCAAAGCTCACCTAAGGCCACCTCCATCTGTCGTTCCCTCCCTTTATGACTCTCCATTTTCACTTTCTCTTTAGCAGCCAGAGCCTCTGCTTTCCTTTCCATGCCCTCTCTGGGGACAGTCCTGTGGACAGTCTTCCACCATCCCCTCATTTATGACTCCCTCCTCCGTACAGTCTGACAGCTGGACAAGACAGCTGAAGTCATTTCCATAGGATTGTCAACTGAGCCTGGGATTGATGGGAAGATGGTTTCGACATGAAGGGGACAAACCTGACTCTCTGCCACAGATGGGCAGAGGGACTGCACAGAGCATGTGATGGCCATAATGAGGCAGCAGAATTCTGGGCTCCACCCACAGCCCAAGGAGGGCCCAACAGAGACAGTTGTGGGGTACTGGGCCTTTCTTGCCACTCTCTGGACATCAGCTAGGGTTCCTTAGTTACAAATAATGGAAACTAAGTATGTTAAATTAAAAAAAAAAACAGAATTTACTGAAAGGATACAGGTCAGCTCACAACATCATAAGAAATGCTGAATCCCTTTGTCTTAGAAAGGGCAGGAAGAAGGGAAGGTCTTGGGATCAAGGTAACAGGGCATACAGTACAGTTTACCCCTTCAGGACATTTTCTGTCCAGTATCAAGCTGTTCAAGATTCCTAGTGAAAGCTGGGCCTGGTGGTTCATGCCTGTAATCCCAGCACTTTGGGAGGCCAAGTCGGGTGAATCACCTGAGGTCAAGAGCTTGGGACCAGCCTGACCAACAAGGTGAAACCCTGTCTCTACCAAAAATACAAAAATTAGCTGGGTGTGGTGGCAGCACCTGTAATCCCAGCTACTCTGGAGGCTGAGGCAGCAGGATCACTTGAACCCTTCAAGAATCGCTTGAACGGAGGCAGAGGTTGCAGTGATCCGAGATTGCACCACTGCACTCCAGCCTGGGTGACAGAGCGTGACTCCATCTCAAAAAAAAAAAAAAAAAAAAAAAAAAAATTCCTGGTGAATCTGTTTGACTACGTTGGGATCAGGTGAAGCCAATTAGATTGGCTTAATTTGATTGACAGTCCACTAAGACTTTACAGAGCACAGTGAAGGGCTTGATCTACCAGGGTGGAAGAACAACTGGATGGTCAAAAACAGCAAGTGTCCACCACCTTCAACACAGAGAAGCCCTTTTTCTTTTTTCTTTTTTTTTTTTTTGATACAGGATCTCACTCTGTCGCCCAGGCTGGAGTGCAGTGGTGTGATCATGACTCACTGCAGCCTTGACCTCCCTGTGATCCTCCCACCTCAGTGATCACTGAGCGTTCAGGCAGCCAGCTCAGTGATCCTCCCACCTCAGCCTCACGAGTAGCTGGGACTTTTGTACTTTTTGTAGAGACAGGGTTTCGCCATGTTGACTAGGCTGGTCTTGAACTCCTGAGTTCAAGCAATCCTCCTGCCTGGGCCTCCTAAAGTGCTGGGATTACAGGCATGAGCCACTGCACCTGGCCTCCCTTTTTTTTCACACCTGTGTTTGCTCTAACTTGCCAACAACCGGATTTTAATGCAAGAAAAATGGCGGAAGAGCTCAGGAAACCAAGAATACGACGGGACTTGATTACTGTTTGTAAGTAGGTTAGATCTCAACAGGTGAGTCCTGGAGCAGATTTCTGCTCCCCTGAAATCCAGAGCAGAGGAATACCATTTACCCAAGCCAAAAACCTGTGAGTCACCCACAGGTTTCCGTTGCCTTCCCTCTTCCCCCCAAATCAAATAGGGCATCAATTTATTTAATTTTATCCCCCAAACATCTTTCATTTATATATAACCTGTCAAGCCTCAACTTTTCACCTGCCCAGGGCCAGAGCCTCCTAACCAGTCTCTCTGCCTCCAGGCTTTTCCCTTAAATACTTGCCGACTGCAGCCAGAAGGATCTTCCGGAAACCTAAATCAATCAAGACTCTCCCTCTCAGGGGCTTCCTGCCACCTTTGGGACAGCCTTAGCCTAAATGCAGGGCCCTTGTGATTTGGCTGCAGTTCACTTATCTGGCCTTCTTGTGAGATTCTCCTTTCTTTATAACTTTCACATCGAGTTTCTTGAAAGCCGTATTAGTGCCAGCTGACTACAATGAAGAGGTGGGTAAAAGAAGTATCATCTTCATTACGTGTATTCCATGCTATGAACCAAACTGTCCCTCTTAAATTTTGTATATTGAAGCCCTAAACCCCCATGTGACTACATTTGAAAACAAGGCCTATTAGGAGGTAACAAAGGTTAAGTGAGGGTGTGAGAGGGAGGCCCTAGTCTGATAGAGCCGGTGTCCTTAGAAGAGAAAAAGACACTAGCGCTTTCTCTTTCTGCCATGTGAAGACACAGCAAGAAGCCTGCCATCTGCAAAGCAGGAAGACAGCCCTCACCAGAATTGCCCCTGCCAGACCTGCATTTGAGACTTCTGCCCCTGGAAGTGTGAGAAAATTAATTTCTTTTTTTATGCCACCTGGTCTGTGATATCTCTTATAGCAGCCTGAACAGACTAGGGCAAGGGCATACCCTGAAACAGTCTGCGAAAACCTTGACATCTCTTTGAATTCTTTTAAAACATTTACTTATCTATATTTACTTTTTTAGAGATGGGGTTTTGCTCTGTTACCTAGGCTGGAGTGGAGTCAGTGGGGCAATCATGGCTCACTGCAACCTGGAACTCGTGGGCTCAAGTGAATCTCCCACCTCAGCCTCCCAAGTAGCTGTGACTACAGGCACACACCACCATGCCTAGCTGCTTTTTTTGTTTTTTTGTTTTTTTTTTTTTTTGTAGGCACAGCATCTCACTATGTTGTCCAGGCTGATCTCAAACTCCTGGCTTCAAGTGATCCTCCTGCCTCAACCTCCCAACATGCTGGGAAGGCTTTTGTTTTAGAATAAGTTTTGATATTCTTGTATCCTGCCTCGTAATAGCCTTACTGGCTTTAACAAAACATATTATTTCCAGTCACACATACAGTAAATCAAGCCATAGTGACCTGCTGACTTCTAGTATCCCCAGCCCACCATGCCTCACCATAGGGAATTTAGAGTCCAATTTCGGAGTCCACCTCAGTCATTTCCACCTCAAGGCTTTTGGATACTCTGCTCTTTGCTGGAAAATTCTCCCCCTGACTCCATTTTGTCCATTTGGTGAATCCTTTAAAACAAAAACTCCAATGATCACTTCCTCTTTTAAGATGCTCCTAGCTCCACACCTCAGTGCAGAGCTGACATCTTTCTTTATGTGCTCACTGTGCCTTTTGCAGATGCACAACCCTTTATTACTTGCACATATGTCTATGTTTACATGTATATGATGTCTACTGAATTGTAAGCTCTCTGAGGGCAGGCAGGAGGTCTGATTTATGAATGAATCCCCAGAGCCTAGCAGAGGGCCAAGCACAAACTATATGCTCGGTAATTGTTGAAGAATAAATGAATGAATGAGTGAGTGAATGAATGAATGAATCATAAAGCAACTTAAAGCAGAGGGATTTTTCTAGGATGTATCTGGAAATAGTAATAAAATGTTGAAATACAGACAGTCCCTGATTTAAGATGTTTAGACTTAGGATTTTTCAACTTTACAGTGGTACAAAAATGATACAAAGTCAGTGGAAAGTGGTATGATACTCTCTCACAATCATAAGGGTAGACAACTGATACTCTACAGTGAACTATGTTGCCAGTTTTGTCCAGCTGTAGGCTAACATAAGTGTTCTGGGCACATTTAAAGTAGCGAGGCTAAGCTACAATGTTCAGTTGGTTAGGTGTATTAAATGCATTTTTAGGTTACGATATTTTCAACTTACAATGGGTTTATTGAGATGTGGAGCATCTGTATCCCGGAAGATTGACAGCAAAATCTCCATGGCTGCAGCGACCCCACCGCCTTAAATAGGACTGAGGATTGGTTGGAGGATCTCCTGAGATTTCTCCAACTCATTTTGTGTGAGCCTGTTCTTCAAAACCTTACTGCGTCTCTTGTTGATCCCCACACCTCACTCCCTCTGAGCTCTCTCTAACTTAGTTGAGTCCTTAAGTAGCTCATGCTTGGACTATCACATTTATTTCTTAATTAGGCCACCTGCCTAAAAGCACCTCTCTCTTCTATGAGTCTACATATTACCTACCGATTACTCACCGCACCCAAAATCCCACCCAAATCCTCCACGTATCTGAAGAGCATGGCCTAAGGTATTTAAGCTCTTTCTGTTTCTAACCTTAAGTTACCTTTCAACAATAGTCAAAAAATGTGAATTGGCAACAGGGCTGTAGGTATTCACAGGAGGGAATACAATGGACAAAACTCCCTGTCCCCAAGACCTCACACTCATCCTCCAGCTTATCTGCCCTGCCTCCCTTCTCCATCTTCCCAACCTTCTCCTTCATTGGAACACAGCTCCTAATTCCCATCTCCTTGCCTTTGCTTCCACTATTTCCTGTCCTGGAATGTCACCTGAGCCACACTTTCCTGAATCTCAGTCAAGGCCTCTGTCTATGAAGACTTTTATCCAAACCTCAGCCCACAGCGATCTTTCTTGCCTTCCTCCTCAGAACTCTTGAGGTACTGACTCAGCCTCCACACACTTGCATGGATGCATGTCAGGTGGTTTTGTGTGGAAATGTGTGTGTGTGTGTGTTTCCCACCACTCAAATGTAAACTCTCTGTCTCCTCTGCATCTTGCTCAGCTCTTGGCACCTGAAGTTGAATCAATATGACAGGGCAGGGAAGGAGGTTGGCAGCGAGCAGCTCTGCAGGGTTCTCCCTGACCTCCTTGGCTTCATTTCCCACTGCCCCAGATATCCACTTCTCTCTGTTAGTGTCCGGCTCCTGTCAGCTGAAGCACTCATGACAACCTATCAGGCTGGGGTAATGCCCTGCACCAGGGCATGGCAGTGGGAGAAGGAACCCAAGTCTTGAAGATTTCACAGGACAGCCATTTTCCTTGAAGCCTGATAGAACCAGTCAGAATCCTCTTCCTTACTTGGCTCCTTTATAATAGAAACTGTGTATATACTCAGGGGCATATTCTAACTAGTGGTAGATTCTCATTTTCTTTCTGAAGGACAAGGATGTTACAGGAGAGGAAAAATAAGGCAGAGAAAGGACCTCCGAAGAGCCAGGATGTCCTCTCAGGCACTCCATTACATGTATGAGGGCCAGGGAGCCCACAGCTTGCATGGCCACTAAAATGGAGTCACAGCATAGTTCTCAGCAACATCCTGCCCAGAGGGTTGCACTGGCATAGTTGGACAGAACCTGCTCAAAACATGCATGTGGTGAGTAGTACCTCCTTCATAGCGGACTTCATGGCCACCACCATTTCTTGCTGTCCCCAGCCATTCCTACTACCATCTGCCAAGAGGGAAAAAAGAGAAGTTGTTCACAGATATCATCACTTGCCCAGCAACTCAGACTCCCCACCAAATAAGGCAGCCAAGACAGCTCCTGCCCTGTGATTAAATTAAAAAGAAGAATTTAAGGAAAAAAAATTCTCCTAGATGGCAAGACCCACAATGCTCTGTGGCCACATCTAATTAACTTACAGCCTCTGATGTCAACAGCTTCCAAGGCTGGTGTAGTGCATTCGCAAACACATTCCAGAAGAGTCAACATGATCTGGTGTTGACACAGGCCCATAACTGTCAGAGGCAGTAGTTTTCAATTTATGGATGCCGTAAAGCTTTGGCAATATGATTGCTGCAATGTGTGGTGTGTTTTTGACAATAAGCAGGAGGTAGGGGGTTGGGGACTATCAGCTCCACATTTGACTATGGATGTGAGCTCATAAGGGAAAACCTGTAGTGATTTCTGCAGTTGTAAAGCAGCTACAATAATGGCTCCAAACAATGAACCTAGGAATGTTATGTGGTTCTTTACTAGCAAACTCTGGACTTCTACATCAGCTCAAAGGTACATTAGTCATTCAACAAACATGCATTACCACCTACCCTATGCCAGGCACATAGTGCAGAATAGGTACAGAGTACAGTGGGAGCAGAATAAATGGATGGTAGGTCTACCTCCAAAGGATTCAGTAAATGCCAGGTCTCCTTACTTCAAGAACCCTCCTAAGAAGAACCATGATGGAAGGAAAAAAGAAGGAGAAGGGCAGTGAACACAGCTGTCATCAGCCTTTGCTTCTATCCTGACAAGATGTGTGTGTCCTTAGATGCAGTTGTGTGAGATTTGTTCATGTGGGCAGCAACAGGAGGAGTGACTTTTTCATGGTCTAAGACCCAGATATAATACTAGACTTGATTATTGACCAAAATAAAACATCAACAAAACATTCTTCATTTGTTATCACTTACTGGCCTCAAGGCCAACATTTGGATATCTGGAGCTCAAGAGTCTAAATAATACAGTCCCAAGCTAGAGCATAAGAGTGTGTGTGTGTGTGTGTGTGTGTATGTGTGTGTGTGCACACGTACGCATGTTTATGTGCACGCGTATGCCTAAATGCTGGTCTGAAACTCTCTAAATGGATTCCTTATGGTTCTCAAAAGCAGAGGCAGCCAGGTCATTAGAAGCCATGCAGCCAGCAGATATTTGCTAACCACCTATAAGGTGCCAAGTATGGTGCTAAAACAGAGGGGCTAAGGGACAAACTGTGTGGCTCTCAGAAGTTAGTGTATTTTTGCTTAAGAACAGAGAGTAGATCATATATTAGATTCATATTTATATACTCATTGTCAGGCAATTCCAACTAAAAAAGGCTTTTTATCTTTTTTTTTATAAAAAGGTTGCCACTACACACCTATTAGAATGGCTGAAATGAAAAACACTGACAATGTCAAATACTAGCAAGGATGTGGAGCAAAAGGAACTCTTACTTATCACCAATGGGAATGCAAAATGGTATAGAAACTTTGGAAATCGGTTTGTTGGTTTCTTACAAAACTAAATATACTCTTACCATGTGATCCAGCAATAGTGCTCTTTAGTATTTACCCAAAAAAGTTGAAAACTTATGCCACAGAAAAACCTGCTTGTAGATGTCTATAGCAGTGTTATTCAGAATTGCCAAAACTTGGAAGCAAGCAAGATGACCTTCAATAAGTGCTTGGAAGCAACCAAGATGACTTTCAATAAGTGAACAGATAAACTGTGTCATGTCTAGACAATGGAATATTATTTAGTGCTAAAAAATGAGCTATCAAGCCATGAAAAGACATGGAGGAACCTTAGATGTATATTATTAAGTGAAAGAAGCCAATCTAAAGAGGCTATATATTGTACAATTCCAACTATATGACATTTTGGATAGAGCAAAATCATGAAGGCAGTAAAAAGATTAGTGGTTTTCAGGGGTCTAGGGAGAGAGAGGAATGAATAACCAAAGCATAGAGGATTTTTAGGGCAGTAAAATTATTCTGTACAATACTATGATGGTGAATACTTGTTGTCTTAGTTCATTTTGTGCTGCTACAACAAAATATCTGAGTCTGGGTAATTTATAAACAACAGAAATTTATTTCCCACAGTTCTGGAGGCTGGGAAGTCCAAGGTGCTGACATCAGGTGTCTGGTTAGGACCATCTTGCTGAATCTTCCAGAGGTGAGTAATGCTATTTCCGCATATGGCAGAAGAGCAGGAGACAGATCATTCTTCCCAAAGGCCCATTTTCTAAAAGAATCCATTCAGGAAGGTGGAGCCTCATGACCTAAACACCTCCCATTAGGCCTCATCTCCCCACACTGTTGCATTGGGTATTAAGTTTCCAACACCTGAGTTTTTGGAGGGGACAAACACACTCAAACTATAGCACGTGTTATTATGTATTTATCAAAACTCATAGAAAGCACAACACTAATGTAAACTATGGGCTTTTATTGATAATGATGTGTCATTGTCGGTTCATGAGACTGTAAGGACTGTTACAAATGTATCACTGGGGTGCCAGATGTTAATGGTGAGGGAGGAAGTATATGAGAGCTCTGTACTTTATGTTCAACTTTGCTGTAAACCTAAACTTGCTCTGAAAAATAAAGTCTACTTAATAAATAAATGAATGAATAAATACATAAAAAATAAATGACAAAGAGTGGCATTCCAATCTGTGGGCAGTTGTAGAAAGAAATCAATAGATCTGATGATTAAGTTACTCAGTTAGGGCCCTGAGCAGATTTCTTAGGTTCTTCTTGACATGAGAATATCTTACATTTTTATGCTGACATTGTTTGTCCTGTAAGTCCATGCCCATGTTCCGAACTGGAATAGTTTCATACTTGGGGCTTTCTGGATGACTCCAAAGATCCTGTCTCCAGCCCCAGTGTGCTAACACTTTGAAACCTGGAACCAGACAAGGTGAGCACAGAGAACTGGTGCATGAGAAACTGTTGAAGACAGGCACTCTCAGTGTCCTGTGAACATGAGGAATGATGTTGAAGAGTGAGAATGCTTTTTTAAAACAACTTTTGAAACAGGGTCTCACTCTGTTGCCCAGGCTGGTGTACAGTGGTGTGATGTCAGCTAACTGCAACTACCGCCTCCCGGGCTCAAGCAATCCTGCCACTGGCACACACCACCATGCTTGCCTAATTTTTAAGTACTTTTTGTAGAGATGAGGTCCCACTCTATTGCTCAGGCTGGTCTCAAACTCTAGGGCTCAAATGATCCTCCCACCTCAGCCTCCCAAAGTGCTAGGATTACAGATGCAAGCCACTACACCCAGCGAAGTGAGAATGCTAAACCAGGCCTAGTAACATGACTGATACATTTTTTTAAGAAACTTACTAAAAGTGCATAAATGGATGGTCCCAATTCTGCTAAATAGTCCATTTGATCTTAGATGAAAGATTAGAAAGACATGCTAATTGTTAACAGCAATTGTCTCACGAAGACAGCTCATCTGTGCTTCTTATGTTTTGTTTTGTGCATCTTGATGTTCCAAATTTTCTCCAATAAATATGTATTGTTTAAAATCAAGATTGAGAGAGAGAGAGACAAATTATGAGAGACAATGATTGTCCATCAACAGAGTAGTCACTGAGAGTTCTGGGTTTATCAAGATGAGAAATGACCAGCAGGAAAACCCCACATCTGACCCACAGGGAGCTTCTGAAGAAGGATTGGGGTACAGTTGGGTTTATTTTATTTGTACTTTTACTTATTTATATATATATATATAGTTGTTTTTGAGCCAAAGTCTGACTCTGTAGCCCAGGCTGGAGTGCAGTGGCATGATCTCAGCTCACTGCAGCCTCCACCTCCTTGGCTCAAGCCATCCTCCTCTTCAGCCTCCTGAGTAGCTGGGACTACAGGCGCACACCACCACACCCAGCTAATTTTTGTATTTTTTGTAGAGACAGAGTTTTTCCATGTTGCCCAGGCTGGTCTTGAGCTCCTGGGCTGAAGTGATCCTCTTATCTTGGTCTCCCAAAGTGCTGAGATTACAGGCATGAGTCACAGCACCCAACTAGTTGGGTTTAAAATAAAAACTGCAAGTAAGAAGACAAATCTATATGTGTTGTTTGTAAGTCAACTATATGGGCCATAGCAGTAAGGACTTAGTTAGATCTTGTTGACTCCCAGGAGAAGGGCATCAAAAGAGTACAAAGTATTTGAATAAAGTAGGTTTTCCCATCAAGGTCCAACCTCTTCATGATGGAAGAAAAGGTTATTTCCAGAGCTATAAAGGCTAAGAATGACAGTGGATATAGCCCCCAAACAGATACAAACAATAAACCAGGAGTTATGGGCCAAAGGGTTTAAATCTTAATAGGTTGAGAGTAGGGAGGTGGGGGGAGGAGACAGAAATTAAATAAACCTTAACCACAGCCAGAATCAAAATCTTACACCTTCCACTTGATGTGATGGCTCTTCCAGGAGCCTGTTAACACCTCATAACTGTAACTGAGGCCCACAAAAGAAATCACTCAACAGGGGAAACACACAACAATCCACACACCCAAAAGTGATCATGGCCTTCAGTGCAGAACAGATAATTCTTCTTAGAGAGGCTGAGCAGTGAAAAAACAAGAGAAATTGGGGGCATTTATTTAATGTTCCTCAAACTCCTGGGTGTGGGCTGCTTGTTCAAATCCTCAGTTTCGTGGAAATGCATATTTTTTGTATTTCAGCAAAGGGACCCTATTTTTTTGACTGTGAGGTAGTGGTCTTCCGGATCCCATCTTGTGGTCTGGATGAGAACTTGAGAATGAGCTGTGAGTTTCTACCAAGAGTTGGATCCACTGAAGTGCTGCCACCCTAGATCCTGCTAACGTGGTGAGACTCAGTGATCCTGAGTCAGGGTCACTGCTGACATCAGGCCTTTCACATTCAAAGGGTCTGTTGAAGGTCAGATCAGTGAGGTCATGCAGGTGTTCTTCACATCCTGGCCTTTTTTTAAAACAAAAACTAGAGTTTAAAAATTCCCAGAAGTTGTATAAATTGGCATATAGCATAGGTTAGAGAAGGAGGTGTGCGACTGGGCATGTATTTAATAATAGCCTTTGTGGGAGATTTTTATGATATATGAATAACTTTGATAATCACATCTCATTCATTCTTTACCAGAAAGCTAAATGGTGACATTGCCACTCCTATTTTATGTGAAGAAACTGAGTCTCAGAGAGAATGACTTGCCTAGGATGGTAAGCTAGTAAGTGACAGAGCTGGGATTTGAACCCAGATCTTCTAACTCAGTTCATGTACCTACCCTAGGGGAAAGTACTACGATCCTATAGCTACAAAGGAACTTCCAAGCAGGGCCTGGGAATGGAAGCCTGAAGAGACTAAGAGCCTTTTCAGGATAGGGGTCACGTCCTGTTTATCATGTGTCTCATCACATATGGTGAACAAAGGAGGAAGGGGGGTCATGATGAGTACTGCACTCAATGGAATGCAGTGCCTACCCACAGACTGATGGCTTGGGGTGAATCAACATCATTCCCATGACGGGCCCTATTAGAAGGTGAAGCAATGAAACATCTTAGAGCACCTTCAAGGACAGATGCAGAATAGGGACTGCAGCTGTGAGCATATGGGATCCTCCCTCCTCACCCTTTGAGGACTTTCAGAAACATTAGGCCACTTCTGGGGTCAGAGCTTGGGCAAATAAAAAGGAGGGAGGGAGACTTCAGCCATTGAATATAGAAGGTGATATTTAAATTACCTTTGTTTTTAAAGATAGAATCATCCCTATTTTTGCACTTATCAATCTTTCCAAATCAGTAAACATATAGATATATATCACCATGGTTAATAGCTGCATTGTTCTCCACAGTATACCAGAGCAAATAATTTAAAACTTAACTGATAACCCATTGATGGGCATTTATGTTGTTTCCTACTTTTTGCTATTATAACGATGTTGCTGTGTACATCCTTGCAAAGACAGATTTTCTGAATTTAATAAAGAGCGTCAGATGGTCAGAAGAGGAAAGATGACTTCCAGTTGGGGAAGGAGAATTGAGGCAGGCTTCACAGCACTTATGAAATCTGAGCTGGATTGAAGGCTGGGTCGAGAATGTGAGATGAGGATTGGGGAGAAAGGCAATCAAGGTGGCCAGGCGCAGTGGCTCATGCCTGTAATCCCAGAACTCTGGGAGGCTGAGGCAGGTGGATCACCTGAGGTCAGGAGTTCGAGACCAGCCTGACCAATATGATGAAACCCCATCTCTACTAAAAATACAAAAATTAGCCAGGCGTGTTGGTATGTGCCTGTAGTCCCAGCTACTCAGGAGGCTGAGACAAGAGAATTGCTTGAATCTGGGAGGTGGAGGTTGCAGTGAGCTGAGGTCACACCACTGCACTCCAGCCTGGGCAACAGAGTGAGACTCTGTCTCAAAAAAAAAAAAAAAAAAAAGAAAGGCAATCGAGACAACTGACTGAACTAGAGAGTAAAAGCACAGAGGTGGGAAAGGCTGGGGACAAAGAATACAGTGTAATGAGGTTGGAGCACAGAGTAGATGAAGCAGAGGGGCTGGAAGTAAGATTCATAAGTGGTTTTGGACAGCACGGAGGAGGGCTTTGGCTGCCAGGCAAAGGAGTCTATTATTATACATCAACAAGATGATTTAATGCTGACTCATTCGTCTTAGGGATCAGCTTTCTATGCCTCAGTACTCAATGGGTAACACAATCTCAACTCTCCTATTAATGGTTGTAAGAGAAAAAGAAGGCCCTTGATTTCTGAGCGGGAGATCTGAAAAGAAAATTCACAGGCTCCAAGAAGCTCAATGAGATAATGCATGAAAGAACACCGCATGGACTTGCACAGAGTAACTGTGTGGTAAGAGTGAATTATTAGTATGAACAATCATAACAAAAGGGCATTTTTAAATTCTGGGGTTTTGCAGTTAAAAATTTAGCACTTTAAAATGTTCACTTGGCTCTGCCTGCATCTGTGCTTTTAGTTCCCGATAAAGTTGCTCTGTGAAAAGGCAAGTTTGCTTCAAGGAGAGAAAAGGAGAAACCCCATCCATGCGGTGGCTACCAGATGAGTTTTCAGATTGCTTATCTCTTTAATATTCTAGACCTCACCATCTGGTCACCAAATTCACTTTGGTCTAAACTGGCCTATGATTTTTTTTTTCTGTATTTGGAGTTTATATTAGAAATTAAGATTTACTGCATTTGCAGACCATTTTTAGTCTTTTATGAAAAAAGTGGAGGCAATAGAGACCCACTTGTCCAATGTGTCATTTTAAACATGGTGGGCAAGCGCAGGGTGGCAGCTTTATTTATCACCACATGCTCACTGGAGTGCTCGTAAATGGAATTGCATGCTTGGCCAAGCACACAGGGAATAAGCACAGCATTGAGGCTGGGTTTTTACAGCAGCTCTGTGATCATGAATTATGAAAGGATTAGACAAGGTTTGGGAGAAGGGAGGTTCTGTTGTTTTCCTTCCCTCTTTTGTGAAGATTTGAGGGTGAGGAAAAACCTAGAATAAAGGCAATAAAAAAGTCCACCAAATGATGCTTAGTGGGAAATAGGTTGGGAGATTCCTAATTTATCCCTCTGGTTATTTGCCAAGTCAGAAACCACAATGCAAATAATGACTTCTCTCTCTGTAGGAGGAATTCATTAGTGTTAGACTCAAAGTCCTGCCGTGGAGCTGACACACTTGCTTTTGCTGCCAACCTGAAGAGCCACAGTATTCTGTTTCCATGAATTTGAGAATTGAAGGCATACCTACTTAACAACGTTATTGGTAAGTGAACCATACTTTTCAGAGTTGCTTATCTTTTCTCTTTACTGCTAAGCTGTGTCAAATCCACCTGATCTGCAAGCTGATAGCATCTAGATCTCTTCTTTATTAGAGAGGCTACAGATCTCACTAGTACCATTTCTAGGACAATGCCTTATTTCTCTCTGCCTGCCTAATTTTTCAACCATGCCCACATGTCCCAAGGCACATGCCATCATCCTCGAGTGCCACCACAAGGCTGGCGCAGGATAGAAGCCTGTCTTCCTGGGAACCTTATTCAATTCCTTAGTGAGGCTCTCCCTTCAGATCCAACCTCAGTTTACCTCTCCATCCTTATCTGTAGCCACCAAGCTCCTTAAATAAGTATTGTTCTCTCTTATTTCAGGGCCTTTGCAAAGGTTGGTTCTTTGGAAAGAAATATCCATCTGTCTTAGCTCAGGCTGTCATAACAAAATATCATAGACTGCATGGCTTAAACAACAGAATTTATCTCTCACAGTTCTGGAGGCTGGAAATCTGAGGTTAGAGTGCCAGGATGGTGAGGTTTTGGTGAGGGCTCTCTTCCTGGCTTGCAGATGAGTACCTTCTTGCTGGGTCCTCACATGGCAGAGAGAGAGAGGAGAGAGGAGAGAGAGAGAGAATATCTTCCTCTTCTTATAAGGGCCTTAATCCCATCATGAGGGACCCTCTTCATGACCTCATCTATCCCTAATTACTTTCCAAAGGGCCCCACCTCCAAATACCATCACATTGTGGGGTTGGGCTTCAACATATGAATTTGTGGGGGACACAAACATTCAGTCATCCCACCATTGTTTGGTACTTCACTTAAAGACAACTTCTGCTGGGAGTCTTCCCTGAAATACCCAGGGCTATTGTTTCTTACAGCATCTCATATTTACCATGGTACTTACCATACTCTATTGCAATTGTCTGCACACCTAGATGTCTTCTCTTACCAGGTTGAACTTCTTAATGGCAGAAATGATGTGTTATTCACTGATGGATGCCTACTACCCAGCATAATGGCATGCACATAGTAAGCATTTACTTAAGTGCCTGTTGCTTGACTGAATTAGTCAAGGTAATGCTACTAGAATTAACAGCAATAATAAAAATTAAGACATAGAAGTTAATTTCAGGTGCACATAACTGTCCAGTGCAGTTGTTTGACAGGCAGTCTTCCATGGAGTGATTTGGGACTCTGGTTCCTTCCATCCTATGGCTCCACCATCCTCTAGGGTCTTGGAGTCCTTCTATTCCAGTTAGAGAATGGGAAGGAAAGAAAGAATGAAGATGACACACCTACTTCCTAATTGCATCTGCCTGGAAGTGGCATGCTTCTGTGCCAGTCACATCCCATTCTAAGAACTGGCCCCAGCTAGAGGCAAGGGGTGAGAGGGAAGTGGGGGCAAAATGAGAGATATGATCCCTGATGAGCAGCTGCTTCCAAGCAACCCTCCTCGGTATGGAATGAATGAATGAGATCAAAGATACAGCGCCGTGGAAAGAACTGAGGAATGTTGGGACCAAGAGAAAAACCATATTAAATCACCCAATACTCTCATTTTATAGAAGACGCAAGTCCAGAGTAGATAAATAGCAAATAACACAACTATTTACTATTTACTTAAAGACCTGGGGTTTGAATTCAGATGACCTTGGTTCTTGCCCTAGTTTGTTGAATGTCAAAGTCACCCCTGCCCCTCTGAGCTTCAGTTCTGTCACCTTTAAAATATGAGGGTCATGCCAGATGCTCTCTAAGATTCAGACTGGGCTGAAAGTGCCACCACAACCATGATTGTGGAGGTTTGTTCTGGGAATGGAATAGTTCAGGTCCCTGGGACCACACTCAACAACCAAGAAGTGAAATTTCAATCTCTTGGTCAGTTGTTTTATCTGCACATGCTCTGTTGATCAGAAACCATCCTTCAACGAAATGAACCGCACTGTAAAGATGTTTTAGAAAGAGGAGTCAAAACACCGTCCACACACCTTCATCCATCCAGAATTGGCCTAGGTCCACAGGTGAGGTCACCGAGCATGGCCTGAATACCTGTGTCACTCCTCAGGCAGAATTTAGACTATCACAGAGTAAGAATGAGAGTGACATTGTCTCTCAGTCGTTTGAGATCTGAGGGTATTCTGATTGTTAATATCAGCCCTGTTCTTTCTATTTAAACAGTTCTATCCACACATCTCGTGCTATTCAGATGTGCTCTAAGTCTCAAATTTTAAAACATTTGGGTAGGAAAGAGAAAAGAGCATTGAACAGTATGCTGACTTCATTAGAAGCCTATTTTAGGAGATAAATACATTTGAATGATAGAAGTTTTCAGAAAGAACTCCGAATAGAGGTAAACAACTTGAACTAGTCATTTTTTAGAGGTTAATGAGAAACTTCAAATGTTTTTGGCCTAGAGACTTTCTTGAAACTATAATGACTTTCTAGACTCTCATATAGCTAAATGACTTACGCTTAAATCCTCAAAGTACAAATTAGTAAGCATGTGTTCTAGAAGTCTTATAAGCATTTATTTTCATTTAGACCATTGCATTTTCTCAGGAGAAAATGTAAGGGTTCCCCAGTGTTCTGAAAGCTGCGTGTACCATGCGTATGTCTCAATATATAGGATCATAACATCTCTTTCAGACCTCCCAAACCCCATGCCCTTTCACAGTGAAATCCTGTTTTGACTGATGTCCGTTACCTCCCTGTCGTGGAGAAAAGCATCAAGTAACTATTCTCCTTCCACTTCCCCTTCCCTATATTCCTTAATTTGGTTATCTACTTCCCAACGTGGCAAAGGGTAGCACAGAAATGACACTGCTTTGGAAGTCACTGGCAGAGCACTCCCTAGGTTCAAATTGGCAAGACAGGCTCCCCCACCCCCAGCCCTGCTGCTGCTATTTCACACAATATACCTTCCACACCAAATCCGGGGCACCAGTCTATAAAGAAAAGAGGAAAAGCAAGCTGTCTAAAGAGCCTTCATTCTTCTTCATGGTATAAAGCAACATGTTGCTGTGGCTTTTGACCTCCAGGGGTTGGATTAGATGATTTTCCACATGGTTTATTGTGAAAGGTTTTATTGCACAGATCCCTCAACAATTTAATTGCCATAAAAATAGCTAACATATGTGGCAGGCTTTAAAAATGTCCACCCGCCAAATGGATTTGCTTCTCATGTGGCCGCCATGAGCTGGCAGCTTTTACCTCTACATACCTCGGTGGGTTCTAAGCTAAGGAGGTGGAGTCACCCCAACGGGCTGTAATGAATGCAGGTCTTGGTTTCCATTTTGCTTTTTCTGTACTGTTGATGGTTCAATTTGTTTGCTTGCTTCTTTTTCTTCTTTTGGGGGTATGTTTTTAAAGACCTATCTCTGAGGGCAATAAAAAGGTGGGAGTCTTAGATTCCATGAGGGTGGAATGAACTGACACAGCTCAGGGCCACTGTCCCAATGGCTTAGTCTGATCCCCACAGTCTCTCAAGTGTTCTCATTTGAGAGCTACCAACATTCATAACCTATCTTTTAAAAGCCAAAGGAGAGAAATCTGTCATCTACTAGAAACACTGCAACCATTTCCTTGACAGGAAGCCATTGTCTTTATGTTGCATTAGCTAGTAAAAACAATACTAAAAAAAATCATACATGGATGCACTTCTCTTCACATTGCAGATGCTACTTCTTCAAAGGAGGCTGCCTACTGAGTAATCTTTCCAGGTCTTGCTAATTATTGTTTCCTCCATAGACCAAATAACTATGTGTGAGCTTTCTGTTGACCTCTCTTCTGTCACTTTTGACTCTTTTGTCAGAGTCTCCCCTTGCTATTCCTGGGGGGCCCAAAAGGCAGCCTCATAGTGTTCCACAAACTAGCCTGTGAACAGCAGTCCCCCCTCCTTCTTCCGTAGTGGTTCCCCTTCCAGTTGCATACAACTCATCTGGAAGAGGATATTGCCTGATAGAAGAATGCCAGTAGGCCAGGTGCGGTGGCTCACGCCTGTAATCCCAGCACTTTGGGAGGCTGAGGCAGGCAGATCACTGGAGGTCAGGAGTCTGACACCAGCCTGACCAACATGATGAAACCCTGTCTCTACTAAAAATACAAAAATTAGCCGGGTGTGGTGGCGCGTGCCTGTAATCCCACCTACTTGGGAGGCTGAGGCAGGAGAATCACTTGAACCTGGGAGGTGGAGGTTGCAGTGAGCCAAGATCATGCCATTGCACTCCAACCTGGGTGACAAAAGCAAAACTCCATCTCAAAAAAAGATGCCAGTATCTGTTCCTGAGTGCCAGCCAGGTCTCCCCTGTTCCAGCTACCATAAGGAAGTCAGGAAGGGTGGGAAAAGGCCTCCTCCTGCCCACCGCCCCACCTCCCCCTAGAGCCTTGTCTGTTTACCTGACTGAGGCGTCTCCATCCAGGCCCAACGAAGTTTCTCTTGAGCAGTTCCACCAGCTTCTGATCTTCACCCCTCTTTCCACAGTGGCTCGAAATTAATTCAAGGACCATGGAGGGTCGCTCCACTCTTCATCCTCCTGGTTAAACTGGCATTTTTGATCCCCATGTGTCTGTCCCCTTTAGTAACAGTAGCAGGGAGGTAAACATTGTTTTAGGAGCTAGTAGCAGAATTTACCTGGTGGAGACTTGTCTTGTTTACCAAAACATTTTGATAAGCCACTTTGGCTATAATAAGATGATCCTTAGGGCCTGGGCTGGATGAGACAAGAAGGCTTATAAAGTGAGAGGAATTTTTGAGTTTCTAAGAGCAGTGCTGGAGGAAGAGGGGGCCTGGGGATGGAGATAAACTAGGAGAGATGAGAAGAGGTGATGAGAAGAGATGGACCAGCAAGAGAGGGAGCAGTCTATGACAGAAGAAGAGAAAGTGAGTGAGAAATTTCCAGTGCAGGATAAGACATATGGACTTTCTAAGAATAGAAATATCTAATCTTTTCAGTATAAAGTTGCTTATTCTGCCATGGATACCAGTCTTATATTAAAAGAAGTTGAGTTAAATGTATTTAATAAAATCATCAAATCCATTTAAAGAAAATGCCAAGGTATAGGTTTAAAAGTAATGGGCCGGGCGTGGTAGCTCACACCTGCAATTCCAGTACTTTGGGAGGCCAAGGTGGGTGGATCATGAGGTCAGGAGATCAAGACCATCCTGACCAACATGGTGAAACCCCGTCTCTACTAAAAATACAAAAATTAGTTGTGTGTGGTGGCGCAGGCCTGTAATCCCAGTTACTCAGGAGGCTGAGGCAGGAGAATCACTTGAACCAGGGAGTCAGAGGTTGCAGTGAGCTGAGACCATGCCACTGCACTCCAGCCTGGCAACAGGACGAGACTCCGTCTCAAAAAAACGAAAAACAAAAAACAAAACAAGTAATGAAGATCATTATTAACCAACGCATATAATTATTAATTAGTTTAATACATCAAAATGTGTTACATATATAGACACCTAAATATACTGAAGTTTTGTTTCCATGTAGCTACATATTGTACCTGGGATAAGAGATACGGGTTTTTATGGCTTTTCTTTAATGTGACTATGCTTAAATACACTCTCTTCCTTAGTGTCATTCCTACTTAGTGTGTGGTAGCAATGGTGTTGGGGAGAAAGTAAGGAAAAGGGGTGACTTCCATATTTGTATAGTTATAATGACTAAAGAGGGGATATGCCATGAAAAGTGAGATTCATGAGAAACCAAGAGTTCAGTAGAAGTGAGAAATCTGAGTATGAAATATTGGGGTGGGGTAGGGTTTCCAGACAAAATCCAGCATGCCCAATTAAATTTGGACTTCGGATAAACAACAAATGATTTTTTAATATACTTACATACTTATTCTACTTATACTGATGTATACAAATAAGTATACAAATTATACTTATTCTACTTATACTGATGTCCTGTAGTTTTATTTGCAAAATCTGGCAACCCTATGGTGGAGGAATGCTGGAAATATGTTAGCAATAAAAAATCTTAATTTAAATATCATAGGAGAGCATGACTTGGGTACAGAAAATATCTGGTTTAAATAATACTGCAAATTTTCAGAGGTACTGTATTTAGAATCAGGCTCAAAGCCTTTTACAAACTTAAATCAGTGACGTGGTTTTTTACACTATGAAACATGTAATGTGAACATTCTCCTCCAATATCAGAAATAGCTATGAGACCTTCAAGAAGGTCTTAACACCCTTGTCTTACTGATTGTCTAAAAAACTAGCTATTCTATCTCACTATTCTGTCTAAAGGGAATTGTAGTTAGACATTTAGATTTATAGAGAAACTGATTACTGGATGGACAAATGAATAGCTCCCTTCCTCCCAGCCCCTGCCCATGGAGTCAACAGAGTGAAGGGCAGCTTGGGGACTACCACCTAAGAAAGAATAAAATTCTCCACTAGGCTGGCCTAGTCATCATATAATGAAGTTGGGGCCCTTTCCCCACTTTCCTACTACCTGGCTTTATCAAGCAATCACAACCATGCTTTTAAAATGTCCAAATTTTATTTTTTAAAAGATCTAAGCTGTTCACAGAGGCACAATGAAACAATAGGAAATACTTGTCAATTGAAAAAAAAAGTTATTACAAACGTGCTTAATAAAATGCAATGTAAAGGTACTTAATAAAGTTACAGCTTAAAGTGAATGCAGAGAACCTGTTTCATTTTTATTAAAGCTGGATTTATAGCTTTGGTTTATTGGTTTATGTTCTCAGAACTTAATTTAGTCTCTAGATGATTTGCCCAAAAGAAAGCAGGTGGGTGAGCTGTGTGTTGGACTACACTAGTCTAAGGGGTTGTGATATAGGTATTAACACGCCTTGGTCTGCACCAGCTCCCCACAAACAAAAAACTAAGAAAAAGGGATGGGCACAGTGGCTCAGGCCTGTAATCTCAGCACTTTGGGAGGCCAAGGCAGGCAGATCACCTGAGGTCAGGAGTTCGAGACCAGCCAGCCCAACAAGGCGAAATCCCATCTCTACTAAAAATATAAAAAATTAGCCAAGTGTGGTGGTGGGCACCTGTAATCCCAGCTACTCAGGAGGCTGAGGCAGGAGAATCACTTGAACCCAGGAGGCAGAGGTTGCAGTGACCTGAGATTGCGCCACTGCACTCCAACCTAGGCGGCAAGAGTGAAACTCTGTCTACCAAAAAAAAAAAAAAATTTTTTTTTACAACTTCATCAGGATGAACATCCTACAAATTCTACCCACCCTTTAAGGCTCAAGTGATAATGCTGTCTTCTCTACAGTGTCCCTTGGTTCTCTATGCTGACAGTTCTCAATGGGAGCTGTACTACTCTTAGGGGGCATTTTGAATATTTGTGGAGATGTTTTTCTGCTGCTGTCATGACCTAACATTATATACATTAAACTACATACTATTTTACTATAAATCATTTTCCTTTTATTATTCATATTATAGTAGGGGCATTATGTTGATTTTTAAAATTAGCCATGTAAGGAAAAGTAAGAACCAAGAATTGCCACAACAATTTACCTCTGAAAAAGGAAAGTACAGAGGTGGTATCCACCCCACCAGATATTAGGATTTATGATGGGCCTATGTAGATTAAGACAATGTGGCATTGGTCCAGAACTTGATAAAATTTATCAGTGGAATAGAAGAGACAGCCTAGAAACAGACCTATGCTTATAGGGAACTTTGTATTTGACAGAGGTGGTATGTTAAATTGAGGTAGACTAAAAGACTGTTCAATAAATGGAGCTGAGAAAAAAAGGTTATTTGGAAAAAAATTAAAATGAATCTCAACCTCACATCATATAGAAAACTCAAGTCCAGATGGGTTAAAAATTTAAATGCAGAAACAAAACGGTAAAAAAAGAATATAATTTAGATACAAATAAAGGTTTTTAAAACAATACATAAAAATTATTTACTATAAAAGATTAATAAAATTAAGTACTTTACCCTAAATATAAGTGAAAAGTTACAAACCAGATGTTTGCAATTCACATAACTGATAAAAAAACTAGTATAATGACTATATAAAGAACTCTTACAAATCAATAAGAAAAGCACTAACAATCCAACAGAAAAGTGAGCAAAAGATAAGAACAAGATCTTTACAAAAGAGAAAGTCTATATGGCCAACAAACATAAATTATGACAATAGCAGGTGTTAAAGAGGATATATATTTACAGAATGTTTTATACACTGTGAGTGGGAAGGTAAACTAGGGCAACAATTGTGGAAAACAGTTTGGCTTTATATGATAACATTAAACATTCAAATACTCTACTGACACAATTCCACTTCTGGGTATATATACAAGAAAAACTCTTGGATGTGTACACAAAGAGGCATATACGAAAACGTCCATAGTTGCACTTTTCGAAACAGCAAAAACTCAGAAACAATCAAAATGCCCATCAACAGGAGAGTGGGAAGTAAACCATGCCAAATTCATACAATGGTATGTAATATGGTTGTTGAAACCAGTGAATCTCCACAATGACATATGCAATAATATGGATGAATAACATTAAAAGGGTATATGCCATGTGAACCCTTTTCATAAAGCTAAAACAACTAAAATAAAAATATGTCCAAGAAATCCATATAGATACAATGAAACGATATAAAAAGGGAAGCAAGACAATGAAAACAATAGATTTAGGGTGATGGTTACCTAGGATAAAAGAGATGGAGAATGGTTTGGGAGGTATCTCCAGAGTCAAATGTAGGTCATAGTAAAGGTCTTGTCTTTTATGCTGGGTGATGGCTTGACTGCTGATTATTACATTATTAAAACTAAACAAAGAGAAGACTAGGAGAGAGCTATGCATGGATCAATAATAAAAGTGTGTCAATGACTAAAGATTATGATTAATCAGTTTATGCACCTGAGATTTAAAAAAGAAAAAGAAGAAATTATATGTGTAAATATTATATATTACATATGAATTTCATTTCAAAATAGTAAAGAGGGCCTTAGAAAATATTTGTTTTAAAAGAAGGGGCAAGGTATCTGATACGGTTGCAAACTGCTGCTCTAGCCAAACCAGGGTTTGTTTTTTACTATAACTCGGAACCTCTGTGTCATGTTGTGTCACTTTTAAGGCACTGTCCACATTGCCTGGATTGCAATTTTTTTTAATGTAGCTGTAGTATCTCCTCTGGGATGTAAATTTCTTGAAAGTTCTGGATCCTTCATGATGCCTTGAGTGGAGTAATTACTTACTAATTTGTTTAATGAACAAAATAAACTATTTAACTTGAAACTTTCATTTCTTAGAGAGAAGCAGTTTTAATAAACACACTACTTTCTGCCAGATATTTGCCCTTCCACATTCTAGAGTTTATCGGACTTTTTTTTTTTTCTTTTTTTGAGATGGAGTCTCGTTCTGTCGCCCCGGCTGGAGTGCAGTGGCATGATCTTGGCTCACTGCAACCTCTGCCTCCTGGGTTCAAGCAATTCTCCTGCCTCAGCTTCCCGAGTAGCTGGGACTACAGGCATGTGCCACTACACCCAGCTGATTTTTGTATTTTTAGTAGAGACGGGTTTTCACTGTGTTGGTTGGCCAAGATGGTCTAGATCTCTTGACCTCGTGATCTGCCCGCCTCGGCCTCCCAAAGTGCTGGGATTACAGGCATGAGCCACCACGCCTGGTCTTATCAGACATTCTTAGGAATGTAACATCAAGTGGAAGGAGAACATCTACTCCTGGATGGCAGATGTTTAGCTTAATAATTTTGGTCTATAGTCGTTTAAGCCTAAAATAGTCTAATAAGAATCCCAAGGAACCACAATAGCTCCATTTATGTAACACTAATAGTTCAAATGTATTACATATCTGCTCTAGGCCAGATGCTTTGTATTATCTTGAACTCTTGTAATAAATTTATACAGACATTTTTTGTTCCTGTTTTGCCAATAAGAAAACTGTGTTTCAATGAGGTTAAGAACTTTTTCATGGCTACAATGTTGTTGATGGCAGAACAGTGATCTCACTTCAGATGATTTTATATTGAAATGGCATCTTTCAAACACACTCTGCTACCTGAGGACATTTTCATGTCTGGATCAATTTTTTGTTTATTTCTTTGTTTTTTTGTTTTTATAGGTTCTTTACAGATGGAAGGAAAGGTCTTCATGGTTTCATTTGCTGAGGCCAGAGAAAGACAAAACTGTATTAGTTTGTTCCCATGCTGCTTTGAAGAAATATCTGAGACTGGGTAATTTATAAAGGAAAGAGGTTTAATTGACTCAAAGTGCTGCATGGCTGGAGAGGCCTCAGGGTTCCTTTTTTTTTTTTTTTTTGAGACGGAGTCTGGCTTTGTCCCCCAGACTGGAGTGCAGTAGTGGCGCCATCTCAGCTCACTGCAAGCTCCGCCTCCCAGTTTCATGCCATTCTCCTGCCTCAGCCTCCCAAGTAGCTGGGACTACAGGCGCCTGCCACCATGCCTGGCTAATTTTTTTGTATTTTCAGTAGAGACGGGGTTTCACCATGTTGGCCAGGATGGTCTCGAACTCCTGACCTCGTGATCCACCCACCTTGGCTTCCCAAAGTGCTAGGATTACAAGCTTGAGCCACCGCGCCTGGCCCAGGATTCTTAGAAGCATGATGGAAGGCACTTCTCCATAGGGCAGAGGAGGGAGAATGAATGCAGCAGAGGAAATGAGGACACTTATAAAACCATCAGAGCTAGTGAGAACTCACTATCATGAGAACAGCATGGGGGAAATTGCCCCCATGATTCAATTACATCCCACCAGGTCCCTCCCATGACATGTGGGGATTATCACGGTTAGAATTCGAAATGAGATTTGGGTGGGGACACAGCCAAACTGTATCACCATCTCTAAAAAGTTCTCCAATGGCATAGAGATCCAGAGGTAAGAAAAGTACTTGATGTGCTTATAAAGCAAAATAACGTTATTAAATTCTTCACTAAAAGAAAGTCACAGCCGGGCATGGTGGCTCACATCTATAATCCCAGCATTCTGGGAGGCCAAGGCGGGCAGATCACTTGAGGTCAGGAGTTTGAGACCAACCTGGTCAATATGGTGAAACCCCATCTCTACTAAACATACATAATTAGTCAGGTGTGGTGGCGCATGCCTGTAATCCCAGCTACTAGGGAGGCTGAGGCACGAGTATTGCTCAAACCCAGGAGATGGAGGTTGCAGTGAGTTGAGATCGCACCACTGCACTCCAGCCTGGGCAATACAGTGAGACTCCATCTTAAAAAAAAAAAAAAAAGAAAGTCACTAAATCAATTTAAATTCTCTATATCAACCTCAACTTCTAATACCATTTATAGAAACCATTTCTTCCAAAATCATTTGAAGTCTCAGTCCTAAGACATTTCTATACACTCAGGCGGCAAGAGTCATTGGGGTGAGAGCAACAGCACTCCACACCTGAGACAGAAACACTAGCGTAGAAAGACAAACCACTGGGAGGTCTAGTTTGTACAAGGATCCCATGATTTCCTGGGAGAAATGGTAAAGTGCATTTAAAGGCTTAATGAGGTCCCCAAAGTAAAATCTTGAACAAAGAAAGGAGATAAAGTACCTCGTAATCTTTGGAAGCATTCCAGGAAGAGATGAGGGGAAACTATTTATTCTGCAAGAAGGCTTACTGCTGTATCCAAGAGAGAGATGGTGGTGGCAGAAACCAGAGCAGTGGTGGTAGAGACAGGAGAGAAGTATACAGAGTTCAGTTAGTTTACAGGCAGAATTGTTAGAACTTGAGTCACTGAATGTGGGGAGTAAGACAGCAGGAGGCTTAAAGGCCAGGCTTGTTTTCTAGGTTGGTCTCTTAGTCCACCAGCACAGACCCAGTGATATGGTTTGAATGTTTGTCCCCTCCAAATCTCATGTGAAAATATAATTCCCAGTGTTGGAAGTGAGCTTGGTGAGAGGGGTTTGGATCATGGGGTGGATCCCTCATGAATGGCTTAGTGCCATCCCCTTGGTGATGAGTGAGTTCCCACTCTGAGTTCCTGCAAGATCTGGTTGTTTAAAAGTATGTGGCATTTCTTCCCTCTCTCCCTTGCTCCCACTCTAGCCATGAGAGCAAGAATGGTCTAACACACCCAGGAAATGTGTTCCATAACTCTCCACAGAAAAAGCCTCAAAAAACAAGTGCAGTAGTTAGGTTGCTGCTCAAATACCATGGCAATTGTCATCCAGTTCTTAATTATTCATAAGGCTGGTGTGGTCTAAGGAAAGCTAATTGTATATACTGCATTAATCTTAGCAAGAAAATTTAAAGCATAATGCAATAGGACAATTTTGCATATTGTCACTGCTCAGGACTTAAAGATAAATCTGACCAGGCCTATAAAATCTTAGGCAACAGTCAAATGAAAATTTGTGTCATTTCAGACAACTGGATGGCTGGCCATCAAAGGTTGTCTGATGCCATGGAAAAAATCGTTTGAAGGCTTTGCAAGCCAGAACATGTGTTCCTACAGGCTGATGACATTTTTCTTTTGGAAATCTTATATTTTGACCATTGGCCTCAAAGATCCTTCCCATCCAATTTATTACTTTCATGGCTTTATTGTAGAAATAAAAACAAGCATTAACAGGATATCTCTGACCATGAAAGGTTCCAGTCTGGAGGAAAGACATGATACTTCAATGTCATTTACCTCTTAGAAGTGAAAGTAGTAAAACATGCTAAAATAATCTACGTAACATCCCCATTAGTGTATCCCACAGCACACTCCAACTCTGAGGAACAAATTTTTCAATGGTAGTACCCAAAACTGTGTCTTCTCTGCTAATTCCTTTGTATAAATCATGTGATTGTGTTCTGCCTAATAAATTAATTTGGATAATAGCACCCGTCTTAGTCCATTTTGTGTTGCTATAGCATAATACATCAGACTGGATAATTTATAAAGAAAGGTTTATTTAGCTCATGGTTCTGCAGGCTGGGAAGTACAAGAAGCACGGTGCCAGCATCAGCTTGGCTTCTGGTGAGGGCTTTTGTGCTGCAACATAACATGGCAGAAGGTCAAAGGGGAAGCAGACATGTGCAAAGGGGCAAAACCCAAGGGCATCTTGCTTTATAACAACCCACTCTCATGGGAACTAATCCATTTCCATGAGAACTAATCCAGTCTCATGAGAGCAAGAGCTCACTACTGTGAGAACAGCACCAAGTCATTCATAACGGATCCATTCCCTTGACCCAAACAGCTCCCCTAGGCTCCATTTCCCTGTACTGCAGCACTGAAAATAACATTTCAACATGAGTTTTGATGGGGATGAACCATATGCAAACATAGCATTCTGCCTCTAGCCTCAAAAAAATCATGTGCTTCTCATATACAAAATACAATCATTCCACTCCAATAGTCCCAAAAGTCTTAACTTGTTCCAGCAACAGAAGTCCAAAGTCTCATCTGAGACTCATAGCAAGTTCCTTCCAGCTGTAAGCCTGTAAAATTAAAATTAAGTTATTTATTTTCAAGATGCAATGGTGGGACAGATATTTGGTAAACATCCCCACTTGAAAAGGGAGATATAGGCCAAAAGAAAGGAATGACAGACCCCATGCAAGTCTGAAACCCAGCAGGGCAGACACTAAATCTTAAGGCTTCTGCATAATCTTTCACACCATGTGCCATCTCCTGGGCACACTGATGTGAGGGGTGGGTTCCCAAAGCCTTGGGCAGCCCTGCCCCACTTGCTTCACTGGGTGTAGCACACATGGCTGTTCTCACAGTTGAAGTCAAATGCCCATAGCTTTTCCAGGCAGGCATTGCACATTGTCAATGGCTCTACAGTCTTGGGGTCCCAAAGTAGCCCTACTCCCTCAATTCCTACTTCCCTGGTAGGGACTCTCTATGGCTGCTTTGATCATACATTTCTGCTCAGCATTGCTTTAGTAGAGGCTCTCTGCAGTGGCTCTGACCCTTTGACAAGTCTCCCTGGGCTCCCAGGCTTTCTGATACATCTGAAATCTAGGTGGGAGCTTCCATGCCTCCACCACTCTTGTATTCTGCATGCCTACAAAATTAGCACCATTTGGATGTGGATGATGCCAAAGCTTACAGCTTGGGATCTCTGGAGTGGCAGCACAAGTAACACCTGGAGCTGCTTAAGTCACCCGGATGCAAGAGCAGCAGCGTGAAGTGGCCATGGGCAGCAATTTCACAGAAAACACCCAGGCTTGTCCCTCAAAACCATTCTGCCCTCTTAGGCCTCTGGGCCTTTTTCCCAATATCCTGATGCACAGCACTTGACTCCCTTATATGCATACTAATCTTTTTAGCAAGTAGTCTCTTGACTGTACCCTTGAATTATTCTCCTGAAAACACTCTTTCATTTCACAGGGTTGGGCTGCATATTTTTCAAGTGTTTACATTCTGCTTCCCTTTTAATTATAAATTTTGCATTTAGGTTATTACTTTGCTGTGCCATAACTGAGCATAAGCTAACAAAAGTAACCACATCACTTCTTTAGTGCTTTCCTGCTTAGAAATTTCTTGCACCAGATATACTAGTTCATCACTCTTAAGTGCTACCTTCCATAAATCCCTAGGGAGTAGACATACTGCAGCCAATTTCTTTGCAACTGTGTAACAAGGATGGGCTTTACTTCAATTTTCAATAAGGTATTCTTCATTTCCATCTGAGACCTCATCAGCACAGCTCTTACTATCCATATTTCTATCAGCATTTTGGTCACGTTACTTAAACAATCTCAAAAAAGTTCCAAACTTTCCCTCATCTTTTTGTCTTTTTCTAAGCCCTCACCAGAACTGCCCTTAATGCTCTGTCCACTGCAATACAGTCTCTTTCTAGCCTGCTCCTCCTCCAAATTCTTTCAACCATTGCCCATTACACAATTCCAAAGCAGATTTCACATTTTCAGGTATCCACAGAGCAAATCCCACTCCTCAGTACCAATTTTCTGTGTTGGTCCATTTTGTGTTACTGTAATTGAATAAATACCCAAGGCTGGGTAATTTATAAAGAAAAGAAGTTTATTTAGTTGATTGTTCTGCAGGCTGGGAAGTAGAAGAAGCATGGTGCCAGCATCTGCTCAGCTTCTGGTGGGGTTGTTTGTGCTGCATCATAACATGGTGGAAGGTCAAAGAGGAAGTGGACATGTGCAAAGGGGCAAAACCCAAGGGCAACTTGCCTTATAACAACCCACTCTCATGGGAACTAATCCATTTCCATGAGAACTAATCCAGTCTCATGAGAGCAATAACTCTCACTACCATGGGAACAGCACCAAGCCATTCTTGAGGGATCTAGCCCCATGACTCAAACATCTCCCAACACCACCATGCTGGTAATCAAACGGTGAGATTTGGTGGGAACAAACCACATCCAAACCATAGCAATATCATAAACCCAGAAATAAAAACTGTATCAAAAGCAAGGCATATTTAAGAAGAAAATACATTACTATTTAAAATATTAATAGAGCTGGAACTACCAGAGAAAAAAGTTAATCCCATAACTGGACAGCCTAAAGAAAATGCCCTGGAATGAATGGGAGACAGAAATAACAAGTAGAAAGTGGTTTTGCAGAAAGTCTTCCTTTATTAAGGAAGATGTCTGACCACAGCTGTGGTTGAAATACTCATAAATAAACAATGTTGACCAACAAGAAGTAGTTATTTTCATGAAACAATCACTTCCAAGTAGTTTTAAAAGAAACTGCCAAATAGAATATACATGCAATTTGATCATCTCATATTTTGGCAGGCAGAAACACAAAAGTGTTAGGAACCAAATATCATGCTTTTTGCTCCTACACATTTTGCCTGAATGGAATTCTTCCACATGGTGAACATGCCTCTGCTTATTCAGCAAAATCCACTGCGAGTCCTAAACCATTTCCTAAAAGCTAAATTCCTTTCAATAAGGCACTAAATCATTTTATTGTAAACACCAAATGCTTTCTTACTGCTGGGAGTGGTATTATAGACTTACTTTTTGATATATGTTCCAGCTTTTCAAGATTTTGTTGTAAACAAAAAAGATACTTTGTGATATTCCACCCTGTTTATTGCTTTCCAGAATTTCTATCATTAATTAAAGGGCCTCCTTTCCCTCCTCTACCACCCAAAAAGCTGATCTGTTCCCCATATGCCTATCCGAGACCAAATAAAGGTCAGTATATCACAGCAGCAGTGATGGTCATGCCAATTTCACAGTGTGATCTGTGCATTCATTTCATTTTGAAAATGACCCTGCCCTCCATCTGTCTAAGCCGAATGTCCTGCTTTTTTCAAGCCAGGCCTAAGAAGCAGCATCACGTGAAATAAGGAGGAAGAGACACAGAACGGCCTCCCTCCTGCCCACTCCAGCTGCCGCGCTCACAGGTACCAACACAAAGAGGAGAACCCTAACTGATTCCTGTAGGGATCCCAGAAATTTAGAGGAGAAAATAGTCCTTTTACTTTTCATACATTTTCAAGAAGCCATTTGAAGGTGAATGCTTTCATGATGCAAATACAACTCTGCAAAATAGAGATAAAGCTGAAAGACAGGAAGGACAATTTCTCATTTCCATATTCTGTCTTCTTACCTTAATTTATTATTATCCAAGGTAACAGCTCAATATGTAAGAATTTTATTTTATTTTTTTTAGAGTCAGAGTCTCATTCTGTTATACAGGCTGGAGTGCAGTGGTAGGATCACAGCTCACCACAACCTCAAACTTTTGGGCTCAAGAAATTTTCCTGCTTCAGCACCCCGAGTAGCAGGGACTACAGGTACGTACCACCACGCTTGGCCTTCTTTTTTTTTTTGGTAGAGATGGGGTCTTCCTATGTTACTCAGGCTGGTCTTGAACCCCTGGCCTCAAGCAATCCTCCCACCTTGGCCTCCCAAAGCTCTGGGAATACAGGCGTGAGCCAGAATTTTTAAATATCAAGCTTTTTGGATATTGTTTCCAAGGGGCAAGTGTCAATCGGGCAGGAAGTAAGCAGAACACCCCCTACTCCTTGAATATTGAGCAACACTAGCCAGCATCTTTCAATCTACAAACAGTTCTGGGTTGAAAACTAGATAAGGCTGTAGCTGAGATTTGGTAGAAAGAAGGCTTGAAATAGGGTTACAGAAGCCTTCCTCAACTGCTTTCCCTGGTGTTCTTGCATGGTCCAGAGCTACACTCAACCTCTCTAAAATGAGTGCACTTTGTCCCTTTCTTGGTATTGATGCAGTACGAGGTTTCTTCTCTGTTCTCATCTGCAAGAACAGAACTGTGGCAAACTTCTCAGCAAGAGAGAAGAATATATGAGTACGTGAAGTCAGTTGCTTTATGGTATAGCATTCAGATGCCTACTGAAGTTCCTTTTTAGGTATAACAGGTGACCACTCCCAACTAATCACTTTCTAATACTTGCTCACAGTTATGACTTAGGCCAAGAAGTTCAAATTTCCACTGGCCAAACCAAGGTGGCTGGTTGCTTTAAAAGGAAAATAACAACATAAAAAAAGCAAGTCACCAATATTCCCCTATAACTGGGCCCATACATGATAGATAGTTAATTCATCGGTGACTATTACCTACTGAACTTAGCTTTGGAATTTCATGATTCAGCTGCTTCTTATCTAGCTGTGTCATCTAAGGCAAGTTACCTAATCTTTCTGATTCACATGTTCTTCATCAGTAATATGCAGAACACGGGGTGGTTATTATGATTATAAATAATATATATAGGTTGTCTGATAGAATGTGATGCAATATGGTTGGTGTTGGCTCCAAAATTTATATGTGGAAAAGATTTATGAACAGCAATACTGTTGAAGAGGCAGTAAGGTACCTGCACTGAAGTATTTAATTATATAGCAAAGACATGCTCTGACTTGGACTGTTTATCATGGGTGGTAGTGAGGCCAATGGACATCATGGAAGACTACAAAAGACAACGCCCTGTCCCAGGCCAGCCTATGATAGATGTTAATGAATTACAACTATTATTGTTACCTTGAAAACTACACTATTTACAAGTACCTCACTGGGATAAGCCAAATTCATATTTTGCTATCTTGTCTATGTCCCTAATTCTTGATTGAAAAATTGTATTTATTCTCCCTTAAAGTCTATGGTCTCCAGGTCAGTTTAATCTAGGAGTATTTTTTAAATTGGTGATTAGATATAATTTTATGGAATAATTAAGCCCCTAGTTTTTCACAGCCCCATCATGGCCACTAATAAATTGAAAAAAAATTATACAAAAATAGCCCCAGGATAATAATATGGAATCTACAGCATCTACTCCAAATATATAACAAAGAATGAAAGAAAACCCAGAATGATATCTTGTACAGTCTAGCAAACCTGCATAGAAATCTTCAAACTTTAAGAATCTGGAAAAAAAATTAAAGTGTAGGCAATCTTTTTTTATTTTAACAGAAGAAAATCCATATTTATCAGTTCAATATCCCAAATCCCTAGAAGGCTGGTAAGTACCAACTGAGCATGTCTGTCTCTCACACACCCACACATCACTGGCTGACTAATTTAGTAGTTAAGAGAGAAGAGTAAAAATGCATAGGGAAAGGAGCACATTTTAATGTCTTGGATTTTCCCCTCTTGGAAAAGACTGAAGTCATGCATTTCTCCAACGTTTCTACTTAGTAGTGAAAATTGGAACTCCAGTGCAATGGGGATGGCCAAGGGTAAACGCCAATATATACTCAGTAATATTTGTTGTTATGGGAAAAAAGAGCGGGAGATACTTGGACCTAAAACCGAACCTCTCCCAGTACCAATCAAGATTCACAGTCCTTTTTCCTCATTAACCTCTGGAAACCACCATATTAAGGATTCCTGCTCGCCGCTCTATTCTGTTCTTACAAACTGTGCCCTCGGGGTAGCGCAAAAAGAACCTGCTCTAATTCCAGGGGAATTCCAAGAGATAACTCGCCATTTGCCATCCCGGCTCTTTTACTAAAACTAAACCAAAAGCCAGCATTATTATCGACCACACCGTGTACAAGGCTCAAAATCGCCAGGAACATAGGGCCTGAAACCTTCCTCCGCCGCGCCAGAGACCACGGTGCCATAACAGACACTGTGCGCGCCCCTCATCTTTAGGAGGCAGGGAAGGAGGGTTACCCTGCATCCCCACGGGCCGCGGGTCGGGTAGGTACAGCCAGGACTACGCCTCCCAGCATTCCGCGCTGCTACGTCCCGCGCCGCGGCACCGCTGGAACGGTGCATGCCGGGACGAGTAGATTCCGTCTGTGAACGGCTCGGAGGAGTAGTCTTTCCCCTCCTGAATGCCGCCACTCCGCAGTCCAGAGTATTTGAAGATCAAGCCGAAATTGAGAGACTGACGAGAATGGTCCCTTTTTATTCCTAACAGATTTCTTGCGACAAGGAAACCGGCAGTCTTCCGTTTCCGGTTGCTGTTGCCGTAGTAACCGCACGCATAACAGCCGTGGTGGTTATGGCGGGCCTCAGTTGCGCGCAGATCCCCGACGGGGAGTTCACCGCGGTCGTGTACCGGCTCATCCGCAATGCACGCTACGCCGAGGCGGTGCAGCTGCTGGGCCGAGAGCTGCAGCGGAGCCCTAAGAGCCGCGCCGGCCTGTCGCTGCTAGGCTACTGCTACTACCGCCTGCAGGAGTTCGCGCTGGCGGCCGAGTGCTATGAGCAGCTGGGCCAGCTGCACCCGGAACTGGAGCAGTACCGCCTGTACCAGGCCCAGGCCCTGTACAAGGCCTGCCTTTACCCGGAGGCCACCCGGGTCGCCTTCCTTCTCCTGGATAACCCCGCCTACCACAGCCGGGTCCTCCGCCTGCAAGCTGCCATCAAGTACAGCGAGGGCGATTTGCCAGGGTCCAGGAGCCTGGTAGAGCAGCTGCTGAGTGGGGAAGGGGGAGAGGAAAGTCGGGGCGAGAATGAGACCGATGGCCAGGTCAACCTGGGTTGTTTGCTCTACAAGGAGGGACACTATGAAGCTGCATGCTCCAAGTTTTCTGCCGCACTGCAGGCCTTGGGCTACCAGCCTGACCTTTCCTACAACCTGGCTTTGGCCTATTACAACAGCCGACAGTATGCTTCAGCACTGAAGCATATCGCTGAGATTATTGAGCATGGCATCCGCCAGCACCCTGAACTAGGTGTGGGCATGACCACTGACAGCTTTGATGTTCGCAGTGTTGGCAACACCTTAGTCCTCCATCAGACTGCTCTGGTGGAAGCCTTCAACCTTAAGGCAGCCATAGAATACCAACTGAGAAACTATGAGGCAGCTCAAGAAGCCCTCACTGACATGCCACCCAGGGCAGAGGAAGAGTTGGACCCTGTGACCCTACACAACCAGGCACTAATGAACATGGATGCCAGGCCTACAGAAGGGTTTGAAAAGCTACAGTTTTTGCTCCAACAGAATCCCTTTCCTCCAGAGACTTTTGGCAACCTGTTGCTGCTCTACTGTAAATATGAGTATTTTGACCTAGCAGCAGATGTCCTGGCAGAAAATGCCCATTTTATTTATAAGTTCCTCACACCCTATCTCTATGACTTCTTGGATGCTGTGATCACTTGCCAGACAGCTCCTGAAGAGGCTTTCATTAAGCTTGATGGGCTAGCAGCGATGCTGACTGAGGTCCTCCGGAAACTCACGGTACAAGTACAGGAAGCAAGACACAATAGAGATGATGAAGCTATCAAAAATGCAGTGAATGAGTATGATGAAACCATGGAGAAATATATTCCTGTGTTGATGGCTCAGGCAAAAATCTACTGGAATCTTGAAAATTATCCAATGGTGGAAAAGATCTTCCGCAAATCTGTGGAATTCTGTAACGACCATGATGTGTGGAAGTTGAATGTGGCTCATGTTCTGTTCATGCAGGAAAACAAATACAAAGAAGCCATTGGTTTCTATGAACCCATAGTCAAGAAGCATTATGATAACATCCTGAATGTCAGTGCTATTGTACTGGCTAATCTCTGTGTTTCCTATATTATGACAAGTCAAAATGAAGAAGCAGAGGAGTTGATGAGGAAGATTGAAAAGGAGGAAGAGCAGCTCTCTTATGATGACCCGGATAAGAAAATGTACCATCTCTGCATTGTGAATTTGGTGATAGGAACTCTTTATTGTGCCAAAGGAAATTATGACTTTGGTATTTCTCGAGTTATCAAAAGCTTGGAACCTTACAACAAAAAGCTGGGAACAGACACCTGGTATTATGCCAAAAGATGCTTCCTGTCCTTGTTAGAAAACATGTCAAAACACACAATCATGCTTTGTGATAGTGTTATTCAAGAATGTATCCAGTTTCTAGAACACTGTGAACTTCATGGCAGAAACATACCTGCTGTTATTGAACAACCCCTGGAAGAAGAAAGAATGCATGTTGGAAAGAATACAGTCACATATGAGTCTAGGCAGTTAAAAGCTTTGATTTATGAGATTATAGGATGGAATATATAGTAACAGCTGATAATGGCATTTATCAAATGGCTTTGTTATGTAAATTTGCATTGCTTTATTTAACCTTTGGCATCTTTATATTTGTTACGTTGAACTTTGTACACTTATGCATTATAAAAAAAAAAAGTAGTTAAAACTTTTGCTGTTAAATTTCCCAGAAGGTGAAATATTCCAAGAACTTTTACCCCAGGAGTTATGAAAAATTCTAAACTTATGAGGAATGTTTATATCAGAAGTTGTAATAGGTTTGTTTCCTTTCCTCTGTTATCTTTTGTGCTTTGACGCATCTTGAGGGGCCTTTGCACAAGGATTACATCATTCAGGGACCAAGCACTATCTCAGTAATAGTTAAGAGTAGTCTTTAAATAATCATTTCAGGGATTGTGTGTTCTAGTCTCACAATTTACACTCATTAATTTGTAATGCATACTTTTTATATAGACTTTAGGATATTTTGGCAGTGTTTATTAATGTGGATATAATGCTTTACCTAACCAAAATTCCTTAGGTTATAAGTGGGTTTTTTGTTTTTGTTTTTGTTTTTGTTTTTTGAGACGGAGTCTCGATGTCGCCCAGGCTGGAGTGCAGTGGCGCAATCTCAGCTCACTGCAAGCTCCGCCTCCCGGGTTCACGCCATTCTCCTGCCTCAGCCTCTCCGAGTAGCTGGGACTACAGGCGCCCACCACCACGCCCGGCTAATTTTTTTTTTTTTTTGTATTTTTAGTAGAGACGGGGTTTCACTGTGGTCTCGATCTCCTGACCTCGTGATCCGCCCGCCTCGGCCTCCCAAAGTGCTGGGATTACAAGCGTGAGCCACCGCGCCCGGCCATAAGTGGGTTTTTTTTAACGTGCAAAAGTCAGTAAAAAATGTTGTTGCCTTAACAAAATTATGGTGCTATAATGTAGAGACAATGAATGATTATCAAAGAACAAATTTCTCTGGTTTTCTTTTGTTCCTTTTAATAGTTTAAATATATGAACAAGATACACTGTTACTATTTTCCATGATAACTTTTTAAATATCTATCTCTGTGAGAAATAACAGAGCTATCCTGAGAACTCAGAGGTTTGTTTAAGAGACACAGGTTTTGTTATGTTTGTTGCCCAGGCTAGTATCCAGCTCCTAGGCTTAAGCGTACTCCCACTTTAGCTTCCCAAGTAGCTGGGACTACTGGCGCAAATCACTGGGTCCAGTTCTCAGTTCTTAATTCCTACCTTTGTGTTTGCAATTTAGGACATGCTGGGTGTACAGTGTTTCCATGTTGTAGCCTCTTGATAAGGAAAAATCTCAGCCACCAGGTCTGACCAGAAAGGTCAATTCTAAGTTGTAATGTTCATGTCCGCAACTCCCAAAAGTTATTTGGAGTTCCCACTGGGAACCACATGCATTCTGATCAGGCATTTTATTTTCTGAAACTTACAAGAGGCTATTTGATTTCTCACTCCTCACTCCTCTCTTCCCACAAAAAGTAACTGTCAATCCTAACTTGACCTGGCTTAGAAAAATCAAGTGTATTAGATTGAATCATATGAAGTTGTTGATTTTGACAGTTTTTGATGTACAAAACTAGCAGTTTCTCATAGCTCAACCTAGTAGCTTTCTTCTGAATGATAGGGAACCTTTGCCATAATGAGATGATTTTTTCCTTCAAGGAAAAGGAACCACTTAGCCACATAAGTACTGATAAGAAACACACTCAGCATAATTCCTCTGTAGCATGACCTCCCGAGTGCTCAAATTGTATTACACCAGGAAATTTGGCTTATTGTGAAGTTCAATGGTTTTGAATTTATGGCATTTTAAATCTTAATTATCTGAGCTGCTATCATTTACTACTGATGCTTTAGTCTCACATGTGGAGGAAAAGCAATGTTTAGTGACCTCTTCACTGCATCCCATAGCACATTCAATGTCTGGGAAATGTTCTTTGTTTAACAACTTCTGTACTAAAAATGTTGCTGCAGTAGCTTTGTGCCCCTGTCAATCTTGGTAGCCCCTTAAGATTTAGAAAGTAAATGAACTGAAATCTTGTTTTCAATGGCCATATTAAAATTCTGTTTTTTTCCTGTTTCTTTTAGACCACACTATTTTCTTTAGGGGGGGAAAAAAAGCATGAAGTGTAACTAATGTTAACCACCCAAAAACAAATGTTTTCCAGATTCCCTTTTGCAAATAGCCTGGCCTTTATTTGGCCACAATTTATTTACCCAGGTGCTATGTGTTTGTGGTTTTCATGTATGTGTAATTTAACTTTTCAGAACATAAAAAGCTTTTCAGAATGGTTTTTAACCCCTTGCTGCTGAGCATTTGGGATTTCCTGCTTAGTAATATATAAGGAAATCCTGACTGCTCACACCACTAAGAAATAAAGGTGAACCATGCCATTTGTCCCCTTCCTTACCCTGGCTCTCAGAGAGGCACCCACCCAGATTCAGATTGCTGCTGGCAACAAGAGAGTCTTATGAACCACACAGAGTCAAGAAGTCTGGTGCTGAGGCCTGGGAAGACAGGGCATTCCTAACTCCCCTGGCACTTGTCCTTATTTTCAGGATATATATCTTTAAAACTCACATTCAAAGTACCCTGCTTTGCTTCTTGATTCTAAAAAGAAAATGACTTCACAATGACCCCATATTTTGTCATTTGAGTGAAAGCTTCTGTACCTAAAACTCAAATGAAAGCTTTATTCTGTGCCCCTAGAGTATATAAAGTGCTAAAAGCACTTTTCTTGACAACAATGAGTTCCTTATAGAAATATAAGGAATATTTTAAGATTTCATCATAATACCTGCATAGTCTATTTTAAAGGAATCAAATATTGAGTATTTCATCTTAGTCAACCCCTTGGTCTCCACACAGGCACACACAAAATAGGAATGTGTGCTTATACACAAGTAGTTAACATTTGTTTTCTCAGGAACAAGAACTTGATCTCTGTGCAGAACCAGCAAGCACAGACTCCTTTGACGGGTGGCATGACAAGCCTGTCAAAGGATTTTTATTCCTCATGACAGTCCCGCCTTTGAATGTGGCCTCAGCTGCAGAATGGATGTTTGCCCCAATACCATCTGTGAAGGTCAGGTGTGGTGGCTAACTCTGATCCATTTATGAGAAGCAGACAATTGGGAACTGGGATGACTGTGTGGGGATGAAGGTGGGTCATCTGGCAATGAGACAGCTGTAATCATAGGAGGGACACTCCTAACCTGAGGGGTGTATGACCTCACGGGCTTAGAGGAGCACCTCAGATGGAATCCATACAGAATCACAGTGATAGGTTTGGCCCAAGGTCAGAATGATTTGTTTAGAGAGGGCTATGGGATAGATGCCCAAATAAATATATTTATTAGGAAATGTGAAATTAGAAAGGGTAAATGGCTTGGAGGGGAAGCTTTAGAAGTAACGTTCTGACCCCTCTGCCCTATAATCCTCATCTGGGCTCATTTTCTCCCTGGTGTCCTGGAGGGTTAGCAGTGTTGGAAGTCTGACTACAGTTACGCAGAGTGAGACTACCTAAACAACCTAACTTTAAAAGGATAACATCACTAAAGAAAGACTTTACAAGTGAGTATCAGGATTTTCAAATATAATTTTTATGTTTCAGTTTCCCTTTCTTCTTTTTCTTAATGACTCTGGGTGATCTGGAAAGACCTAGAGGTTGTGTTTCTGAGAGTGTTCTCTGCCACAGAGTAGTTTCCTGGTATTAGTGTGACTTGCAGCTCATTCTGCACCATTCACTAAATGCCTCTTATCCCTTGTTGACCTACCTCTGGGGCTAAAGTGACATGTGGGTTTTCAGTAGTTTTCAGTTTTTGGGGTATGCCCTTCGTATTAAGTCAAACCACATTTTGTCATGAGCCAGTAACTCTTGGGTTTTGGTTGTCCAACTACATAATCACCATGACTGTAACCATCAGATTCTAAACTGATACTTTCATTCTAGTTGTATATACTTTTTGAGTACCCTAATTAATGTAGCTCAAACCCTACAGCAGCAACCTGAATTCTTAAATTAGTACTTTTAAGGAACTGTGACTTTCCTAAGAACCTAGATTGTTGTCTCTAGGTTATAATAAAAGATTTCTTTAATCTCAAACAGTTCTTTCAATTTCCAGTCTCCCAATGGAAGATGTATAACTTATAGAAAAAGGTTCTTATATTTTTAAGTGCAGCTCAAAGAGTACTATATTAAAGTTATAAAAATGCAAATTTATTAACTCCATCAGATATTTGCTTTTATGAGTTTCATATTAAACCCACAAAATCAGTGCAGGATACTGTGGGTTAAACATTTACATAGCAAGACAATATCTGAGAAAAAACCTTTCTGGCATTCTATGGCATGTGGTCACATAGAGAGCAGCTTCTACTCTGTAGTAGAAAGAGACTCCATCTTCTTACTTGTTGTTGGGAAAAGCTGAGTGTTGGGAGAAGCTGAGGCAGGGCTTGCATGTCTGACATAATGTAAAAAGAGTATTGGAACATGTCCAGGGTCCAGGATCTAAAACCCCTCCTGGCCTTTGGAACACTAAGTTCTGTGCTAAAGGGTGGAAGACTACCCTGACGCACCATAATCTAAGCCCAACCCCTCGTGGCTTGGATAGAATCCAGGGCTCAGGGCATAAAATCCCTCATGGCCTCTGGAATGTGTCTAGACTTGCTGGCTCCTTGCTTCTAGCCCTCCCAGGCTCCTAGATCAATTGTGTCTTAGAATTGGCCATATAAATGCTAAACCATCACAGCTGTAAATCATGTGCTTAATGCAACACTCCCTTTCAACCCCACATTCTCACCACCTGTTTCTTTGTTTGATCACCAATAAATAGTGTGGGCTTCCAGAGCTCGGGGCCTTTGCAGCCTCCATACTTGCGTTGGCCCCCAGACCCACTTTCTCTCTCAAACTGTCTTTTCTCATTCCTTTGACTCCACTGGACTTCATCACCCCCGTGACCTGGTGTTGGGTCTGATCACCCCAACACTTGTGCCCTTCTGTAGAGGACAACTAATAATCTACTTTAAAAATAATTTCTGTGTACATCATAGTCATCCAGCACAAGTAGCCTACAGCAGTGAAGCAGCCAGCACACAGTTACTGGAGTTAGTCACCTGGCTCCACAGCCCTGCAATGCCACTTCCCAGCTACTAATGGTGGGTACCTCTTAACCTAACCAAACTTCAGTTTTTTTCACCAGTAAAAAGGGGATGATACCACTTACTTCACAGGGTTGTTGTGATAACAATGCTACCTTCCTGCCTGTCTGGCAAAAAAGGATGAATTAAAAAATTAACTATATAATAATAAATTCCAGGGTAGTGTTCGGCAAAAAAACACAGACTCATTATAATCACTGAGAGAGTTGAAACGGACCTCAGAGTTTTTCACTTTATAAAAGAAGAAATTAGGTCCAAATAGGGAAAGTGACTTGTAGTTCATAGAGAAAAATGAATCACACCCAAAATGTCCAGAATAGAACCTTATCCACTGCTTCTTGTATTTAGAATCCTATCTTCTAAGTTACTTCACAGTGGTAAAATTCTGCCATTTTTAAAAAAGAACAGCTTCACCTATCTAATGTTAGCACAATGAGGTACAAAGGACATGGAAAAACTATGCAAGGGTGGATTTCAGAGCTTGTCCATCAGGCAATACCAGGCCCAATCAACAGACCACATCAGAAAATGCAGCAGAAAATGGATTTGAGTCTTTCAAAAAGAGAGACATGCCCCTGAGGCCAAACATAGGCAAAAGGAAATGTGATGGCTGGAAAGTTTCATTTCTTTTTCTTATAGGGTAGCACAGGAAACTGGAGTAGTAGCTTTATCAGGATTTCACTGTGGCAGCAGAAAATGTTAAGTAAACATGATTACTTGTTTATCTGACATAAATGCTGATTAACTGAATAAAAAGCGTATTTGTGGCCAAAATGTAAAAATATAAGTTGGACAATTATATGTCAAGTGAAAGTGTAGATGTCTGAATCCTGAAAGTTCTTTCATGGATGAAATGTCAGGATCATGGGTCAGGTAGGCCCTTGTAAGGTACCAATTATCTGTCATTACTTGGATGAAAATCTAGACAGTATTTGTCTCAGTTTTGCTGATGACCTGAAGCTTGATGGCACAGAAAATATTCTGGGCAAGAATCTAGATCCTAACATTTTGAAAATATGGAACTAACTCCAGTAAGATACAAATTTTAGTAAAGCTAAATATAAGTAATGGGGCTTTAAAAAAATCAGCCTCCAAGGAGATGCGGCCAAAATGTCACATGAAAAAGACAATCTTTGGTAAATGGCATATAGTCAGTATGAGTTGACAGAGCAATGCCCACCAAAAATGCTTTTTTATTAGTGACTACACTAGAGGAAGCATTGGTACTATTCTGGAAGATTTGTTTTCAGACCTAGACACCTCACTTTAAAAATGTAAAATGGGCACATGTGAGGAAGATTAGGAAGGTGAAAGTCTAGAAATGACAGGAGCAAAGGTTGACAGGAGAAGGTGTTGAGGAACATGAGACCTGACTTTAAATACCTGAAGAGCAGCACTTCAACAGAGCAATTGGACAATTCTTTCAGACTAAAGGTGGCAGAAGTTGTATAATGGATAGAAGAGGAACACAGATTTCAGTCCAATAATAATTTAAAAACTTCCTAATACTTGAAGATTACAGAAGTTGGAAAAGGCTTCCTTGAAAGGCAATGAATTTGCATTTGTTCACAGCAAATGTTCAGGAAGACTGGTTGTCTGCTTGTAGCCTGGGGAATGTTAGGTAGCAATTATGTTCAGATGGGATGAAATAGAAATAAGATGGGATGATTTCTAGGGTTCATTCAATCTGAACTTACATAAGCCAGGTAGAAAATTGCTTTTCTTAACTACATAATACAAGAGCTAAAATCTTACTGTGGCTAGTGATTACTGAAATGTATCATGTAAGACAGAGTTCAACAGGTCTGACCTTCAGTCATTTCAGAGCCCAGACAGCTACAACCTTCCTTTCAGTGTGGGAGCCACAGGCAGGGACGTAATCAGTATCTGTACATGCCCTTCACTACCGGAGAGGGTACTCATGGGCACAAAGTGTATCCTGTTTGTTTTTGCCGAGTATAGCATGCTGTCAACAAAGGTTAAATAGAACCAACATGAAATAAACAACAATTTCTATAACAATGGGTGGTTGTGGTATTGATTTATTTTTCCCCAGCATATCTTAAAAATCACACATGGGCATTTGCTTATAGAACAATACAGTCTAAGGAAAACAGTAAGAGGAGAATCTGAACACACACTGAAAGCATGGAATACTGACTGTGTTGAGCCCTTGTAGAAAACAGTATGGCTCAGTCGGAATTGACACAGCTATGCTGGAATCTCTCAGGAATTTTCCTTCCCACTGCATGTCCCCTTTTAGACTATAAATGTAAAGAGAAGAATTGTTTGTATGCATTAGTTACAGCAATATAATGGCTTACATACAAGTGCTTACTCACATGTAGTTCCCAAAGGATTACTACAGTCCTGGCAGGAATATGTACTGCCTTGGAGGAAGACTCAGGATAAGATATTATTCAAGTCAAGTTGTATCAGAGCCAAAGTATTTCACAGGCTTAGCAAAAATGGACAAGAATTAATATAACCTACGTATATTTCTCATAAGATTTAATCATTGTCCAGAACAGAAATATTCATTATTCTGAAGGCACCATCACACGAAAAAGGACTGACACACAATATTAGGAACAGAAACCACCCGCACTCCCCAGCTCCACAGGTTCTGCTCCTCAGGGAGCCTGTGAGCAAACATCCAGAAAGAATGTAGTGAGTGTCTTGAGGCTCAATGCCACATCCACCAAGCCACAACTTAGGGCTACTAGGTTGGGGCAGTAGGAATGAAAATGTAGGAAGGAAAAGCACATACAAATCCCATTGACTGATTAGATGTGTATCAGAGTACAGGTCCACCATACAATTAGTTAAATATACTAGAACAGATTATCCAAAACAACACTGTGTAAAGAATTACCAGTGTTTCCACATACAACTGCTTAATTCCTGACATGTTCTTGAAGAGGAATAGTCTTGAACTGCTGAATGACCTCTGTCTAAAGACTTATCCTCTCCCACTCATTTACAATAATGGCTATTTCATGGAAAAAAAAAAAAATCCCAACAAGGCACTGTGAGCTTTTGGGGATATAGTATAAGTAGCTAAAAAAATAACTACTTATAGAAACTTGTATGCCAGTAAGAGCATTTCATGTCCTTTTCTGATATGTGAACAAGATTAAAGGAAAAACATGTTTCCTAGGGTGCATGTGGTGTTCAGGAAAAACACTGCCAACAAAAGTTTGTCTTAAAAACACATATATATGTTGCTTAGAAATCCACCATGAAACAGATTTTTTTCCTTTTCTTTCTCACTCAGATTTGGAATTCAGAGTCTCTGCAAGATGTTTTTCCTTGTGGAAAAATAAATAATCTCCTTTGGAAACCAAAAAAGAAATCTTTTCATGTTCAGAGAACTAAACTTACTAAATTCTGTGATGGTTCTTTGGCTTGAGTGTTCTATATGTCAGTGGTCCTTACTCTGATTTGTTAAGGAATTAATTATGATTAGAAGAGCACAAGAGTGCTCACTCTTTGAGGATCTTCCAAGGTTCAAAAGAGAGTGCTTCAGGAGTCTCAATACCTCCTGGGAATACAGCATTGATTTTAACAAATGATTAGGGATTGACAAAACCTAGCTAACAATATCCTCAGCTACAAATCCAAAGAGATTTAGTCACAAGTAGGTTGCACTTGATTATGCTAGAAGCAACAAAATTATAAAAATAAATTTTGTGTTTTCAAATCAGTGGAAATATGAACATGAAAAACTAAAGCTAAAAGAAAAACTCATACGCAAATAGAAGAATAAACAGCTTCACATTCCCTTTGAAGAAAAAACATCTTAGACCCAGGTCCATTTTATTAATAATATGATCTATAATCTCTTGACATTACAAGTAGTTTTTACAGTTAAATTTCACACTGAAGACAGACACTGTTTGGCTTAGGGAGCAGAAAGCTGAGTAACTTACATCCTTTATATCAGACACTATATTTTAACAGTTTAAGAAAACCTTTTATACTTTCTGGATTTAAGCATCAATGTGTAAGTTGTTTCCTTTACAGGAAACTGAAATTAGTAAGAATTAAGTGAATATACTGACATATGGCTCATTTGGGAACATGAAGCCTAGAGCAAAGCCAAGCTTCTATAACTCATAAAGTCAAAGATAAAACATTCTGGATTCTTCAAACCTAAGTGGGCACTTGTTATTTTCCACTTTTCTTCAACCATGAGCTAAGCCCTAACTAAAATCAAAGTTGATAAAGTGGTAAACAAAAAAATTATTAAAGCTGTCCTTAACTCCTGTCTGAGTGTTTTTTAAGATATAGATATGCTTTCCACAGCATTCCATTTTGGCTGCCTCAAGCACCAGCACATGCAGTTTGTGAATCAATCTGTAGTAACTGTGTTCTAACATTTATACAGGATAGAAGTTCAACCAAATCCAGCCCCATATGAACAGCCAAGGGAACACACTTCAGTGTAGGACTACAGAGCTTCTCTGATAAGCTACAGTTAAGTTGTAGCTATAAAGGAATATGACAAAGGAAAGTCTGGGTGCTAACATGCAGAAAGGCATTTTCAAAAATGCAAGCTAGGACTTAGCAGTTACTAATAGACTATTCTAGCAGGGGAAAAGGTTTCCTTGCAACCATCTGTATCTGGTATACCATACACACCGATGGAAGCTCATCCTTTATTGCAATTTTGTTTTCAAAATACATCAACACAGTTAGGCAAACTAGAAGGCTTCCAACTTCATAAATAACTTTTAAGTAATAGTACTACAATATGTAAGCACTTTTAGGAAGAAAACTCCTACTTCCTTAGAAGAAATAATATAATCCTCTATTCTTTGTGTAAAATGATGGGCACAATAAACGTGGTTTCCACAATTCTTACTAAGCTAAAAACAGCTCAAGTTACTTATCATAAGACTAAATTCACTTATGCACTACTAGAAATTGCACCAAACATTAAGGCAACAGTTTCTCTAAGGGTCTATAAAGCCTGTTCATATTGAGTCTTTAGTATTCAATGCCATTTCTCACTAGCGGCAGGTTACTATTCCCACTGAAACCCCAACCCAAATGTGACATTACCAAATTTAAGTAAATTATTGCAAATATGACTAATTTAAGAAAGTCAGTGTTACGCAGTACTGAAAACCAAATAGGCAACAGGTTTTTGAAATTAAAAATAAACATTAAAAATGAATTAAGAAGTGTCACGTAAACAGTGTTCTTCTGACTTAACTTTTATGAAGCCATTTTCAGATATTATAGAAATAAGAGGCATGGTTTAAGTGCTTCTGTGCATATTCATGAACTCAGTCCTTCACAGATACTAAGTCTATACTGAGGCACCTCCCAGAAGTAGGTGTGTGAAAGTGGGGGCTGGGGGTGGGGGGAAGCTTTCTGATTTACTAAATCAGAGTGAAATGGTACTGATCAATATTCTTGTGTTTCAAAATGATTTCGGTAGAAATGATGCCACCTACAAAATGCAGTCACCATTATAAAATTAAGGTTGAGGAGTCCTGCATATACTTGGAAAAAGAAAAACAAAGACATAAATCATGAATTTCCATAAGGTTCATGTACAATAGTGAACATAATAATTTCAGGTGTTACATTTATAGTTTCCTAATATCAAGTATGGATTTCTGAGGTTGTTGAAATTCAACTCCCTGTGAAAGAATGTTATAACAACAATCACATGCAAAGGAATGGATCTTCTTATTAACCTGTTTTATTTTTTAAAAATTACCCAGAAACATATATATATATATATATATACACACACACACAAACACACACACACACACACACATATATATATATACTTCCAGTGAGACATTAGTACCTTCTTTAATTTTATATTTTGATCACCAATTAGAGAAATTACCTTCATGAACAGATGCATTTTATAAAGCTGAGATTTTTATAATTCTAGAGGCAACTTCCTCATCAAGTGTCCAACTAGGTCAAATATCAAGGGCTTAAAGCAAAGATCTGCTGGAAATTTTATAATTAAAAATAAATCACCAATGAAGAGAGGCAGCTTCTTAAAAATAAATATTTCATTTTGTTGTTAAACTGATATTTAATTCTAATTTAATTACACATTTATTAGTTTGAGGCCAATTTTAATAGTTGAAAATTATTTATCATTTTGAAGTCTTAAAAATATCATTTTGTCAATTTTAAGTTATCATTTTTCTGGTTAAGGCTACTTCAGATATAAAAGGTATCAAACTGCCCAAAAATACTTTGGAGCTGTTGCTACATACACAGACAATGCATCCTTTTAAAGGATCGTCTGCATTTTGACTTACATTATCTGATCAAATATTAGTTTTAAAAAATTATCAAAAGTTAGGTATTGCATTAAGAAAAGAATCCATCTCAAAATGTGAATCATGAACCTTGGCAGACAGTGATTCAAAGTAATCATTTCACTTTAATATCCAGGTTTGAATGTACAAATGCTTGCTAAATGTGATTAATGTTCTCATTATTTAAGAAACAGGATATTTCAAACTTTTGATTATGGTATATGCATTAATACATTACATTTAAAAAAAATTAGGTTAAACCAGTTATTCAAAAAAGGCATTAAACCATTATTAAAAACTAAATTGAAACTTTACTTTTTATATGAAAATTTATCATGCCATTGGGATTGATTTTAAAAAAGCAAAAATGATTTTTGTCATTGAAACTGCTGAGGCTTTCAAATTCAGTAGTTGAATGATGACTGTTTCTTTAGCGAAACAATTCTTGCATTGGAGACATTAAGTCTAAGAGTTTTCCTTCTGCTCCTGCTGTAGCTGTTTCTTCTGCATTTCAGCAACAAGAATGTGAAATCAGAAACATTAGGACTCTAAGTTGAATAAAGGCATTCATTTCATGGTAAACCTGTTCTTCACTTGCAATGAGGGATGTCAGCTTTTCTTACAAAACATATTATCAATGAATTAGAATATAACAATAGGTTATCTCAGTGATACAAATACAACTCATACCTCAATAGAAACAGAAACATGGAGAACAAAAACATGTCCCCTAACAGAATAATTTGTATATTGATGATACAAGGTTTTATGCATGTATACTAATTCCAAAAAAAAAAAACAACAACAAAACGTAGGCCAAGCACCTTACAGATGTGAAGGCTTTCTAAATAACAGGTTGCCTAAATTCTTTCATGAATGTCCTTCCCCTTAATGGCCTACTCACACCAGACTATGCTCTTAAACAATGTACACGTGTATCACTCCTCAGTGGAATCCTTCCCTAGACATCCGATTCCCAGAAACGTTCTTTTAAAAAGAGGCTAGCTAAGCAATCAATGATACCAAATCTGCCTTTGTTCCCCAAGAGGAAGCAACAATACAAAACAGCTGGCAGCAGCTTCCTCTGGAATAATTGGCAGCTTTGTGCTGCCTGACTAAAATTTGAAATGACAACCGTTGGCTGTAAAATGACATACCTACAATGAGAGAGATTTAGGAATACCATCTGTCAATCCATAGATGTAGAAACAAAACAAACTACAGAATGAAAACAAACTTATTTTAAACCAACAAACAAATGTATCCAAAATATAGTCCATGATATATTTGATTACTAGTATAACCACAGTTGAAAACTTAAAAAAAAAATTGACATTTTTTTGTAATGATACTAATGGATTTATAAAAGGTTTCTGTTTCCAAAGATGTTATTGGGGTCCACATATTCCTTGACAGACTTCAGCATCCCAAAGCCGACATCAGAGATACTTTCTTTTAGCCATTGCTTCCGTAACTTGCCCACTGGAAAAACAAAATAAAAAATGCTTCAATATATGCTATGATGCTGGGAACCAATCAATCTTGTGACCATGAGTGAACAAACACTGTGTGATAAATGCTTTTATTCAAAAATGAGAAATGTTTTGCTTTATTTGATTTATTGAGCCCACCAGACTATCAAGCTCATTAAGCCCAATGTATTCCCAGGGGAAGTCTGTGCTCAACAGTGTCTCCTTTCTCTGTAAACTATGAAATGGAGATTGAAGGAAGCTTGGACGGAGATTATAGCCCATTTTACAAATAACAAAATGAGAAAAACGTGCATTTCGAAAGAACCCACCTCTGCCTTAACTACCACAACACGCCCAAGTTTTAGAGAAAATGAAGTTAACTAAAGAAAAACATCACATTGAGATGAATTTGTTGGGTAAATTCAGCAAAAATGACAGGATATATATCTTTAAATTATTTTAACGAACATAAAGGCTTAAAATAATAAGAAAATTTGAAACTTTAATAGGCTTAAGAAAAAAATCTGGCTATTAAGCTTCTATTTACATTTTCTTTTCACAGTACTTTTAAATAAATTTGCATGTTCCCAAATAATGGTTACTTTCTTCCTACTGTTTTTCCAGATTTAGAATTTTTTTTCCTAAGGCATTAAATAAATCAAATACCTAATCCATTGTAAACTTAATCTTTTGCTTTTACATACTGTACAAAGTTCCCTTTTTTTGTTTCTAGGTCTTGATAATTTGTTCTGAGAATAGTGAAGTAACATAATGGTTAACAGCATAAATTATATTTCAAAAGGTACTCAATGAAAAACATAACCTTTTGTAAGTAGAACTTTTGTAAGAAAGAATATGTACTTAATCTGTAAAAGAATTCTGAAATGTCAGTTTGCTCTGGTATTAAAAAGCAAAGCAATATGCTAACTTATCTGTGGCAAAATGGATAAATCTTTTAATTTACAGTTAGGATTGTTTGTACTTGTACTTCTCCAAAAAACCTATTATCGTACTAATTGAATTCAAATGGTCATTTTCCACAAATGTTCATTAATGATCCAAAGTCATCAACAGTGATTTAATTGACCAACTGAAATGGGAAACCTTCTTTCATTAAAGTATTCAGCCTGTCATTCTATAATGCATTCCCATTTATTAGGCTGTAGTGATACATCATAGCATCTGCCTTTTAGAAACCTTAAATACCGTTTCGAGCTCAACTAAAACCATCTTTTGTGTCCAGTTCTCTAAGAAACCATCAAATTGTCATCAAAATAATAAATACTGTGATAATCTCAGAAAGCAAATTATCTGCTTGGCTTTCAGAAATAAAAAGGTATTGCTGGTATTAAGATGGGGGGAAATGAAGTTCAGCAAAAAAAAAATCTTAAATTCAAAATGAAAAATTTTGCTTGAGATAGCTGTAAAAGCAGAAGCTAAGAGTAAATAAATCCCTATTCCTGCAATCTCTACCACCTAAAAGATATTCTACCAGGACCTTCTATTATCTCCTAAGGGACTGCCCATGACTATGATTCAGCCTGTTTTTTCACTTGCAAATGGATTAGACTTTATAAAGTCTTTTCAACTCTAATATTCTATGATTTTAAGCACTTTTTTAAAAAGTTAAAAATCAGTTTTTTCCAGATTTGCTCCACAGGATTTTTTTTTTTTAAACAACTACTCTGTGAATGGTAAAAGTGGCTTTACTATATTATTATAAGCTGCCCACACTGAGGCAGCTGAAGAGAGAGAGGGGTGACGAGCAGTGAATACCAGTCTCCACTGTTATCTGTAATATAGTTTCACTGAATGTATCCTGTTGTTATGGATGTAATTGTCCTGAAAAGACTGCAAACAACTCCTCCAACAAGATGGAGCACATTAGAACCTCAGCAGGACGCTCAACAGCTAGCTTGTCTGCCTGGTTTTACACCTCTAGTAATAATGCAATTCCACAAGGAACTGAACCATCATCTGAGAAGCCACCCAACAGCCATTGCATATTTAATGAAGTCACTCACCAAGCGCTGGAAAACAGAAGGTGCTTGGAGTGCATCATTAGTTCTGTCAGAAGGATAATTTACACATCTATCTTGTCAAATTTTCTATGGTTTATACTTTTACAATAATCAATCTAATATACATTTGATTAGTGAAGTAGAAAGTAAAAAAAAAAAAAAAAGGGCAGTACAGGCAACAAAGCTGTGGCCCCTCATAAACACATTTGATAAAAGCATTTAACCCCTTCGTGGCAGAGGTCTGGCAATTCTGCCACTGATAACAGAATTTGAAATGGGGTCAGAAATCTTGGCTTATGCAATTAAAGGTACTAGAAATCTTTGGCTTTGTTTAACAATTTAAGTCAACTACTACACAGGATACATATACATATAGAAAACACATTCAAACGAAAACCTTCAATATGCCTTAACAACAAGACAATTATTGGAGTCTTCTTGAGATTCTGGAGAACCTTATGTAGTTACCTCACATGGATCAATAAAACAACAAACACCACAGGCCTTAATCTTGGAGAAGAAACACACTTCAAAATACAAGATTTTTAATCCAGAGCTAAACACCACCACTAATAATGCCCTTTGTACAATTCTTAGTTGTACCGCTAGGCATTCCGAAATTAGCTGACTATACTGATCTGTACCCATGTAACACACATGGGCATACAACTATATAGCAGTTCGTTATTAAACACCTGTAAAGCTCATTTTCAGAAAGGGAAGAAATTATACTCTGTCCCTTATATAGCATGCCATATTAAAGGAAGGGAAAATGAATGACTAAAGACAGCAAATAACAAGTGGCCTAAAACTATTTCAATTTACCTTGTATGTGATAGTTATCTACTGAAAGGCATGTGTACACATACCACATAAAGCCTATTCTTTTTTAGACCTGAATCATCTGATGTGGGGTATTCATAGCTACTGACCCAACATATTCCTTTGACCTCTGATGCTCTAGAAGTATAAATCTAGTCTGAGAGTCAACACTAGAGCTACAAAAAGCCAAGATCACCATCTCTGAAAACAAGATAAGTACCTTGCATTCCATAATTCTCTATTATTCTAAATATATGATTCCTTAAGTACTTAAGTATTTAGATGTATTTTATAAGACATAAAAAAGATGGGCCAAATACTGAATATTACAGAAAACTAGGCCAGGCACAGTGACTCATGCTTGTAATCCCAACATTTTGGGAGGCTGAGGTGGGAAGATCTTTTGAGCCCAGGAGTTCAAGACCAGCCTGGGTAACATAGTGAGACCCCATTTCTAAAAAAATAAAAAATAAGCTGGATGTGGCAGCATGCATCTGCAGTCTCAGCTACTCAGGAGACTGGGCGGGAGGAGAACCTAAGCCCAGAAGTTTGAGGCTGCAGTGAGTCAAGATCATGCCACTGCATTCTAGCCCAGGTGACAGAGCGAGACCCCATAGCTCACACACACACAAAAAGAAACAGAAGAAAAGAAAAGAAAGAAAACTAATGGGGGTGGGGGGGGGGGGCTGTGCTTAAATTAAAAATGGAGTTCACTGTTTTACAATTTAATTTCTAATAACGTATCTAGAGACTGAATCAAACAAATTGTGTGTGTTCTTCCACAACACATAGTACATTTTTAAAACTTTACTTCTGGAACAGAGAATATGAAAACTTTCAAGTACAGTTTTTCAAATTACAGGCTCACTATTCCCCTGGATGCTAAGAGATTCAAGAAAGAATGCAAGAAAGAAGTTGTGGTATGATCAACAGCATAAATGAATGAACAGACAGGTACGCAAGGTATAAGAGGTAAAATGATGTACATGGAAAATGTGGACATGGAGGCCAATCTGGCCACCAAAAATTATCTGGAACTACTCTTTGAGGCTTAATGGATTGAAGATTTAGCAGAAACTACCAAACAGTCCTAACCTAAAAGGGATAAATCCAGCGTCTGCTGGTCACAGAGGTCTCTAGCTAAATTTTAATTTTTTGAATCACACATTTGATTATAAGTCAAAAAGATTATAGACTTATTAAAAAGAACAAATTATGAAATGGGCCATACATTTAGAAGATTATTGAAGGTGAAGCTCAGAAGTAGACTTCAGCCAAAGCAAAAAGCATCTAACCATTATAACAACCGTATTTTGAAAGTTCTAGTTTGAGTATCCTGGATATCTCTTTAGCACTATTCTATAGGTCAGATTTTAAGAAGAAAACCTAGACTTAGCTGCTTATATGAGTGATCTGAGCACTGACTTTGTATTTCAAGATTTAATTTAATCTGACCAAACTACTGCTGGATTAAGTAAGAAAGCAGTGTTAGAGGGGACAACCAACCTCTTCCCAGGATTAACTGTTTGCTAATCACATGAAACTAACTATAAAAAGTATTCTGTAACAATGTAATAATGTAATACAGGCATTCTCAGATTAACAAACATATTATTTATAAGTTATAGACATAAAATTGTCAAACAGAAAAAGTTCTCTTTAGAGATCCAAAGCTAAGCCACCTATACTCACTCTCCTGGTGATATACCTGAGGCTAGAAGCTACTAAAGGTATAGCATGTGGTAAGAGACAGCCAACACAATGTTGTCCCTGGCCCTTTTGTCTTGGGCTTGGCCCCTGTAGTCACACAGGGGTGGGGGGATGGTGGGGTGGGGAGCAGGGATCAGTATCTTTTTGCTACAGATTTTCTCTGTCAGCTCTCAAATCTGTTTAATCTATGCTATAGCTGAAATATTAATAGTTTAATGTTCAGTTAAATTATGGGTTAAGTTGGTTTCCACAGTATGTTCTTACACTCTAACTACAACATTGCTTCAATGGAGAAATATTATAATCAACATATAAGTTTTGTTAGAAAAGGCCAGTCAAAGAAATGGAAAAAATTAAAAGGCAAAACAAATTTTCTATCTTATAGTAATCTGATAAAGATTCAATGTTGGAAAGGCTAAACTCATCTGGTAGCCATCAAAGGAATAAGACATTGACATTGATATAGTCAAGAACAGTTCTGTCATAACAAGGATCTCTGTGCTGTTTACAGTCACACCCTCTCCAGCCTCAACTTTTGGAAATCACTAATCTTTTTTTTACTCTTAAGATTTTGTCATCTGAAAAATGTTATAGAAATAGAACCATGCAGCATGTAACCTTTTGGGATGGATTTTATTCACTTAACATAATTCCCTGGAGAGTTATTCCAAGTTGTTGCATGTATCGATAGTTCATTGTTTTTATTTATTGCTGAGTAGTATTCTATGGTATGGATGTACCACAGTATGTGTAGAAAGCCATTCACCAGCTGAAGGACATCTGGACTGTTTCCAGTTTGGGTCTATTATGCTATTATGAATAAAGCTGCTATGAATATTTATGTTCAGGTTTTTATGTGAACGTAAGTTTTCATTTCTCTGGTACAAATGCTCGAATGTGCACTTGCTGGGTTGAGTGGTGATTACATGTTCAGTTTTATAAGAAAGTGCCAAACTGTTTTCCAGAATAGCTGTACCACTTTACATTCCCCCAACAATGTATGAGTGATTCAGTTTCTCTGCATCATTGGCAGAATTTGATATTGTCACTAGTTTTTTTATTTTAGCCATTCTGATAGGTGTGTAGTGATATCTCCCGTGGCTTTAATTTTCATTTCCCTAATAGTTAACGATGTTGAACATTTTTTCATGTGATTATGTGCCATCTGTATATCTTCTTCAGTGAAATTTTTCTTCATGTCTCTTGCCTATTTTCTAATTAAAGTATTTGCTTTTTACTAATGAGCTTTGAGAATTATTTATATATAATTGATATGTCTTTTCTTGGATATAAGGTTTGCACATATTTTCTCCTACTCTGTAACCTATCTTTTCATCCTAACAGAGTCCTTCATAGAGCAAAAGTTTCTAATTTTGATAAAATCCAGTTTATCAATTTTTTATAAATTGTACTTTTAGTGTCCAGTCTACGAATTCTTTGCCTGGCTCTAGATCCTGAAGATATTCTATGCATTTTTCTAAAGGTTTTATAGTTTTGTTTTACTTTTAAGTTCATTATTCATTTTAAGTTAAATTTTTGTATAGGTATGAGATTTAGGTCAGAGTTCTTTTTTTCCCCCCAGTACTATTTATTGAAAAAGCTATGCTTCCTCCGCTAGATTGCTTTTGTACTTTCATCAAACTCAGCTTGGCATATTTGTGTGCTCTATTTCTGGGTTCTCTCTTCTGTTCCACTGATCTATGTGTTCTCCTCCAATAACACACAATCATGACTACTGTAACTATATAATAAGTCTTGAAATAAGGTAGATTGACTGCTCTTACTTTATTCATTTTTTCAAATTTGTTTCAGCTGTCTAGTTCCTTCTTACCATATAAATTTTAGAATAATATTTTCTATATCTATTTAAACATCTTGCTGAAATTTTGGCAGAAAATGCACTAAACAGATCAATTTGGAAAGAACTGACAGCTTTACTATGTTGAGTTTTCTACCAAATCATGAATACTGTATGTCTCTTCATTTATTTATTTTTATTTTTTTTTTTTTGAGACGGGGTCTCGCTCTTTCACCCAGGCTGGAGTGCAGTGGCGCGATCTCGGCTCACTGCAGGCTCCGCCCCCCGGGGTTCACGCCATTCTCCTGCCTCAGCCTCCCTTGTAGCTGGGACTACAGGCGCCTGCCACCTCGCCCGGCTGATTTTTTGTATTTTTAGTAGAGACGGGGTTTCACCGTGTTAGCCAGGATGGTCTCGATCTCCTGACCTCGTGATCCGCCCGCCTCGGCCTCCCAAAGTGCTGGGATTACAGGCGTGAGCCACCACGCCCAGCCCTCTTCATTTATTTAGGTCTTCTTTGATTTCTTTCATCAAGATTCTGTAATTTTCAGAATACAAATTCTGTATATATTTTGCTAGATTTATGCCTATTTCATTTTCTTTGGAACAACTGCAAGTGGTATTATATTTTAGATTTGGTTTCTATATGCTTAATTGTTAGTATTTAGAAATGTAATTGATTTTTGTGTGTGATCTTGTATCCTGAAATCTTGCTGACTCTGTTTTTGTACATTCTTTGGGATTTTCTATATAGTCAATAATGGCACCTACAAATAGGGATAGTTATACTTCCTCTTTTCCAATCTATATGCCTTTTATTTCACACTATAAATTAACAAATGGCCCTAAACCTGATCTTTTTGCTCAGCTTCTTTGAGTAGTTTCCTTTTACTTTTAAAGTTTCTAATACTATTGGATGCCGGTAAGACTACCAAAAAAAGGTAACAGCAGCTGCCCTATAATTATAATAGGGAGTAATTTTGGTTAGGTAAAAAAAATCAATATTTAAACTAGGGCTGGTTATACTTAATCAAGGTTTTTAACTTCCTGACAAGGACTTAGGTATAATTTTAGCAAATGAACAACTTAAAAACTTGTCATAAATTGAAATTAAATACATGGCTGACACAAACTTTGCTATTTAAACTGACCAGCTCATCAGTTATAAAAACAAGCACTATGAAGATTAAGTTAAGTAGGCTTTATATTTCCTATAGCCTCCAGTTCCAGACTACATCTGTTTTCTCTGATACACAAAACCAGAGTTAAAATAGCTCCATTTATCACGGAATATTGTAGGCAGACAAACCAGCCTGTCTGTTTCCAGATAGTGAAAGCAACTGTTATTAATCACAATTACAGGCCAAACCCTCTAAGAGAAATTGCATCAATATTCTCCCAACCCCTGGCCCTTTTACTCTGGAACTCAAAAATGGTACTGAGTGTCATGACACTGCCTGAAGGTCAGTAAATAAAGACGCTACTGTGAGTTCAACTTGAGTTTTAAGTTCAGGGTGCAAATCAAGAAAAATCTTTTCTATACATAAAAATAAGTGATCTCTCAAAAGCTCTAGCATTGAGTAAGTTTAGCAAGGCAACTAAAAACATTATTTAAAATTTATGTTGAAAAGGTTTCTGCTTTATGAAATTATACTGAATAGCAGCAGGCATTTGAAATATACAAATTACATGATTACCTATAAACAGAAAAGCTATTATGAAAATAACATTCTTCGATAGCAAATTTCATAGCCAATACTATGAAGGAAATTTATTTTTCTTTCACGCTGATTGTAGGAAACTTTCCTATAGAGTGAGATCAACTGTAGTTTATAAATGAAGTGTTAAAACTATTGTTGAATCATATCCCTTGAATGTGTGGATCTTTCTCAAATACATTGTAATCCTTTCTTTAATGGTTAAGGCAAGAGTGCCAAACAGATCGCTACCTGGTGCTGTTTATTGCTATTATTAAAAACAAACAAACAAACAAATAAAACTATTGTTTTTTAAGCACCTACTAAATGTAAGGCATTTAGATGTTTTACACAGATTATCATGTTAAGTCTTACAGTAAACATATGAGACAGGTACCATTATTCCCATTTTGCAGGTGAGGAAAGTGTAAGTCAGAGAAATTATTTCCCTAAGGTCACACAGTTAAATGCAAAACCAGGAATCCAATATAGATTTGATTCGAGAGCCTACATTCTTTCCCCTCTGTTGTTCAGCCACTCAAATTTATATTGGTTTTAAGACAAAAAGTTTGAATGAAACCTTACATACTTAATGCATCTATGGAATAACACTAAATGGCTGGTGGCATAGAGTTGCAGAAAAATGCACATTATTTTACCCTACTTCTCCAATGAATAACTCACTCCGCTAATATACTTTCCCAGAAATATTAGAGAATAAACTGAGACTTTCTATGACTAAATATGACCCTCTATTCAATATTTAGGCCTAGTTACCAAATGTTAAGCTCAATTAACTATGAGACTACTGCCTTTTTTCTTTTCTTTTTTTTAAGAGACAGGATCTTACTCTCTATCACCCATGCTGGAGTGCAGTGGTGCGATGCCAGCTCACCGCAACCTTAACCTCCTGGGCTCAAGCCATCTTCCCGCCCCAGCTTCCCAAGTAGTTAGGACTATAGGCATGTGCCACCACAGTGAGCTAGTTTTTTTTCTTAGTTTTTGTAGAGATGGAGTCTTGCTATGTTGCGCAGACTGTCTCAAACTCCTGGGCTCTAGCAATCTTTCCGCCTGGGCCTCCCAAAGTGTTTGGAATGCAGGTGTGAGCAACAGCCAACTACTGCTGTTCTAATATAAAAGAATAATATGCGGCCGGGCGTGGTGGCTCATGCCTGTAATCCCAGCACTTTGGGAGGCCGAGGCAGGTGGATCACCTGAGGTCAGGAGTTCAAGACCAGCCTGGCCAACATGGTGAAACCCTGTCTTTACTAAAAATACAAAAAATTAGCTGGGTGTGGTGGCGGGAGCCTGTAATCCCAGCTACTCAGGAGGCTGAGGAAGGAGAATAGCTTGAACCCGGGAGGCAGAGGTTGCAGTGAGCGGAGATCATGCCATTGCACTCCCGCCTGGGCAACAAGAGCAAAACTCCATCTGGGGGAAAAAAAAAAAAAGGATTAATATGCAAGATTCAGAGCTATTTGAGAATTTGCAAAACTGTTCAAATTTTTTGAGCATTTATTTGGGCATGCACTTATCCACTCATTTAACATATTCATTGAGCATTTATGATGTTGAACTATGTAGAGCAGCCAGTCACTGTTTAGGGAGTGAGAAATACAGTGACAAACAAGATAAAGTCATTAACCTCAATGAATTTAATTCAAATGGGGAATACAGAAACTACACAAGAGGACAGGGAAGATCCCTCTAAGAAGGTGACATTTTTATTAGAGACCTAAACAATGATAGAAAGTGAGCCATGCAAATATCTGAAGGAGAGGACAAAAGAAAGAACATTATAAAAAGAGAGAACAAACAGCAAAGGCCTCGAATGGGAAAAGGGATTAGTATGTCTGAGGAATAGCAAGAAGGCCAATGCTGCTAGAGGTACAAAGTAATCAAAGATGAGGACAGAGAGAGGGATACACAATGTATCCTTGAAGGTCATGATAAGGAGTTTTCATTTTGTTCTGAATGTGAGAAGAAACCATTGATTTTTTTAACAGATTAATTGAGCAGCAAGAGAAATGAGAATACAGTAGCAGAGTGGAAGAAAGACCAGTTAGGAGGCTACTGCAGAAGACAGTGATTGCAACTAGGGTAGTGGTGTAGAGGTGTTACCTTTTGATATCTGGGAGTTAACAGCATATAGCATATAGATGGTCTTTTAAATTGTGAAACTTGAGATAATCATCAAATAAATGAGTGAATATAGAGAAATGAAGGTCTGAGGGCTGAGCCCTGGAAGACTCCAATATTTAGCAATTTAGAAGAGAAAAAAATAGAAAAGGGAAAGCATCTTCATTTTATCAGCATACCTAAAGTATGTTTTGTATTCAGACTTATCAAGTTTCTTTTTCTAAGCACTAGAGAAAACCAGGTATTTCAGAGTCTGTTTCCATGCAGTCATATTTTGACCACATAGAAAATAAAAATACGAGAAACAGGATAGACATAAAAGATTTCTATTTAAATGAGGCAAAACCTCTAAATAAATTAATATGCCATCAAACCTTGCTAGATTCAACTTCAAGCCAATAATTCCTAAAAATAAATTATTTCACCAAATTGGGAGTCTTCAATAAAAGAAGGCCTATAAACCTAGAACCTGAAAAATGCACATAATTTATACACATAGCTTTAATGTAACATGATATGACCGCCATTTGTTCTATTACCTGATACTGCTGACATGTTAGGAACCTACAATCAGGAAGTATAAAAGCAACCAGAAAGTAAAATTGACTTATGGGAAAGAACTGAGAAAACAATAAAAATATCTGTGATGAGGAAATTAAAATTTTAATTCACTAAAGAAACAGATTTATATTTTAAAAGAAAAATAGTAATGTATAATATTTATTTTCCTTTTATAGATTGATTGAGACAGGGACTTGCTCTGTCACCCAGGCTGGAGTGCAAAGATGTGATCACGGCTCACTGCAACCTCAACCTCCCAGGGTCAAGCAATCCTCCTACCTCAGCCTCCTGAGTAGCTGGGATTACAGGTACACGCTACCATGCCCAGCTAAGTTTTGTACTTTTTGTAGAGATGGGGTTTTGCCATGTTGCCCAGACTGGTCTCGAACTCCTGAGCTTAACAATCCACCCACCTCGGCCTCCCAAAGTGTTGGGATTACAGGTGTGAGGCCCCACGCCCAGCCCATATACATTTAAAAAAAAAATTAATTACATGTCTCTTCTCATAGCCTGTCATTTTCAATCTTGTTAGATTTTACTCATTCCAGACATTTTAGGCTTTTAATTAAGAGGACAAGGATACTGAGGCAGGAAGACCTGAGTTAAAATTCAAATTCTGGCACTAACAATTATTACTGATTTTTGGGCCAGTTACTTTATATTCAGAACCTTAGCATCTTCATGTGAAAGACAGGAATAATATCTATTCCACTGCATTAAGCAGAATTAAAGGAGGTTAAGTATGCAGAACACCTAGGCAAATATTTACAGCTTTATAAATGTTAATTCTTTTCCTTTATTCTATCCCCTTTCTCTTCACTGTTTCAGCATCTATAGCATTTACATGTTTATTAAAGGCATCTTTTGAATGCTCTTCAAAGAAAAGGGCAGACTCTTACCTTAAAGTAGCAATAATATAATCCCATCAGTTTTTGTCAGTAGCTTTTGAAATGGTATATTTTATTCTACTGGACTATAAGGGCCTTCACGGGAAGGACTGCCTTTCTTTGAAACCATATTGCCTCGTAGAGCAGTAGTACTTATAATATGGAAAACAGATTATACAACATTAAAAGGTATTAAGCATACTTTGTATCAAAAAATATAACAAGCACTTTGGGAGGCCGAGGCGGGCGGATCATCTGAGATCAGGAGTTTGAGACCATCTCTACTAAAAATATAAGAATTAGCCATGCATTGTGGCGCATGCCTGTAATCCCAGCTACTTAGGAGGCTGAGGCATGAGAATCACTTGAACCTGGGAGGTGGTGGTTGCAGTGAGCCAAGATCACACCCCTGCACTCCAGCCTAGGTGATAAAGTGAGACTCAGTATCAAAAAAAAAAAAAAAAAAAGACAAGAAGCTATTTACATTATTTGCCTCGTGATCAAGAATTGAGTAAACATGATCTTATAAATTAACATTTTCTAACTATTTGTTAATTAACTTTTATTTCTGTGAATTGATTACTATAATGGACTATTACCATAGCTCTCACAAATGAAATCCAGGTTTCAAACAGATTTGCACTAGAGTTGCTTAATTCTGTTATTTTAAATTTGTGCATATTTCCTTTTTTCTGTAATGACAGCTTTATGAATATATTATTTCAAGTATGTTTACACAGACTCTGTTAGAGCCTACCAAGAAGCTCTCAGTGTCTGGGGTATATCTGAATAAGTAAAATCAGCAGTTCTGCCATATTACACTTTCTGCATCTTACAAATAGACACTGTTAGAGGGACTTGAATTTCCTCATAGACCCTAAAGAAGCAGAGTCACTGGCCCAGGAAAAAAACTGTTGGTTTGGTTTTCCTCTGTAATGCATGCAGTCATTTGGTCATTTCCAACTTCTAGAGAATTTCTGACACTGTATGAAAATTGAGTAAACTGAGAACATCATCCTACAATTAAGGAAACAGCTCATCTAATAACCAATTACCTAAAGACAATTAAGCCTCTATTTCCTTGTTATATATATGATTCATCTGCTATCACCCTCTTGCAGAATCACTTCTCCCCTGTATTTACCATTATAAACACAGAAACCACATTTCTTGATTTTAAAAGAGAAAGTAAACTATTGGATGCTGACATATACCAAAGGGCAAATTTGTTGGCTACAGTGAGAAAATTTTAATTTTTCTTCAAACAAGTAATTATGGCTAAATCATTTTGCTTCCTTTCTCCCATGTAATCAATTTAGACAAACAACAAATGAATAATTCATGATATATTTATATATATTAAAGTTCCCTGAATATTAATACAGTGTCATTTTGAAACAGAATAAAAAATATTTAAAATAATGTATATGGCTTCCTGAAAATTTTAAAGGAAGGTGCTAAAATCTAAGTATCTTTAAGTAACTCGTCATTCAAATTTCCAAAATTAGGTTTGGACTTTTAGAGTAATCGGAAGCTTTTAATTCCACTTGAGAGGTTTCTAATATTCATTTCCCTCCCTTTTCCATTTTTGTTATGCTGGCATTCATGAGAACCACCATCAAATGAAAGGATAATAAATAGAAAAAGGAGAGGGGAGCATATTCTCTTCAACGCTATTGCTAACTAAGTTAAAAATTTATTTGTGGGGGTTAAGAGAAAAGTATAGCAAAAGATTAAATTGACACAATGACGTTGGGAGCTGTCTATTTTATTCATCAGCATTAGCAATCTTTTCCAGACCTTGCTGTAAGAATATGATATGGACACACACCTTCCATAGTCCACTCCTTTTCCAACAGAATTCTTTCATTCATTCTGCATCAATATATGGAGGGCTGACTGGGGCTAAGCACTGTTCTAGGTGCTACCATATAGCAACAAACAAAACAAAAATTCCTGTCCTCATGGATTCTCACTTTTCAGTTGGAAGAGAAAATTTTTAAAAGTACAAATATACAGCATATTAGATAATAATAAGTGCTATGAATGAAAATTAAACAGGAAAAAGAAGGATATAAGGAGTCCAGGGCAGTTGAATTTTTAAATTAGGTGGTTATTCTCATTGTGCTTCCTAAAAACTATTTAAAAATCTACACATTTCTATTTTCCTAGGCATCAAATTATATTGAGGGATATATTAAGAACAAATTTCTATTATACAGAACAAGTGGATAACCTCAAACATTGCCATTTTAATAACAGAATGGCCATTGTTTAAGTTTTAAAGGGTTGCCTCATTATTTTCATAAGCATGCTAGTAACAGAGATAGACATATTGTAATAATTTTTATTGGTGATGTGATAAATTCTGAGAACACTTGATACTTACCAAAATGACCACCAAGTAATAACAAAATAGCATTAAAACCTTGAAAAAAGATTTTTTTCATATCCTGTCTTGATTAATTTGCTGAGCTTTGGGTAGGCAGAACAAACAGCTCTTCAATATATTATATAACTGATGACCAGCTACATTCCATTAGTGGCTGAAAAACATTTATGTAGGTTTTCTTCCCTATCATCCTTTAAAGACGTTTGCTGTAATGGTCAAGTACCTCCCAGGCAAGCTGGGCTATTCTCCGATAACATGAGGTCCCTGAGACCTCAGAAGGTTGGCTGGGCTCCATTTCTAGGCAGGCTTGTCAAAGTAAGCTTCTAGTGGCTACTACCACAACCTAACTATCTACCTCAGTAACAGCTATTTCAAAGACATAGAAACTTTAAAGAAACCTCAAGGACTCTCATATTATTCATACCATGTCTCTCCCTAGCATTTTACTGAACTGAATATTTTTTAAAGTAAGAATATTAGAAATTCTACTCCCAAAAAAGAATACCTCCATGGTGATGTGACAGGCTCCCTCCATTAGCAAGGATTTCTTCTCTAGCAGCTGCCTGTATTTGGAAACAACACAACAAATTGTTGCTACTTAGATTTCATTTTGCAGTGAAAGAAAAAAGACCCAACTCCCAAAGGAGGCACGTTTCCTGAGTTAAATAATAAACTAGAAGCCTAACTTTCCTCTCTTTTGGTCAAATGTGTTTAAAAAGCAATTAAATAAGTAGCCTAGCTTTGCAAGTTTTTTTCTAGTGAATAGTCACAATGTCTATAAAGATCACTTTGAGATTCTAGGGAAAAAAGACAAAATAACCATTCAGCACACTAAATTGTTAATAATACTAATAACTGCAAAGTTGTAAATGTAGAGTCAGGTTCTACTTAGTAACAAATATCTCTCATTATACCAACAAAGTGACTAACATTTACTGACTGCTTTCTATAAGTGTACCAGAAAAGTTCCAAGTAATTTGCCTGCAGTATCTTATTTTCAGTATAGCTTTATGAAATAACTACAATTACTCCCATTTCACAGATAAAAATAAGGCTTAGATAGGTTAAATTATTTGCTTAATATCATATAGTGGGCATCAGAGTTATAAAGCTATTAGAGTCTTTATTAAACCTATTAGAAATCAACCATAAATGCCTTTATGGAGAACACTTCTTAAGTCAATGACTTGGGATAAATTACTTGTCAGTCTTATGGATACCTAAGAGTGAAAAGAAAAATCTCGTTTTACCCTAATATGTAAGGTTCTAACCAAGCTCCTTATAGACAACACAGGTAAGAAAAGATAAACACTTGTAACAAAATATAGAATGACTAAAGAGCAGTGTAAAAAAGGATGACAGAAACTGGAATCGCCTTCAGTTCCTAATGATTCGTGAATATATAATGGCTATGAGGTAAAATATCTATAGTACCTTGGGCCTCTCAAAATTACTCATTTGTGTATGTATAAACCATCAGGAGTTAGGCCAGGGTAGGAGAGGGCCCAGGTGGGACAGACGGACCACATCCCACTACAAAGTAATCTATAAGAACCCTCGGCTGGGTGCAGTGGCTCACGCCTCTAATCCCAGCACTTTGTGGGTGGGTGGATCACTTGAGGTCAGGAGTTCGAGACCAGCCTGGCCAACATGGTGAAACCTCATCTCTACTAAAAATACAAAAAATTAGCTGGGCATGGTGGTGCACGCCTGTAAGTAATCCCAGCTACTCAGGAGGCTGAGACAGGAGAATCACTTGAACCCGGGAGGCAGAGGTTGCAGTGAGCCAAGATCATGCCACTGCACTCCAGCCTGAGCAACAGAGTGAGACTTCATCTCCAAAAAACCCTCATTACTTAGGATTTTCCGAATGAATCATACATATGCCATCCCCTGCTCTAAGAACTTATATCCTCTAACAAATTACTTTAAATAAAGCAATAGCTACTAGAGATCAATAGCACTTGGAGACCAGCAGTTTGGACTAAGAAGGAACAATTTCACTCTGTGGTACTGCACAGAAGGGACATTTGGGTAGCCACAGGACAACACTAAAGCAGTGAAAGGCTAAAGTGAAGAAAAAGTACTCAAACTTTTGGGAATGATGAATATTATTCTGATTGGGGTGATGGTTTCGCAGGTGTATACATATGTCAAAAATGTACACATTAAATATATACAGCTTACTGTATTTGAATTGTACTTCAAAAAAGCTGCTTAAAAAAAAAAGAGGAGGCATAGGAGGAAGCCAACCAAACCCTTTCTATAGTTTGGGTCTAAAAGTGTGCTACTGAAATTAGCTTTAGCAGGTCTGCAATGCAGTTAAAACAGTAGAACACCTGAGTTTTTAAGAAACCTCAGCTTCCTACAGGATCCTCCACACTCTAGTCTGTTTAACTCTAGGCATACTCATAAGGAGAAATATTGGCTATCAAGAGAAAGCTTTATAAAAATAAACAGTTTGACACTCTTTAAGAAAGTAATAGAAACTGCTAGCTAATGAACCCAAAGCACCCACTTGCAGCTGTAGCATATAAAAAAATTACAAATCTAGAATGACATTACAACAACACAGACCATGGGCATTAGGGCTACTGATCTCAACAGCAACCACCATGTGGAAATGAGTGGGCTGTGAAAGTGATATCTAAGATTCCTATATAGTTATTTAATTTAATGAATTCCTAATTGTTATTTAATTTAATCAGCTATTATGTACTGTAACAACCAAAGAATCACAGACTAGGTGTACAGTACATTAATTTTAGACTCACAATTCAGTACATAAGCCAGGGCAACAAACATGCTTTTCATTTCTAAGGGCTAACAGCTAGGCAAACCATGTGTGATTAAAGAGACTCAAATTAAAATTCATAAATTGACAGTAAAATTTATTGAAATTAATCAACAGCTGTAAAAGCTATATGCAGGTATGCAAAATTACCTCAGTTTGTTCAAACACGGTCAGTGGGTCACTAATTCCCCTGTAGTTAAAGGCAAAATAGAAGTAGATACATGCACCTGCATCGTAAGTCTGTGTCACCCTAAAAAACAAACAAAATCCCCACAGGGGCTTTAAGTTAAGTGAACTCAGATTCAACATCTAGAAACTTAAAGGCAAGACGACCCAAATGATTAGTTTAAGATATAATCTCAGTTTCTTCCCAGCCTCTACTCCATGGAAGGAATACACATTGGCTTGCTTTAGAGTTGTCCGCCAAAACAGGTGAACTGAGGACGCAGTGCAAAACAAGAATTTTACCTTCACTGAAGTATCAAATTAGTCAATATTATAGGTACATATTCAATCTTTTTCATGTCTGTCCCATGTTACTAAAACTTCTATTGGGAAGTAACCCAAAAACTTTTACACATTGTATCAGCATTTTATGATGAAATGCTGTTTTCACTGATTTTATTGTTTTGTTATCTAGCAGTAATGAAAACTATCAGCAGCATGTGTGAAAACAATATATATATAGTCAGGTAAGTATGAGTATTCATTGTTTTAAATTGCATAATCAAAATAACATTTAACAAAATTACTTAAAAACATACATATCTTGACAATAAAAGTAACACTAACTTTTTCTCTTTCTGCTATTTAACAAATTTTATGCACAATTAAGTTCTTCATGTGACTTGTATAAGACAAAATTTGAGGCCCTTCCATACTACAAATAGTACAACTCCATTACTTTTCAAGAGCGTGTTTTCCTGCCAAAGGACCACACAATGAGGTCCATATGTGCAAGTGAAAACTATATTTTGTACTGCCACAGTAAACAGATGTGATGCAAAACATCTGCCCCTTGAAAAAGGCAAAATTAGACTCAAAACAAGAAACTTGGTTCCTTTCATTGGCTCCATCACTGCTGACGACAGGAACATGAAATGCATAGAATACATATGGACATGCAAACACTGACTAAAGTCAATTTTCATTATTTAAAAAATCCATATTGATAAAGAATGGGCAAATTATAATCTCTTCAAAGTACATTAAGTCCTCTTGTCAGGCGTGTGAATCAGAGCAACTGCATCTTGAATAGGAGCTGGGTAAAATGAGGCTGAAACCTACCTACTGGGCTGCATTCCCAGACGGTTAAGCCATTCTAAGTCACAAGATGAGATAGGAAATCAGCACAAGACACAGGTCATAAAGACCTTGCTGATAAAACAGTTTGCAGTAAAGAAGCCAGCTAAGTCCCACCAAAACCAAGATGGCCAGGAGAGTGACCTCTGGTCATCCTCACTGCTACATCTACACTCCCACCAGTGCCATGTCAGTTTACAAATGCCATGGCAACATCAGGAAGTTACCCTATATGGTCTAAAAAGGGGAGGCATGAATAATCCACTCCTTGTTTAGCTTATCATCAAGAAACAACCATAAAAATGGGCAATCAGCAGCCCTTGGGGCAGCTCTGTCTATGGAGTAGTCATTCTTTTATTCCTTTACTTTCTTGATAAACTTGCTTTCACTTTGCACTGTGGACTTGCCCTGAATTCTTTCTTGTGTGATATCCAAGAACCTTCTCTTGAGGTCTGGATCATTCTGGGACCCTCTTCCTGTCACACTCTGGCAACAATACTATGAACTCATCATTTGTTTGGATTCTCCTGGCTCAACAGACTTAAAGATTTTGGGTAGAAAAAAAGCAAATCACTGCAGTTGAGACCAAAACAAAGACACTGTTCAGTTCTGGCTATAACTTTAAAAATAAATGACAATAAAATAAATATCAATAATATTTTTTTCTACACAGATAATTTAAATGCACTAGAAGAAACTCTTCTAAGCTATATATAGCCAAAATATGACATAGTCTAAAGATACAGAATGACAAACAAGATTGAAGAATGCTGAGAGAACATAAAGACAGACACCATCAATTAGCTTATGCAGCTTAAAAATCAGTCTATACAAAGAATAAGAAAATTGGGATAGGTCAGATTGGGACAAGTGTTCTGGAAAGGCATACCTAAATGGAGACTGACAAAGAAACATAAGATATTGTTCTAGGTAAAACAAATGCCAATATTACTAAGATATAGGAGAAATCAACCAGGAGATAACAAAGGAGAGTAAAAAAAGCTAGACATCCATGAGTAGAGGAACCAGATGGACAAAAAGATTAAGGGAACAAAGCAGGGAAAAATGAGCTGAAAATAACTACAATTCTGATATTAGGAATAAGAAAAACCAAAGAACTTGAGGAAGAAACCAGTATCAAAGGAGCAATGGCTATCACTGCTGTGAAAGCTTGAGGAGACATATCTTCACTCAGCACCAACTCTACAAAACACAGATCCTCTGTGGCACACAGACCTGCTTTTCTTTCTCCCTAGGCCTCATATCTTCTCACATGCTACTCACCTTGCCTCAATCACTGACTCTTCCTAAGTATGTGCGCCCATTTTCTTCCTCTTCAAAAACCTACTTTCCCAGATCAAAAGGACACAGAAGCCAACTTAAAAAAACTCCCAATAGCCACACTGGGAAAATCTGAGCAACAAAGTGAATAATGTCAATAATGGCTATATTCCAGAGAATAAAATGTCTATGAGTCCCTACTGATAGACTGATATACAGACAGATAGATAGTGGCAAGGGGTGGGGGGCGGGCAGAAAAAGAGAAGAGAGGAAAGCTCTTCTTTACAGTGAATTCCAATTGATAAATGTAAAATGAATGATTAAAATAGAAAATCACCATTTACAAGTATCACAATAATAACTGTTGTAATCAAGAATCAACAGTGGGATATTGATGTGATTAGGAGATGGTATAAGAAACAGGATATTTGCATAGTCTCAAAGTTTCTCCCCATTAAGCTTTTTGGGGTTTTTTTGTTTGTTTGTTTGTTTGTTTTTGAGACGTATTTTCACTCTTGTTGCCCAGGCTGGAGTGTAGTGGTGTTATCTTGGCTCACTGCAACCTCCACCTCCCGGGTTCAAGTGATTCTCCTACCTCAGCCTCCCGAATTGCTGGGATTACAGGCACCTGCCACCATGCCCGGCTAATTTTTTTGTATTTTTAGTAGAGATGGGGTTTCATCATGTTGGCCAGGCTGGTCTCGAACTCCTGACCTCAAGTGATCCACCCACCTCAGCCTCCCAAAGTGCTGGTATTACAGGCGTGGGCCACTGTGCCCAGCCATAAGATATTTTTTTAAATACAATGGGAAAAAATAGTAACTGTAGACTGGAGAAACCTGGCAGGTACCACCCTAACCAAGTAGTCTAAGTTAATGTCACCAATAATGAGACTTAATAAATATCATGTTTCTTCTGATATGATCCACCATGAAGAGCACTTCACTGTCACTTCTGAGGTAATCTTGCTGAAATGTGTAACTTGAATTTGATCACAAGAAAACATCAGACAAACTCAAACTGAGAGATGTTTTACAAGATAACTGGCCAGTATTCTTCAAATGTATGAAGGTTATGAAAGACAAAGATATCAGTGGGACAAATGATAAAGAAAGGTTTGTGAGTTAGGTAATCATATTGAAACAACACCAATTTTTTGGTTTTGATAATCATACTATAATTACATTGATATCAGCACTTGAGGAAGATGAGTAAAGGGTACACAGAACTATTTGTACAATACTATTTTTTTAAGTCTAGTTACACCTCCCCCAAAATTAGAAATTTAAAAGCAATGTAAATGTTTCTCCAATTGGCCCATCTCCATCAAGAGGGATTTTTTTTTTTTTTTTTTTTTTTTTTTTTTTGAGACAGAGTCTCACTCTGTCGCCCAGGCTGGAGTGCAGTGGCGCAATCTCAGCTCACTACAAGCTCCACCTCCCAGGTTCACGCCGTTCTCCTGCCTCAGCCTCTCCGAGTAGCTGGGACTACAGGTGCCCGCCACCACACCCGGCTAATTTTTTGTATTTTTAGTAGAGACAGGGTTTCACCGTGGTCTCGATCTCCTGACCTCGTGATCTGCCCGCCTCGGCCTCCCAAAGTGCTGGGATTACAAGCGTGAGCCACCGCACCCGGCCAAGAGGGATTCTTTTTTAAAAAACTAAGTATACTGCACTTAAAGTCAGTCTCTAAACAAACCAGATGAAACGTGGTGATCAGTTAAGTTTTCCAAACTCCCTCAAAGTTAAAAGAAATAAGTATGAGATATGAGAATTAAAAACTAAGAAATGGGAGGAATGTCCAAATACCAAACATGATCAGATTGAGTGAAATATAGCATCTTCACTAAGTTTACATTAATAATTAGTAAGCCTTTGGAAAACAAATAGGATGATTGTACCAAATGCAGTGACACAGCCTTAAAATACTATGACTCAATATTTATACATGTTGAATGTGTATATACAAAAGATATCAAGAATGTTAGGTTATTAAATCATATATATAATATATATCTGAGCTTTCAAAATGCAATTAGGAAAGCATTTAAAAGGGAGGTAAGGTAATCATAGTCAAATCTCCATATGCAATTTACAGAGGCTCCCACAAAGAATTTAATTTAACAGAAGGAGCAAATGCAGAGGAAATACTCTTTTTAACTAAACAATACAAATAGAATCTAATCTACAATTTTAATCGCCTTTTAGGCCAAATGTTAGGTGCCTCAGAACAGAAGAAATGAACTGTTTAACAATGCTACTGTCAATTTGCCAGCTGTGTTTCTCTTCTAGTGTTAATTCATCCTCATAAAAAAAGATCCCTTGAATATTTACATTTTAAGTACCATATATACAAAGTTTAAGAAACAACGGAGAACCATTTTAACTATAAGGGCACTATTATTAGGAATAACCAAATTCAAATAAAATGTGAAGGATAAATTAATGAAACGAACTTGCAGAAATTAGTAAAATATATATCACTCATAAGAGAATCACTAACATTCATAAATTGATGTAACTAAATATTAATAGTGCATTATCATCCTTCAACAAATCCAGCATCTATGTATTACACAGTTCAGTTTTCAATAGATGAACAGATTACTGAAGTCATAACAAAGCTTGATGGGCCTGATTGATTAGTATCTCAGACAAGTCCAAATAATGAAAAACACCTTCTGGAATACCTTAATTTGGGTCCATTTCAGAAAGTGACTTAGATCTAACACCTTTTACAATAGATCAACTCTATCATTTAAGACACTTAAACACTAACCTCTTTCAAAATCATCTGGACAAGTAATAGCGTGGTTGTCAAAGTCACTACATTATTCTTTAATTAAAAAAATTTTTTTTGTGCTCTCTACTTTTTGGAGTACCTTATTTTTATTAGACTCAATGACTAGCAATTACTTCCCATATAACTTCTTCAGAAAAGTTTGGACTGGAATTTCTATTCCAATGTACAAAGTACATTTTAATGGACAAAAATGAAATAAATCAACTCAATAAATGTACCCTACACCTGAGTTATTTTTCTTAGGATCCTTGATTTTAAATAGATCCATAATTATTTTTAAATAACTTTGGAACAGCTTTGTAAAATGTTATTTCAACTTTGATTTTAGATATAAGGGGTCTATGCACACGTTTGTTAAGTGGGAATACTGGGTGATGCTGAGGTTTGGAGTATGGATCCTATCACCCAGATAGTGAGCATAGCACCTGATAAAAAATTGGTTTAAAAAATACATCTCACATATTCAACATGGAATAATCTCCTTAGCCACTACTAAGAAGGTCAAATCAAACTAAACTGAAATCAAATTCTAATTAAATGTTAGTTTAATCATGTATGAGCCATAAGAACTATAAAAGTCTTATTTATCAAAGCCACTCAAGTAACTAGGCTTTGCATATTCTGATTTTATAAGATGGTCACAGAAACTGAACATATAACCTTTTATAGGAAAACCATTCTTAAAACATAGCTACTGCTACTTAATAAAAATGACATGGCCAATTCAGTCTAAATATACTAATTCTACCTATCTACAATACAGAATGAAGATTCTTAGGGCTCATGAATACATTCTGAAGAACCTAGATTTAAGTGTAATTACAGAATGTGCCCTAAGGCAGAATATTTTACTTCCTAATCATTTTCCATAGGTAGTGGTTTATCACGATAGTTTCATAATGTTACAGCTGGGGTGGGATTCTTAAGAGATGTTGAACAGGAACTTGGGGGCAGAAGGAAGAAGGAGGAAGGGTAAAATCTATTAAGTTACCATTTGACAAAACAAAGGAATAAAAATTTCTCAACTACACAAGAACAGATTTGACTATCTAAAATGTTTCACAATCTAATGGTAACAAATAGCTTTTGGATTATTATGTCTGATTTGTTTTCAGGATTACAATAAGAGAGAGCTGATTGTCTGCTAAAAGACTGGGTTATCAAGAGAAAAATGAAGAAGCATCAGTTTGGGTTGATAATATAAACACAAAAATTTTTTTCTTAGATTTTAAGGACTTTAAAAGGTGCATTGTTAAAGATACCCCCAAATTTAAAATAAATTAAAAGTAACATGACATTCTTACACCCACTATGTCGACATTAGCTTAATCCCATTGTAAGCTTTTTACTACAGAGAACAAGACCTCTCTTTGCCCTTCCTTCAGATATCTCGAATGCCCAGCAAATAATCTCTAAAATCTACTTTTTCAGCTTTTATAATCTCAGATCCTATCCTCAGTGTACTTGTTTAAAACATGTTAATATACAGATGACTTGGTACTTTCTGCAAGGCTTGTTAAACCTGGACAGTCTCTCCCACAAAGAAGCAGAAACGACTACAAAAGAGATCCTTTTGATTGAAATGAATATTTAAGGTCTAAGAAAGATGCTTTCCTCAGATCTCATGTTAGAATTTTACTTTCTTACCTTGCAGAAGTGCAATTTAGCAAATTCTAAAGGGTATCTCTTCCCAACGGGAACAATAAGGAAAACTAAGAAACACAACACTAGCACTAGGAAAGTACAAGATAAGACAATGGAAAAGATAGAGAAAAGACAAAAACAAACACACACACACACACACACACAATTAGCAGTTTACAGAATACAGAAATATTTCTAGTCTTGGAAAACAAATATATGCAAATTATCATGCTATAAGGAGCAAGTAAGCTTAACAACTGAATGCCTTAACGAGGACCTGTCATTGGAAAGGAAAGGCAAATATACAAATTGTCCTTACTAATACTAGTATGGATTACCTACCTCAAGCTTAATGTAATTATGTCAAAACAATACTACAGCAGAACCTAACAGTTTTTCATATGCTTTCTCATTTCATTTTCACAACAGTCCCATGAAGAAATGGCATTACCACTATTTTACTGATAATATTAGAGCTTGAAGAGATTAAATTACTAGTAAACAACAAAACACTGCCTTCACTCTTCAGAGTCATGGTGAGTATGTATATAATTTATAATTTCTTGACTATATAATTTATAGTTTCAGTGAGTAGAGTAGTCCTCTTCTTTTTCCAGGAGTCCAGACGCCTGGCTCTTCACTGCCATGCCACCCAGATGGCGGGGAAGGCTTACTCACAGAAGGGTGTCCTACTCCTAAAAGGCTCAGGACTGCTGTAAAATTCCAGTGGCACAATCCTAACAAGGTGGTAAGTGAAGGTTAGGAAAGCTGGCCAAATGTAATAGACTGAAGCTTTTTCTCAGCTGGAAAATTATATTTCCCCCATTGATTAAAAAAACATTTTTTTCAGAATAAGAAGTATAAGAACAATTTTTAAAACTTACCTGCATGTAGAAAAAGGAGCAAACTGAACACCCTTCTCTTTGCATTCCCTTGTTATTCTTTCTTTTACATTTCTACAGAGATCTACCACCCTAAAAAAAGATAAATGAATACAATATTAAGTTTTCAAGTGAGAACTACACAAATGCTAATAAACGTTGGTTAATCTGGCATCATTCAAGTCTGACATTTTCTTAGCTAAAGCTTTCATAGTTGTCCTTTCAAGAATGGAAAAGAGCCCTCATCACTCAAATTGAGCCCTCCATTCCTAACTTCAAAAAAAGGAAAGTTTTTTCTTTTTTTGACTTAAGGAAAACAGAAAGTCACAAGAACATACTCAAGTCTCCTGAATGTGGTTTCCTACATTTAGGAAAGCCTGATTTCAAAATCAATTTGATTATAAGATTTTAAGAGCTTTAAAAAAAGCTATAAAGATGTTAATGAAAATTCAATTCTAGGTTACATGAATACCAATCTTTACCCATGTCTAAGAAGTTTTCCTTAATTTAGAAATAACTCAGGCTGGGTGCAGTGGCTCACACCTGTTATCCCAGCACTTTGGGAAGCCGAGGCCAGAGGACTGCTTGAACCCAGGAGTTTGAGACTAGCCTGGGCAACAGTGAGACCCTATCTCTACAAAATATTAAAAAATTATCCAGGCATGGTGGCACGCACCTGTAGTCCCAGCTACTCAGGAGGCTGAGGTGGGAGAATCGCTGGAGCCCAGAGGGCAGGACTACAGTGAGCCATGGTTGCACCACTGCACTCCAGCCTGGGTAACAGAACAAGACTCTGTCTCAAATAAAATAATAATAATAATAATGATTCAATTAATAATCATGATGTTAATAGCCTGGGCAATATAGTGAGAACTTGTCTCTACTAAAAATCAAAAAAATTAGTTGGGCAAGGTGGCGCATGTCTGTAGTCCCAGCTACTTAGGAGGCTGAGGCAGGAGGACTGCTTGAGCTTGGGAGGGTGAGGTTACAGTGAGCCAACATCGCACTACTGCACTCCAGCCTGGGCAACAGAGCAAGGCACTGTCTTTCAAAAGAAATTATAATCATGATGTTATAGCAAATGTTTGATAGCTTACTCGCAAGCTGAAATCCAATTTGACAAAGATCTATTGAAGACAAACTGTGTAAAGTATTAATGTGCTATGCTGGACTATTTGATATTAAAGTCCCATTTTATTCCCCAATAAATATCCTGGTCACATAATGACACCGATTCTTTGTTTTAAACCTTGATTTGTTTACCATCATGAGACTTGAAATGATACCAGAAAAACTCAAAAGGTTGGCTTATCTCTAGTCTCAAGATGCAGACTTGACTGTATGAGAACCAATTTGATAAAAACAGTAGCATTTAAACAGATCATACTTTATAAAAGTTATCCATATTGTCAATAAGAACAAACAGTATATGATTAAAATATAAATACAAAAAGGGCTTTAGTGTCTTATTAGCATGTCAAATTTTTTATTTTTATGAATACAGTATCTGAAAGTTTTATAAATTCTAATTTTATAAAACAATGTTCTTAAGTTAAATTCTTTAATTTATGAGAGTTGCAGGTATACATGACTTATCAATGTTATCCATGTATCACTTATGCATGGCAAGAATGCACGTTTGAAAAAATATCTCATAAAACATTTAGATGACCGATATTTAATATGTCTTTATTTTGAATATACACCTTATAAAACAGATCTTTAAATATAAATAAAATCCATTAAGCTTTAACATTTATAAGAGTTAACGTATATTACAAATTTTTTTTTTTTTTTTTTTTTTTTTTGAGACGGAGTCTTGCTCTGTCGCCCAGGCTGGAGTGCAGTGGCGCGCTCTCGGCTCACTGCAAGCTCCGTCTCCCAGGTTCACGCCATTCTCCTGCCTCAGCCTCTCCGAGTAGCTGGGACTACAGGCGCCCGCCACTACGCCCGGCTAATTTTTTTTGTATTTTTAGTAGAGATGGGGTTCACCGTGGTCTCGATCTCCTGACCTCGTGATCCGCCCGCCTCGGCCTCCCAAAGTGCTGGGATTACAAGCGTGAGCCACCGCGCCCGGCCGTATATTACAAATTTATAAAAGTAGTAAGTTCTTTTTTTTGGACCAAGTTCTTTATGTTGGCTCTAGAAAATGAAATTTAAGTGCTACAGCTAAGTAGTCTAAAAAAATCTAAGAATACAATCATCTGCTGTTACAGTCCTTTGCAAGTTATGCCACTGTGTGAACTGCATTTCAGTTTAAATGCACTTAAATGTATCCAATCATCTTAAATACAATAGTAAACAGGAAAATATTAAGAGCTCCTTATATCTAAACCCTCACTGATAGTTGAATAATGAAAAGGAGATGGAGAAAGGACCACACTGAACAGTTATAACCCGCAATGGGACACTTTCAGTAAATGATTTTTAAGGGAAGGTTTCTGAAAGTATTCTCTCACAGAACTTGATCAAAGGCTAACACAGTCCACTTGGATCAATCCTTTTATAGGACAGAAACATACCTGCATACTTTCAAATTCTTACTTATTAGCAAATTTAACACTCGACCATTTCCTCCCTGAAAAAAACTTCCCTGGGGCTTTTTCACATCATTGGATTACCTCTACATCCTCTAGATATTATTATTCAATACACTTTGCCACCTTTTGTTTTGTTTGTAACCTTAGATGTTGAGGTTCCCTGGACCTCTTTCTTAGGCCTTCTTTTTTTCCCTTCACTCCATACTATCTATAAGTGTTTGTATCCACTTTCTTGGTTTTAATCAGAAGACTTGCTGGTGTCTCCAAAATCTGTAACATTGGCTAGGCACAGTGGCTCATGCCTGTAATCTCAGCACTTTGGAAGGCCAACGCAGGAGGATCGCTTGAGCCCAGGGGTTCAAGACCAGCCTGGGCAACATAATGAGACCTCATCTCTACAAACAAAAAAAATTAGCCAAGCATGGTGACGTGCACCTGGGATCCTAGCTAGCTAGGAGGCCAAGATGGGAGAATCACTTGAGCCCAGGCAGTCAAGGCTGCAGTGAGCTGTGATAGCACCACTGCACTCTGGCCTGGGTGACAAAGCGAGACCCCATCTCAACCAAAAAAAAAAAAAAAAAAAAAAAATTTATATCTCTAACCCTTAAGATATCTATTTTCATAGACTGTACTCTCAAATTATTCCCAAGCTCATTTATAAGAATCTATGAAGAATATTCATTGAGAACCTAACAGGTGCAGCCATTGTGGTAGGGATGGGATAGAACACAATAGGATGAGACACTTAGAAATACACAAAAATTAGTACGACCGGTAATCCCTTAAGTGGTTTATATATGAAAAAGCCAATAATCTAATAATGTGTAAAAGTTAAAGACCCTGATCCCATGGGCTACTGCAAACATGGCCTCTAGCTAGCCAAACGTTTGAAAGAAAAAGAAAATTGCTAAATGGTTGTCAATAAGTAAATTTTACATAAAAATGTAGTTGCCTTCCATTAATTTTATTAAAACTTCAGCTGAAGAAATTGTTTTAAAGGAAAACAAATGTGTAACTGCATAAAACAGAAATTATCAGTGTGTCAATTAAATAAATATGCAAGTATATATAAAGAATAGATGAAGAGAAATAAAAAAAAAATTGCACATTATTAGCTTCCACAGTTGGAAGAATAAAAAAACAAGATGTCAATCATCAGTACTAACTGATGACAAGGAAATTCTTTAACTCTTAAGAGGTAGCATTGCACTTACCCACTGTCCCAGTGATATGGACTGAATGTTTGCGTCCCTCTCAAAATTCATATATTGAAATCCTAAGCCCCAATTAGATGGTATTAGAAGGTGGGGCCTTTGGGGGGTCATTAGGTCATGCGGGTGGAGCTGCATAAATGGGATTAGTGCTTTATAAAAAGATATGAGAGGGCTTGCTTTCTCTCTCTCTCTCTGCTTTCCTCCAGGTAAAGGTATTACTAAGAAGATGGCCATCTATAAAACCAGGAAGAAGGCCTTCACCAAAACCCCAACCATGTTAACATCCTGATCTCAGACTCCAAGCCTCCAGAGCTGTAAGAAATAATTGTTTCTTGTCTAAGAACATTTAAGCTACCCAGTCTAAGGTGCTCTGTATAGCAGGCCAAACTGGCTAAGATACCCAAGGAGAGGAATTAAACACTAAAATGGTCTTAGACGCGTTAAAAGGTTTTCCCCAACTTTTCAAGTCCCATGTCTTCTGTTGTATTTGTGGGGAGGGGTTGTTTCGGGGTTTCTTTAGGTTTTTCCTGCCAAGTAGACAGAACTGACATAGAAAAGGGGCTGGAGAGAGATTCTGTTTGCATAGACTAGTCCTGTGGAAAAAAAAACAAGCTCCGTTAGAACGTCTGCCTTACTGGTTTCTCCAGAGAAGGAAAAATATGTTTCCACCTTTTTTTCTAAGTATTCGTCTTTAGTTTTGATTTTGGAAAGATGTTAAGCATTTATTTTTAGTTAAAAATAAAAACTAATTTCATACTAAAAAAGGGTCTTTGAGACCACTATGAATAGTTGCCAAACTATTTCTTTTTTTTTTTCTTTTTTTTTTTGAGATGGAGTCTCGCCGTGTCGCCCAGGCTGGAGTGCAGTGGCATGATCTTGGCTCACTGCAAGCTCTGCCTCCCAGGTTCACACCATTCTCCTGCCTCAGCCTCCCGAGTAGCTGGGACTACAGGTGCCCGCCACCAGGCCCGGCTAATTTTTTGTATTTTCAGTAGAGAGGAGGTTTCACCCTGTTAGCCAAGATGGTCTCAATCTCCTGACCTCATGATCTGCCCGTCTTGGCCTCCCAAAGTGCTGGAATTATAGGCGTGAGCCACCGCGCCCAGCTGCTGCCAAACTATTTCTACTACTCAAAGGCTGATGACTTGATAATTTTTTTATTTAAGGGATTTATTCCCCTTTTTAAAATTTAGCATCAAAATTTGTGAATAACATTTCAACTTGAGAAATCTGATTTAAAAAAGAAAAAAAATTGTGAATGACAGAGTGATAGTATAATATAAACTGGGTTACTAGCTAACAATGCATGGAATATGAACACCAATGTACTAACTCAGATGATGACTGGATGTAGAAAAGTAAAAAGTTTTCTGGGGGAAAAAAAGAGACATTGGAAGAAACCAATATTAAGATATGCAATCTAAGAAGTAGATTCACAGGGAATTGTTATGTCCTATATACTTCATTGAAGACTTAAAGTACTTTATAAATTTTATAAAGAAAAGTAAAATATCAGTATACTAGAAACAAATAAAAAAATACAGGTTGAATATCCTGCAAAAATCCAAAATGTGAAATGCCCCCAAATCCGAAAGTTTTTGAGTACCAACATGATGATCAAAAGAAATGCTCCAGTAATTTCCAGTGAAATTTCCAGATTTGGGATGCTCAACTGGTAAATATATAATACAAATATTCTAAAATCTCAAACACTTCTGGTCCCGAGCATTTTGAATAAGGGATTGTATAGACAATCTCTTTGAGAATTTTTTTTATTACTGGATGAGTTATAATAAAACTCACAGGTCTATTAATAAACCATTTCACATTTCCTAATCAGTTTTTATTAATTCACTAACCAATATTGTATGTATGTATTTCCAGTAAAGAAACCCTTCTAAAATCTATTTCCATCTATCTTATTTGGGCCATTTCCTAAAATATGCTCCAGTATCAACATTTTGCTTAAATTTAAAAATAGAAATTGTATGTAATTTCCTAAACTAAATTTCCTTTATAAATCACTTAAATTCCCATTTTTACATATACAAATATAAAAAACTAAATAATATTATAAAAGACAGTTAACTGGTTTTATACTTTGGGAGGACTTTTTAGAGAATATTTAAGCAATATTAATCACTTAAGAATTTAAGTCAAAGCTAAGTATAACCACATAGTAACACTGAGCATTCAATAACATTCTTCAAAATGTAAACTTCAACAATACCTTCGTTCTTTGGATCACAGACAAATTTTCTTCAACTCCCTCCACCCAATAAAACACTTGAAAATACGGCATTCTGATGAATACATTAATTTAAATAAAGTAGCTGCCTTGTCTCAATGTTTCTTCATAAAATGTTTTAAACTTACATATTCACATACAAAGAAACATTACTTCAAGCAATTCATATCGCATATTTGAATAATATCAGGCACTTTAGTATATTTTACCTGTCCCAAGGAGCAGAAGTCTCAAAAGATTCTCCTAATACATAGTATTCCAAAGCCAAGTCCTATTAAGACACAAACAGAAAAATCAAGAAACTACAACAGATGCAGAAGAATCAATAACACTGTTAGTCTTTCATATTCATTGTTAGTATCACATATTTCTCATTTAACTTCATCCACTCTTTACTATCCACCTCATAAGAGCACTGAAAAGTTGTCCCTGGAGTGAGATGCAGCCTCCGTAACTAAAGGAACCTTGTCTGTCCTATTCTCTGTATCCTTGGCACCAGGCAGAGTGCCTGACTTGGGGTAAGAACTCAAATTTATTTCTTTAGTGAATGGAGTTTCTATCCAGGAACAGTCTATGTACATGTAGAGAATACTGACAGAACATTATTTTAGTGGCATAAATAGTAAGTTAACCAATATCGAAAATTAGTCAAGATCAAAGGAGCAGGAAGATCAAGAAGTGGGGGGCGGGGGGAAGGTGTTTAGAAGGAGGAGATTTTTTTCTTAAAATCAACTTTTCTTTAAAAACAAATTTAGAAAATATGGTAATATAGTGCATCTATCTGAAGTGACAGAATAGATCAAACAACTGGAGGCACTTCTAGTAGGAAAATATTTTACAGTATAGAGGATATAATACTCATATTACAAGTAACTTAAAATACTTAATTTCTTTACCCAGAGCAAAATTGTTATCAAAATTGGAAAGAAAGCTTCACAAGCCACCACAGAAGTCCAGAGATTTTAAAGAAAACTTTATAAGGCAGAAAACTCAACATATGTTAAGTTTTCACTTCAAGTAAAATGAGTCATTGCAACCCACCTGTGTTTGGGGAAAAAAAAAAAAATCCCCAAATTACTGATCTGATCTAAAGCATGCGTTTTTCTCTAATGCACTCATTTATTCAGTAAAAATATATTTAGAGACAATGGTATTAACCATTGTAAAACTTATAAAAACAGAAAACATGTAATCCCAGTGTAGGGGGTGTGGAATCCCTAACTTGTTTTTGACTCAGTTTTAACATTAACTAGAATCTTAAAAATTAAGATAGATACCCAAATTGTGTCTATGCTGTACTTGTTACAGTTGTATTTCATTTTCTAGAATTCTGAATTCAGTATTATGGGTAAAAGGCCAATATCCTCAGACAAAATGCCTAACAAACAACATTTTATATATATTCAAAATGTTTACTATGGGAAGAAACTATGATACTGACAGCCTATAAAGGTAGATATTATTTACAAGTTCTACAATCATCTATTACCTTTCATGATCAGTACATCTCTTAATCAAAATTTCTAAAATGCTGAACAGGCAATAAATATACTTTTACTTATCATCATCACTGTGGGGGTGGGGGACAAAAGAGGAGGACTATATGCTTCAAATTCACTGCAATTTAACATTTAGATTTTAGCTGGGATTAAATTTTTGCTAAAATGAGAACATATTAATTCAGTCTTTTTTAGAGAAAAACATGTTGTACATAAGCTTACAACAATTGTTGTGTATAAGGTTCAAAATTTCCAAGAGAAAAATTAGTAAATTTAGTATTTGGAGGTGATGGATATCCCAATCCTGATTTGATCTTTACATATTATATGAAACTATCAAAATATCATATGTACCCTGAAAATATGTACATCTATTATGTATAAATTTTCAAAAAATTTTATGATTAAAAAAAGAAAGCTGAGTATTTGTGGAAGCCAAATTCTCAATAGGATATCTGAAAAATGACCTTTTAGAGTAAGATCATTCAACTTATGTAAACAGGAAAAATAAAAAATAAAAAAAAGTAACCCCAGCAACTGCAGAAAGCAATTAAGAAATTTCAATTTGTTATAACCAAAGTAGAAAAACAAAACTAAATTGAAAAAATAAAATTTCAAAAGAACAATTTCATATCAGTAAATACAACAGACTTGAGATAATAAGACTATTTCAGTATATCATAAGTAGAAAATCTAGAATTAGAAACATTTGAGTGTTCAAGTACACGTAATTATTTCTTTAATTCTATAATCATCATCAGTGAACAAATAACTACTTCAAGTTAAATATCAAAACTTTAAAATACAGTTCAAGATTTACACATCATTAAAACAGATTATTAAGTGAAGAATGTTGCTAAGTAAAACAGCTTGATTTTAACCAAGTAATGTTATGAATGGTATGCTCAACTTTTAAACAGAGAAAGGCTCCATTCTTTTAAAGAGCAGAAAGACATATTAAATCATCTTTAACTTCTTCAAGAGCTTACGGAGAAGGTTTAAATGGGCTTCTGAAGATTTGTAGCTAAAACAAGGTTCATGTAAAATGATATGCTAAATTACAGTAGCTTAAAATTTTAAAAAATAGGGAAGACAATTGCATTCACTTGAAGTAAGAAAAAGTATTGTTTGCAACATAAATTAAGTGGCAAGGGAAATATAACTTACTCGAATGTATGCAATGACATAGGTCAGCAAATAACCCCTCTGTCCATTATCTTCTCCAGCTGCCAACCCACTGTAATTAAAGAACGCTGTTAATAAATTTTTTTATCTTAATCTCATTCATCATAAATATATCAAAAAGCTGTCAAGAGAATGAGTTTGAATATCAAAAATCTGAAAACACTTTTAATATTTGTTTCGTCTTAATTTCAAACTTTTATCCACCAAATAAAATTGACTCATAAACTCAACTACTTCTACCCATATTCTCAAAAGAGCACAGAAAGAATTAACTATGAGAAACAAATAAGCTGAAATAATCTTCACACAAGTATTCTTATTTTACTCATCATATTCTTACTCACATATTCATGTTATTATTGTCTCACTCATATTTGAAGAAATGTGACAACTGACTAGGAACTCCCCAATACTGAGAAGCTTCCAGAATACAAGATGACTACATAGTATTTGGAATGTTAGATGTGGTGTTTATTTTATGAAATTTATGATTTAAATGAGAGACAAAACATACTTACATAGAAATATTTTATAAAGCAATGTATAAACAAATACAAGACCAACACAGGTAAGGTCTTACTACTATGAACATATAAACTATCTCTTTCAATTGGAAAATTTCATCCATAGAAATTGTATTTGATTATCTAGTTAGAATTAATCCCATATAAACATATAATTCAGTCCAAGTACTCTTGTTTGTAAAAGTTATTCTTATTTTAAAAGACAATGAATGAATACTGTTTTTCCAATACCTTTAGTAAACAGTTTTTAATTATGCCTTTTCCATTATCATACAGAAATTAAAAGTTTAACTTTAGTCAACTAAAGGAAAAATTGTTTATCTTATTGCCTCAATTAACACCTTATAATTAAATATTTTCTTCTTCTGAAGTTGTGTTGAATTTGGTAGTAAGTAAACACTACAATGTAGATGTACTCTTGCTCTGTACAAATACTGTAAGATAATTTCAAGCTAAATGGGCTAAATCAAAATTTCCTGACATGCCACTATAGGTAGATGGTGTTATCCAAAAGAAGTGGCAAAGATTTGATATAAGCAGCTCTAGTCTAGAACTACTTGAGAATGGGGTATAATAAAAAAAAAAAGAAGGGGACTGTTTGTATTAGAATGTTAATGAGCAAAGAAGATAAAACTTTCGTCAAGCAGCTGAAAGTGAGAAGAGACAGAACACAATTCTGAGTTGGATGTGAGGTTGGAGGTAGAAAGCCAAATAAAGTTTCAAAACAAAAGGAAAACAAGTCAGAAAACTGCTGTGGCAAGTGCTTAAAGGAAAATAGCTTAGCCCATAGCTCAAGTAGATATAAAATAGAGTCAGACTCTGAGTCCAAGAGAGAAAAACCACCACAGGTTTAGGAAACAGAAACAGTTCATCCATCCTGAACCTAGTGGTGGAAGGAAAGGAAAAGAGAGTGAGGAGTAGGAAAAGGTGCAAGACACCTGTGTCGGGAATATTTGAGAAAAGAGAATGCCAAGTATGTACCTGATGAGAAGTAACAAGTATAAACATTTAGTAGGCTTGCCTCTGTTATGTCGAGATGAGACAAAAAGTCCTACTTTTCAGTCCCAAGTCATCTTTCTTTAGACCCTCTTCTAATATTTCTAATATCTGGCAGCAGGGAGGAAACAGATCTGTTCACATTAGGATCCCGGGAGACCAACCACAGGGAAACATGCATTTTCTAATTCAAAGCAGGAAGAAATTGGATGTCCTTTCTAAATTCATAAGCCCAAAGAAGTACAGTCAGTCTGGGCTTTACAAGGAAATCATAGACTTATGACTGAACTTTTTGAAACTTTTCTCTTTTTAGCTTTCAGAACTGTCAATATTCTGGCCAGAATTACCTTAAAATACAATATGTTAAAGAATAGTAGGGCTTAAAAATTAAATGCCTCTAAATTGTGACTTTTGTAATCACTCCAAAATGACTGCATGTAGATTCAAACTGCTTTATGTTAAAGTAGCAACATCGATCCCCTGCTTCCTGCTGTCCCCACAAATTTCAAACATCAATTTAAGGTTTTTAAGCAAATTTAAAGCTGTCTCATGAGGAAGGACTGGAAAGACTAAAGAAAGAGGAATGAGAGACAATCTTTTTATATAAAAGGGCCATCTGGTGAAACTAATCACTCTCATGCTGAATTACATTAAACAACTTAAGCATGCTTTAAAAATAACGATAACATATTACCTTAAGTTCTATGGTAAATGTCAAAACACTTGTCATGAGTGCTGACAGGTAATATTTATTCTGCTCTGCTCTTGGAGAAGTTAAAATACATTACTAGCAAACATGGATAAACAATCAAAGTATGATTATTCATTATGTGGCTACTATGTTCTGTTGGGTCATATGTGTTCAAAGGTATTGAACTGTGTTGGGGTGGGAGTGAAGGGCAAGCAAAGAGAAAAAATGGCTAAGACAACACATAAAAATGCTCTAAATTGTTGGGAGTACTTCATAAAAATCAATGTAAAGCTAATAAGGCAGTAGAGAGTTTCATAAACAAATAAAAAAATAAGGGATAGATGAATAATGCCCCAATTCAAAATAAAAATACATGAGCTAAACTAGCACATGAAAACTGTAGCAGAAAGAAACTTGGTGGTGCTTTCCTTTGTCTTGTTACGGAGGAGAGATGATTGAGGATTGAGGGTGGGAAGAGTGGCATTTTACCTAAGTAAAATATCCTTGAATCTTCAGTTATTAGAACAAAAAATTAGTGCCTACAGAAAACTGGTGGGATACTAGAACTTCTGACAGAAAACCAAAAGAAGATATTTCCAAGTATTAAAAACTTAAAATAGGCCAGGCGCAGTGGCTCATACCTGTAATCCCAGCACTTTGGGAGGCCAAGGTGGGAGGATTGCTTGAGCCCAGGAGTCTGAGACCAGCCTGGGCAACATGGCAAAACCCCATCTCTACAAAAAACACACACACACACACACAAAATTAGCCAGACATGGTGACGTGCACCTGTAGTCCCAACTACTCAGGCGGCTGAGGAGGAAGGATCCTTTGAGCCCAGGGAGGCTGAGGCTACAGTGAGCCATGATCAGGTCACTGCACTCCAGCCTGAGTGACAGAGCAAGACACTGTCTCAAAAAAAAAAAAAATCGAAATGGCTCTAAGTAATCTAAGTAATCTGCCAAATAACAATCTGGGTTGTTTAAAACAGAAGATGTCCACATCTAATAAAAGGGAGCCAGAATGAAAGTACATTAAGAAATTAATTATAACTAAGAAGGAACAAATAACAGCAAAAAAAAAAAAATGAGACCTCAAATGGAGCCAGTCTTTAACTCTTTACCCTTGCTTTAAATTGAATCTCATTTACTATAACCTATTTTTAATGGACAAATTTGATACAAGTTTTGTTTGACTAAGCAAAACTGCTAGAAGTACAGCAACAGTGCTTGGGCCTAAGTGTCAGTATCTGAAGGCAGCTGGATGCCATATTTTAAAGAAGATTCACTTACAGTTTTAATTGGTAAATGGATAGTGACATATGAGAAAACAAAACTGGCATTACTGACATTTATGTCAGTTGGTGGCTCAAATTAAAACTGACAAAATAATGCCTCTAATCCCAGCACTTTGGTACGCCAAGGCGGGTGGACCACGAGGTCAGGAGTTCCAGACCAGCCTGACCAACATGGTGAAACCCCGTCTCTACTAAAAATACGAAAGTTAGCCAGGCGTGGTGGCATGAGCCTGTAATCCCAGCTACTCAGGAGGCTGAGGCAGGACAATCGCTTGAACCCGGGAGGGAGAGGTTGCAGTGAGCTGAGATCACACCACTGCACTCCAGCCTGGGTGAAAGACCAAGACTCTGTCTCAACAAAAACAAAAACAAAAACAAACAAAGAAAAAAATCCTGACAAAATGTATTGACAAATATCTAAAGATGAAAATACACTGTTTTACAGGTGGCACAGTAATTAGGCATAAACAAAGTAGAATAAAAGATATCAGGAAAATATAGTATTCATTTTCATTCATTCATTCAACAATTATTAAATCAAGTATCTAGAATGAACTAGACATCAACAGTGATGCACAAGATAGGTCATGCCCTATAAAAATTATAAGGCACAACAAACAAGCATTATGTCATCATCCTACCCCATTCTAACAGGAAATGTGACACATTACTAACTAGTAATGACTTACTAGGCATACTTAATTGAAATTATAAAGATAGATCCTAAAAACTGAAATTCCTCTGTGTGTGGGTGTGTGTACAGATGTGGAGGTGTGTGTGAGCAGGGAGACGACTGAGGTGAAACTAAGCAAATTTAACTCTATATACAGTTATTTAAATGAAAAAGCAAAATGCACTCTTCCGTTTTCCTACGAGCCCTTCTGAGAAATTATGAAATCCAAGTAAACATTTAAATATACAATGAACAATTTTTTAAAGTTTCAGTCTCTAATATTTAAGGCTAGAGTAGGTTTTAAATCTCCTTGTGTCTTACTAATATCATATGTTTTAAGAAAACAGTCCTTTAATCAAATCACATATGTACTCCCTATAACTTAGAAACTAAAAAACGGGTACATACATAGGGCTAAATTCCTTCTGGGAAGGAAAACATGTACATATCAAAAATTCAAACAAAAATAAGAGGACCTGAAATTCAAGCCATCTGGTCATTACATGGATTTTATAGCACAATTATTTTTAAGTGATTTAGTTAAAATATCAGCAATTCCCAAAACAGCTATTGAGAAAAGATGAAAGATGAATAAACTTTCTCTTTTACTGAAAAAATTAAAATTCCATTTGCCAATTTCAGAATAGGGTAAAAATAAAAGTGAGACATTTTCAATACTTAAAAATAGTGCAAAAGAAAACTAAAATTAAAGTCTAAGATTAGACTCTTTTCCCCTTGAAGAACACTGCACATTAACACTAAATTCAGACAACCCTAGAAATAAAGGGCTAATATTAGATATGAAAAAAATACATAAAAGTGAGGCATTCTAAAACACATGGCTCCAAATTAAGTGTTCATTTGTTTTCTTAAAAAACAACAAAAAAGAAATGAAAATAAGTATTTACAAAAAACTCATATTAAGCATAATGTATATGATATATTTTAATCCCTGAAATAAAAAAAGAAAAGATTAGTGTCTAGAAACTGTTAGTTTATGTACTTTAAAAGGAAAGGAAAAAATGTAGTCCTGATAAATGTCATTTTCACTATAGTTCTCATCAATCAGTCTTATAATCCATCAAGGAGACAGACAGAAACCACCCTACCATTATTCAGTTGGTTATAGATGTGAAATGTTTTGTTTCTTTATACCAGCACAAAACAGTAAGTGACAGGGGGTGGAGTATAGATAATTTATCAAATACCTTCGATTAAACACAATTTTCTTTTAAAAACACACTAGTAGCATGCTTTATACATACACTATTATCACCACAGACTAAGAGGACAATGAATTTTCTATTTTACTCTAGTAGAACAAATATCACAAAATTGACATTAATGTAAAAATCTAGGAAAAATACAATGTTTAATAATAATATATATATGATTAGACAAGAGCAACATATCAATCTAACTTCCTAAAAATTTTGGAAGTAAACCAAAACAATATTTTAAATTTACTATCATAAATTACCACAAATTTAATACTAAACTGAAATTAATAACTGCTTTGAGACATGCAGTCTGCTTGGAGACATTAATGCCTAGTACTTTAATAATTGCTTGGTGATATGAGAATCTTAGCTTTTAACTTTCTTTCTCTTGGCATTATGAACTTGAAGCCATACCCAAATTTTGCAGCAATATCATACACTTGTTTTTCATGTTGAAGAACCTTCTCACGGTCCCCCTCAAACAGTAATGTGGCTACACTTAGCTGATTTGGGTCAAATCCTTTAAACTACAAAAAAAAATATATATATTATTACAGATAAGTCTTATCCAAAAAATAATAAATCAAAATACATTTTGCTCTTTTCCTTCTGATCTGGCTCAAATACACTGATTTCTTAAAAATTGAGCTTTGGAACTTTACATGTCAATCACTAAGAATGTTTAATAAACCTATTCAGGTCATTACAATGTAGCAAAACTATTCAGCATAGAAAAAACACTTCATTTCAAAGTATGCCACAGTGTTAATCATAATAACATATTGCTTATATAAATACAACAAATAACTTGTTGAAATAATAACTATGATAAAGAATCAAAAAACTGCAGAATGATGGAATAAAGTAATTGGATATATTGGGCAGGAAGCAAAAATCAACAACATCCCTACATACTAACAATAACTTCTTATTGAATAAAGTTTTCAAAGGCGATCTTATGCATAAAACTAACATAGTATCTAACAATCTTAAAAAGAAATATATTAGGAAACATATCTAAAACATATCCAAAAAAAGATGAGTAAGACATATGCTCCTAAATGCATAAACTAAGTATTATAAACCACTCAATATTTCTCCAAATTAATGTACTAGTTTATTCCAATTCTAATAAGAAAACACAATGAACTTCCTAAAATGATGAAAAGTTTCTAAAATTTTTCTAGAATAATAGGTGATGGTGATAACAAGGAAAATTCTGAATAGCAAGAGGGAAAAATAGACCTATAACAATGAAATCTATTTAATTTTTCAAGAACAAAAAGCTCATTAAAAAAGACTGAGATGCACTAAAATGGAGTCTATTTCTTAGATAAGTGTATAAGATATGAGGCATAGCAAATCAATGTATGAGAAGCACAGATTAATTAACGGTGCTGCCACAACTGATTAACAATTGGAGGAGCAGGAGGAGAAGATTAATTTAGATCTTTTTCACATAATAAAATTGGAATAAATACAAATAGTAATAAAGACAATTTTTTTTTAAATTCTCATTTAGTATAAGAGAGAGAGTGAAGAAAATGGCCCTGATCATATTTCTGGAGGAAGGAAGGCTTTTCTAAGCTTAGACTATATTAAATAATCACAGGAAAAGATAAAAATTTGAAACTTTTACACCAAAAAAGAAAAATCCCTATTAAAAAAGGAGATGCCTGACTGGGAAAAAAAAATTATTTACAACATTTAAGACAAAGGGCATCCAATAATTCCAATCTCAAAGGGATACATAAAAGTACCAAGAAAAAAACATGAAGCTGCACCCCCCTACCACCACCTGGCAAAAATAACCATATCCAACGAATTCACACAAAAATTAGATCTAGAAAATAAAAGAAAGTGTTAACGTTCAGTCTCATTGGAGCTTCAAAAAACATGAACTAGAAGAAAGCACTGTTTTCCCCCGGTAAATTTAAAATGTAACAAAAAGAATCCCACATGGAATAACAAGGATGCAAGGAAAAGAAGGCACACATGTATTATAAGATGGCTTAACACTCTAGGAAAAAAATTCAACAATCAAAGGTTAAAAAGAATCCACACTCTTATTTCACTTTATGGATACCTTCCATAAAGGAAAAAATTCAAACTATAGAAAATGTTATGAAAACAAAACTGTTCAAATGCAGTGTTATTTTTAGAAGCTTCAAAACTGGAAAAAAATTAAAATTTTCTGAAATTGACTGCCTGATTTACTTAACATTTATTCCAACATGAAAAATTATAATTCTGAAATGTACATAGCAACATGGAAAAACACCCTTATAATAGGTGCATGTGGGAAGAAAGCAGAAAACAGGTATCTTAAGCATTTAAAATTTTAGCATTTTATAAAAAGTCTTACCTTTGTAATATAAAACTTTTTTAATCCGTCCAAAAATGATGTAAAAATAGAGGAAACCTGAGGTTTAAGAGCATGACCTAAGAAGAGAAAAAAGTTTATATTAATAGGTTATTCTATATTTTTCAGAAGATCAAGAAGCTACTCCAACTTAGTATCCTAAAAGAAAGTAAAAGTTTTCACAACTTTAATTTTTAAAATCTTCCCATGTTATTTACATACTTATATTAAGATATATAGTTATATTAATATTTGCTACTTTTATCTTCTTTCAAATGTCACAAACACCTTTTTATTTACAAAACCCATTATCAATTTGATTTTTTAAGTCAAATTACTATACGTAATTAATACTACACATAGTTTAGGTTTTCTTTCAACGATATGGTTTATACATAATAAAATTACTTCATTAATTTTTATTTCATTAAGAACACCCATGGTGGCTGGTTTTACTTTTTTTTTTAATTATATAGAAACAATTCAGAACTATAACCAAATATGGAGTTAATGCCAAGTTTAAGGTTGTTTCTTAATTAATTCTTAATTCATCCAGAATTCTTGGCATAAAACTAGCAACTGCTTCCTTAATCACACCCGGAGAGTTAAAATTGCCAAAATAACATAAATGGAGTCTCAAAGTCTGTTAAATTAACATCTTTGCCTGCAGATTAAGCTTAATTGAGTGAAAACCTTTTACTGTTTTCTCACTTTTCAGAAAGTAGTAACGACTCAACTCCTATGATTGTTACATTTAAGAGTCATGCATCTGGCTTCAGTGTTAGCAGCCCAATTCAGAAAAAGGTGTCATACCATTTATACAAAATTTTTATAAAGAATTTCAGTCTTAAGTAAATCAAAATTATCTCCAAACAAAAAGTTTCTTTTTTAAAAAAAGCCTTTAAGGTTTGGGGATTTTGTTTGTTTTTAAAGTGTAGGCCCTTCCTTTCCTTCTTTTAAAATAGGTGCAAAGAGCAAACTAGCTGTTTCTAAAACTACCACTGGTAGTTTTTTTTTCTATCCTTTTTTTTTATAAGAATCTCAATCTGTAGTACTACTTATTACTACATTTTTGCTGATTATAATAGGAAACTGTGTTACATAAAAGACATTAAAAAAAGCCAACAAACAAACAAACTGAACTGCAGGTTAGATAGAGATCAACCTAGCAATCTTTTTGAGCTCCTGGATCACAAGTAAGAGATATGCTTGGGGATTTTTTTCTTTTATTTTAAACTATCAGAGATGCTTCCTAGTATAACTAGCGCTTTAAGAGACAATTTCTAGTATCTATAAAGATAGAAACAACGTATCATCAAAACATTCATTTCTGGTCCCAAATGGAACTCATCCTATATTAACAACAACTAGAAATAAATATATAAACATTTATATATTGAATGTGCATGTTGTATTCTTGGCAGAAGTTGAAATTATCTATTCTTTATACAAAAGCCTTTATACAAAAGATTCAGTTATCTTTATACAATGCATGGGGACTCCATATGATACTACTCTGATATGAAATAATCCTTAAGGGTAAATGTTCACCTTAACTCATCGAGATTTATATGCACAATTTCCATTAATGCTAGTAGAATTACTCACATACATCTCTGACACTAAGGTGACATGATAGCTTTGAAGAATAAATTATTGTAAAAGTGATACTGACTTTTAAGTGGGTCAAGCATTAGTATCAACTAGATAATATTATCTTTTACTTTTTCTTAAATATGTTGCCTATCAATATAATTACATTTTAAACATATTCTAGCTATTGTGGGTTTTTTTTTTTTGGTTTTTTTTTTGAGACGGAGTCTCACTGTGTCACCCAGGCTGGAGAGTAGTGGTGTGATCTCGGCTCACAGCAACCTCTGCCTCCCGGGTTCAAGCAATTCTCCTGCCTCAGCCTCCCGAGTAGCTGGGAGTACAGGTGCTCGCCACCACGCCCAGCTGATTTTTGTATTTTTTTTTTTTTTAGTAGAGACAGGGTTTCACCATGTTGGCCAGGCTAGTCTCAAACTCCTGACCTCAGGTGATCCACCTGCCTTGGCCTCCCAAAGTGCTGGGATTAAAGGTGTGAGGCACTGCGCCCAGCCGCTATTGTGGTTTTTTAAAATATTAAACTCATTTTCAAATTTACTAGCTGGACAGTTTGATTAGTGAATTTTCTGTTATTTCAATGTTAATCAAGTCATTTGAAAGGATTTATTAATTATCTATATTTTAAAGCCGTGGTTACAGACAGTGCAAAAACTCTTGTGCTTTGTAGTCAGACAAATCATCCCCAGCTTTACCACATATGATTTGTGGACTGTGGTCAAAATAATGAGTCTTTGAGTCATTTGTAAAGTGGGGATACCACTCTGATGAACAGTCATGAATAGAATTTTATAAAGTGTGTTATTGACAATATGATCAGCACTATGCTATCTAGGATTTGTTCACCCCCTTGCCAGTTTGATGGTTAACTGAATCAATATACAAATGCCTATTATGTGATAAGTGCAGGTGATAGAAAAATGACTAAGAAACATACCCTAAATTTGAGAAACTTTGGTTTATAGAGGACATCTTTGGATTATTTCAATATACTCAATGATATATATCACTTCAATATACTAAAATTAGATGTCAATATAATGTATTAAGAGTTGTACCTGAGGTAGAGATTATATTAAAAATATTAACATCTAATAATACGGCATGTGCTTCGTTAACAACCAATGTGGTATAAACACCGACCAATCAGCCATATGGCTAGTGCAGGGTGTGGACACCTTTTGTTGTGCTAAGCATTATTTCCTCTGTTGCTTGATCATGAAGCCATGACAGGATATATTAATGTTAAGGCTTCAATTAAAACTGAGAAATAAAAAAGGTTATATAGACAGCCAAAAAGCATGATCAGATCTGTATTTCAAAAGGATCACTTTGGTGGCTAAGTAAAGGGCAGAGGGAGGGGAGACACAGTGAAGACTAGAGAAGGTAGAACCTATAATACCACAGAGGGGAGCAAGCTAGAGGGGAGCAAGTAAGTATGTTTTCAGGTATAGTAATGAGAACACGGAAGAGGGATAACAGGAAGACGTTCTTTAAACCTTGTTATGGATTCCAATTATAAATAAGTATGGCCAAATCATAACTAATTTTACAAAGGTGCCTAGGTCTAACATTGTTTACAACAACAATAACATATAAATGAATAACACAGTCTTATTAATTAAATGCATGGCTCTCTTTAAGACCTAGATCTCTAAATGCAGGCCAAAACACACAAGTGGTTTTTCACTTAAGTATTTCATTACTTATAGAACATATTTATCTTAAACTTTTGTCAGTAGTATAGTATTTTGAAAGTAATTTACTTAAAGAAATAAACAATTATGACTAACTTAGAAGAATGTAATCTTAAAACTCTTGATATGTTATGAACCTGACTTTAGTTAAGTTTCTATATAACTATAACCATGCTTCCCTAAATTAAAATCTCAGCTTACTTTTAGACATGACAAAAGCCTGCCTATCTTTGTCTTTAGTATTTATTACTGAACGATCACTCCCATGATTTTAGGAATTGTTTTGAGGGTATTTAAATTCTATAAACTTAAATCCCAAAGTAAATTTCACAATATAAGTACAACCCATTATCATATCTTTTTCCCAAGACCACCACCCATTCTTCTGTTATTTAATCTACCCAATCAATCAAATCAGTCTAATTGTTGTCTTCAACTCCTCCTTTTATTTAGCCTTCCACATCCAGTTAGCAAACTGATTTTCTGAAAATCTATCATCCATTCTCTATCTCCATTGCTGCTGCCATGCTCAAAGCCCTCAAACTTTGCTTCTGGAACTGTTTCATCTCCTAGTGTCTCTCCTCCATGCATGTACCCTTCTAATCTATCCTGCACAATGCTGCCAGAATGAGCAAAGATGTAAAGTTGATTGATTTTATTCTTCAAAGAAATCCCACTGCTGACAAGACAAAATCCAAATCTATCCTGCAAAGCCCTAGCCCACCCATCCAACTTTATCTCATGTAACAACCCTAACCCTACCCTCTATTTGAGCCATATAGAACGATTTGAAGTCCCCTAACACACATCATCGAGTTTCACACCTTCACATTTTTGCTGCCAAGTGAAGAAGTCTGGTAGAGAAGAGGAGACATCTAGGCAAACTTGTATACACCTTTGAAGATTTAGCTCAAGCATCTCTCTTATAAAAGCCTTTTCTGACTCTTTATCCTCAAGCAAAATCAAGAAGAATCAATTCCTTCATTTGCAGCCCAAGGTATTCAGTGCAGTCTTCTTTCACAGGCCCTCCAACACTGCTGCCTTCACTCATTTATGTAATTGTCTATCTTCATTAGACTGACATCTTCCTGAAAGGCAAGATTGACATTCTTTCTACCTCTGCACTCCGTGCTCTTCCTACTGATGTTTCATAAATTTCTGTGGCTAAATGACATTTTAAAATTACCACTCCTTACTTACCAAACTGAAACTGCTTGTTGTCCATGAGGCGAATAGATGCCGGAGCACATCTCTGTTTTAAAAAGAAAAAAAAAAGTGATACAAATTTAATACAGTAAGAAGCTAGACAGGTAGAATATGAATATTATCTTTCTATATTTAAGAGATCAAGAGCTTAGTTCCTAAGGATTTACAGAGGAAAAAAAGTTAACTTTTCATATATTTTTATGAAGACAAATATCAATGACTTCTATAAAATATTTGGAGAGAAGAAATCTACAGATATAAATAAATACAAACATAAGTTACCAGATTTTAAATTTATCAGCAGAAAAAGCTGCCTAATGTCTGGCAAAGACATATGAGAATATCCTAAAAGAAATACCAGATCCCAAAGTGGATTATTTTAGAACAAAGACATTTCTAAAACTAAAATCCAGTGCCTCAAGTATTATGCCATTTTATGAACTATACTGTATTTTATCCACAGTAAAGGTAGAAGATGAAGACATTCTGACTTTTAGATGAGCACTATTCCAGGCAAACCACACAGCCTCCAAACATCACTTAAAACACAAACACACAGCTTTAAAGTCATATTCCAAACAAAAATTACATTAAAACTATCTTATTTTCTATTTTGTAGTCTTATTAAATGTATAGTAGTTTAAAAATGTTAAAGAAATGTACAACCTGAGTAATTTCAAATATTGGCATATCTTTGTAGTTGGGTTGATACTTCTCAAAACGTTACCAGTTTCCAAAAATACTAAAGGAAAATCAGTTTTCTTCACATTTACAAACCTGAAATGTTTTTAATAAAATGGGCACAATGACTTCTAATAACATATACGAAGCCTGATTAGACCAAATTTCTTTTCTTCATAAGTAGAATATACATATAACATATATATTTATATATTCTGGCTTAAGCGCATAAGTAAAATATGAGAGAGTAACAGCCACTCTGTCATTCATAACAAAAACATTTTAAGTTCCTATCAGCAACTTGGAAATTCCATCTCCCGCTATCAACCACATTCTACCGCACCTTTATCAATGGCAAGTATTATTAATGAAAACAATTCACATAAGTACACATATATCAGAAAATGTGAGGGGATGGGCGCAGTGGCTCACACTTGCAATCCTAGCACTTTGTGAGGCTGAGGTAGGCAAATCACTTCAGGACAGGAGTTCAAGACCAGCCTGGCCAACATGACGAAACCTTGTCTCTACTAAAAATACAAAAATTAACTGGGCGTGGTGGTATACACCTATAATCCCAGCTACTTGGGAGGCTGAGGCATGAGAATCACTTGAACCTGGGAAGCAGAGTTTGCAGTGAGCGAAGATTGCACCACTGCACTCCAGCCTGGGCAACAGTGCCAGACCTTGTCTCAAAAACAAAACAAAACAAAACAAAAAAAGGAGGGAAAGGAAAGTATATTACATTTAGTATAGTAAATTTCTATGGGTATTTAATCTTTAAAACAATTAAAATATGCAGGTCTTGATTAAATCTTGGTTTGCAAACACTATTCATAAAACATATCTTGGAGATAACTGGAATAATCTTATATAATGAATATTAGATGGCATTAACAAATTACTGTTGATTGGCCAGGGGCAGTGGCTCACATCTGTAATCCCAGCACTTTGGGAAGCCAAGGGAGGCAGACTGCCCGAGGTCAGGAGTTCAAGACCAGCCTGGCCAACATGGTGAAACCCCATCTCTACTAAAAATACAAAAAAAAAAAAAAAGAAAAAGAAATTAGTCAGACGTGGTGGCACACACCTGTAGTCCCAGCTACTCAGGACGCTGAGACAGGGGAATTGCTTGAACCCAGCAGGCAGAGGCTGCAGTGAACCACTGCACTCCAGCCTGCTGGGCAACAGAGCGAGACTCTGTCTCAAAAAAAAAAAAAAAAAATTACTACTGATTTTCTTAGACATGATAATGGTATTGTAGTTATAAAGAAGAACACTATTCTTCTGTCTTTAGGAGATGGTGCTGATGTATTTAGGTTAAGTACTGTAAAGTCTGCAACCTAGGCTAGGTGTGGCGGCTCACATCTATAATCTCAGCATTTTGGGAGGCTGAGGCGGTGGATCAGCAGAGGTCAGGAGTTCGAGACCAGCCTGACCAACATGGTGAAATCCCATCTCTACCAAAAATACAGTATTAGCCAGCCGTGGTGATGCATGCCTGTAATCCCAGCTACTTGGGAGGCTGAGGCAGGATAATCACTTGAACCTGGGAGGCGGAGGTTGCAGTGAGCCGAGATTGCACCATTGCACTCCAGCCTGGGCAACAAGAGTGAAACTCTGTCTTAAAAAAAAAAAAAAAAGTGCAACTTAATTTCAAATGGTCCAAAAAACATACACACGTACATGTTAAACAGAGCAAAAAGTTAATTATTGTTGAATATATGAAGTGGATAGACAGGTGATCACTGTACCAGTCTTTCAAATTTTCTGTATGCTTAAAATTTTCAAATTAAAAAGCTGGAAAAAAGGCAAGAAAGCTCCAGGGCAACTGCTGTATCATATAGCAACTAATATTCAATTACAATGAGTGTGTTTTTAAGTTGATAATCAAGTCACATAAGCTAGCTCCATCCAATATTCCTATTAGTATCAAGGAGGCATAGTAGATGGTAACAGACAAACACTATCAAAAAAGAACTAATAAGCTAAAGAAATTTTTTTAATTTTAGATATTAAAATTATTTTAACATGGACTTCTTTGAAATTATCCAATTCAAACCAACAGTTTTAAAGTTTCATACTTCAATAGTACCAGACTTTTAAAAAGTCAGTAGAGTTTTTCAGTTATTGTCATAACTAAATGCTTATATAAGTAAAGCACTTAAAAATAACATCTAGGTTGGTTTATGATCTCCTGGTAATTGATATTTGTAAATCATTGTACATCATTCTAAATATACAAAGCTGAAAACGTTTCTTACAATTCGAAATAATTAAAAGTTACCAGTACAGTTAGTTAAATGGAAGGTTCTATAATCAATAGAGCAAAATAATGTTACTATTCTTAAAAAACAACATTCAATTTGAGTTACTATACATACAGTTAAGATTAGGTTGTGTTTCCACTGCTTTAAAACTAATTTGGTAGGTTTAAAAAAACCCCAAAAGATTGCCTTTAAAAGTTAGAGACAGCACAAGTTCTGAGAATTTGAGCTCTAAATTCACTCCCATGTTATTCACTAATGCAGGGCTGAGAGTATTCCACAGATTTTGTAAAGGAGGGAAAAAGGTCCTTGAGTTAAAGTGACCCCTGCTGGTAAGTGATCAAAACTAACCTGAGAGGGAATATTTTTACAAATTTTAATGATGGGTTAATGATAAATTCAGGGAATTCAAGAACACTTAGACAGAAATTGCTTACTAAAACTGAGTTAATGAAATAATTGATTTCTTTCCTGCTATGATAAATGTACCCTTACTAGAATCTCTCAAATCATCAAACTTGTACCTAAGTATATTTTATACTTAATAGTCTGAAACTATATGAAACCTGATATGGACTAATACAGAAATATCAGTATACTTTTTGTACTTTAATACTGAAATAAATAACCACGATGACCTCACAACATGGATACAAGACTGACTTAGTCAAATTGCTGGCAATTTCTTCCCTTTAGGGATGCTACAACCGGGAATTTACTTGACTGCATAATCTGAAAAGTAAAAACTACTCTGATTAGTCTTATTTACTTAGTACTCTCTGCACTAACTTAAAAAGCAACATATTTCTCAATCCTATCATTTTATTTAAAAACATTTCCTCAGCCAGGCACGGTGGCTCATGCCTGTAATCCCAGCACTTTGGGAGGCTGAGGCGGGTGGATCACGAGATCAGAGGTGAAGAGTGGGTGAACCAGAGGGTTGCAGTGAGGTCGTGCCATGATCCAGCCTGGGCAGTGGGGATCCTTTAACATCAAAATATTTCTGCAAAACTGGTTTTTCTAAAACTAAGTCATAGGTCTTACTTGTCACAGAAAAAATCAGAACTTGCAATTCAGATGAGACATATTTGAGAAGGTACCTCTTAAAAGACTAGTTACCAGCAAAATAAATTCAGTATTAACATATATTTCACATGTCTGAGGGGTTTCTGCTAATGTAATGTCATAAGCATAAACTATAAAAGTATAAGCATTGAATGGCAGCCACGTAACTCTGGTCCATGGCTAAGGAATTAATTATACTTGATTGAAAACATTTGTTTCCTCAAAGGGTAAATCCACATCCTATGTAGACTCTAGAACAGCCCAAATTCTTGAGCCTAGAGACTACATTGGAAATAGTCTATCAATCTCATGTTGTATCAGAAGCAAATGCTTCAATACTAAACTCCATGTGCCATACAAAAATTTGGGCACAAAAAATTATCATAATATGCAACATCCTCACCACATCTAACTGCATACTATCCATTGCATTATGTTGGTTATCAAGCTAAGAGCACACTACCTCAAATAAGGCACACAACAAAATTGATTAATTTGAAAGTTCAAATCCCAGCACTTTGGGAGGCCTAGGCAGGTGGATCACAAGGTCAGGAAATCGAGATCATCCTGGCTAACACGGTGAAACCCTGTCTCTATTAAAAATACAAAAACAAAATTAGCAGGGCCTGGTGGCGGGCGCCTGTAGTCCCAGCTACTCAGGAGGCTGAGGCAGGAGAATGGCATAAACCTGGGAGGTGGAGCTTGCAGTGAGCCGAGATGGCACCACTGCACTCCAGTCTGGGTGACAGGGCGAGAATCCGTCTCAAAAAAAAAAAAAAAAAAAAAAAAAGTTCAAAAAAGGCTATGTAAAAAAAGATAATTTGTTAAATGTGAATTTCTGGATATAAAAACTTAAAATGTAGACAAATTCTTCTTCTAACTAATAAGTCAGAGTTGGTATCACAGATGAAACGATAGAGTATTTAAGGCTACAGTTATTACCGGTTGGTCATCTTAGAGATGACATACTGACTTACAGCTAGGAGTCCGTATGATAAACAGTCAGAACTTTTTATTTTGACAAGTCAATTGTTGCTTGGTTTTAAAGAAAAAAATAATACATAATAGGGAGTGAATATTGCCCTCCACTTATATTAAGGAAAAGACCAAAAGATAATGCCAGTCTCCTAATTATAACTTTATAGTTTTTCAGTTTAGTAAAGGTATGATAACTTGTTCTGAGTAGCTTCTGGTAGAGAACATGTCTCATAACTGTCTTAATTTTGCTGGATCAAACAGTAAATGATCCAATTAACCAAACATTTGACTAGGGTTATTCTCTCTGCTTCAGAGAAAGAAAAGCATGACACACAAAAAATGATTTAAAATAATTTCAGTTTCTCTATGTAATAAATACTCCCAAGAATTACTGTTGAATAAAAAGAAGTTTTAAGTGTTTTATAAGGTAAGTGCTAAACCTGACTCCTTCCAATTTATTTGAACTCCTCCAAGATAAATTAAGTTGAAAACAGAACAATTCGTAAAATTCATGTCTTCCCAAATTATAATCTAAAATCACTAAAACAAACAAAAAACCCCAAACCTTTATCAGTTTAAAATTGTTTAAAATAAAAGTGATAGAAGGAAGGAAAATTACCCTCTGTCAAAAAGTAGTGGGAAGAAAAGCTGCATTTTCATCTATAATTCTAAAAACCTAGTTCGAAGAAACTAGGTTTTACTGAGAAGAGTTTTGAGAGGAATGAGTACTAATCAATACCAAATACAGTTTTTCCTCTTGTTGGAACAAATGCTCCTCTCAAAATACCACAGGGCACAACTCCTAAGTTTTTATTGAAAACAAACAAAAAAACCCGAACTTCAGAAATTGCTTCTGAGCTTGTTTTAACACTCGGTTTTCCTTTTAACCTTGTAAAGACATCGTCATTTCCAAACTAACAATTTTATTTATCTCTTTTAGAGAATAATAAAACGTTATATCTAACACTGATATGCTGATTAAAAAACATTATTTTCCTCCTCTTGAGAGGCTACAGTAGGAAATGTATTTTCTGAGAAAGTCTTAAAAATCATTTACCCATCTACTGAATAAAGTAGGAGATTATACTGGACTGCCACTTATGAGAAAGAATCACATTAATCTTCCACTAAATCCTCCTTTCTAGCTTCTCACAAGGCAGTGAAGTATTGAAAGAGGATACTTCCTCATATGGACAAAGATCGGATGAGAGACTTTAGTAGACATCCTTCTGCTGCCAGTATAAGGTTGCTTAATTTATTTCCTTCAGTAAGAATAGTAATAAAAATATACATATAGCCCACTTTGCTATTTGTGAACAGTCATGTATGTTCTTTCCCAAAAGATATTTATCCAAAATTACAGTTTCCCATTTCAAAAGCAACTTGAATCTGAAAACATAGCAAAGATGGAAGTGCTATAAAATGACAGTGAAGAATTACAAGCAACCAATTCATTATTCAATCAAGAATTTGGCACAATCATAAGCCATGTACCATCTACTTTAATGGCTCTTAATTCCCCTGCTATCAACTGAAATTCCAAATCCCAAATTGAACAATGACTAGTGCCAAAACCTGATTTTTTCAATTTTTCTGCCTGAAAACACTATTACAAAGGAAGGCAGCAAATACTGTACCACTCTTGACATATGAGACTTGTATGTTCTACAAACTAATATACAACTTTCCCTAAACCATTATAAAACCTTTTATCCATTTCCAGGTAAGATAAACATTAATGCCTCTCTCCATGTGCATTATAATAGAAGTAAAATATGTAGGTTTCCAAAATTTTTAGATGTCCAAATCCCAGTAACTACTCTTAGCAATTGCTCCATTATTAAGAGCAATGCTCGAGAATAGAATATTATCTATCTGGACTTTTAAAATCAGTTTCAAGTAAGACAAACTTCCTAGGCCATAATATTTATATTTCTAAAAACTGTCAATTACTAAGTACATAGAACCAAATTGTCAAGCTATAGACTAGAAAGGACCTTTCTTTATGACCTGCTTTTTTAACCACATGGTAGCACTATCAATCATTATCTTTATTTTGTTCCAAGATATATAGCTAATACAGTTTTTTTTGTTTGTTTTTTGAGACAGAGTCTTGCTCTGTTGCCCAGGCTGAAGTACAGTGGCACGATCACGACTCACAGCAGCCTTGACCTCCTGGGCTCAATGGATCCTCTCACCTCAGCCTCCAGAGTAGCTAGGACTACAGGCGCATGCCGCCATGCCCAGCTAATTTTTGTATTTTTTATTGAGACGGGGTTTCGCCATGTTGCCCAGACTGGTCTCAAACTCCTGGGCTCAAGTGATCTGCCTGCCTCAGCCTCTCAAAGTGCTGGGATTACAGATGTGAGCCACTGCGCCTGGCTCACTATAGTTTTGTGTAGTGAATTTAGATTATAGTCATTGGGTGAACATCCTAAGAATTTTTTTAAATGAGTAAAAGGACAAGTTGCACTGATTTCTGCAAGGATGAAGGAAAATTCCATACTTGCTTTTCAATAGCACAAGTAGGTCTTCTGTGTCACTTTCTATCAGGGGCATATCGAATTGTAATAAAAACTGTATCAGATTACACCAACTATTTATGTTGGAAATGTTGGAAATCAACATTTCCATTGTAATGAAATTATAAACTTGGAATTTTGATACATTTGTACATCACTTCTTATTAATGAAATTTAAGATAGATTTACATGTAAGTATTTGCAGTGTGGAAAAGTAGATGGAGCATCAAGAAAACATAAAATATGCACACATCCAATCAAAAGATTTATGAGTGTACTAAATCTGTGTCCTGTACAGGGGAGATATTATTAAAGGGGCAGAGTTGGTCAGTACAGACTGAACATGACCTCTCTGAGATATTTTGTTGAAAATGAATACAAATCCAAACTACTTTTATAACTTCTGTAATTTTTAAAAAAATCTAATTTGGGGCTGGGCATGGTGGCTCATGCCAGCAATCTCTACACTTTGGGGGGCCTAAACTGGAGGATCGCTTGAGTCCAGGAGTTCAAGACCAGCCTGGGGAACACAGAGATCCCATCTCTACAAAAGTTAAAAAAAAAAAAAATTAGCCAGGTATAGTGGTGTGTGCCCATGGTCCCAGCTATTCAGGAAGCTGAGGTGGTAGGATCACCTGAGTCCAGGAGATTGAGAGGCTGCGTTGAGCTGTGATCATGCCACTGCACTCCAGCCTGGACGACAAAGTGAGACCCTGTCTCAAAAAGGAAAAATCTAATTTGGCATTCATATTTTTTTTCATAAAATTAGAGGCAATAATGGTGAATTAGAATTATGTCATTCAAGACTTGAACAAGAAATGATATGAAGTACAATTCTTTAATAACACTTTTTGTGGCTGGGCACGGTGGCTCATGACTGTAATCCCAGCAATTTGGGAGGCTGGGGCGGGCAGATCACCTGAGGTCAGGGGTTCGAGACGAGCCTGGCCAACATGGCAAAACCCCATCTCTACTAAAAATACAAAAAAATTTGCCAGGCATGGTGGTGGTCGCCTATAATCCCAGCTACTCGGGAGGCTGAGGCAAGAGAATTGCTTGAATCCAGGAGTCAGAGGTTGCAGTGCACCGAGATCGCGCCATTGCACTCCAGCGTGGGAGACAGAGTGGGATTCCATCTTAAAAAACAAACAAAAAAACACACTTTTTGTGGGGGGGGAATAGTGAAGCTCAACAAAGACAGAAGGAAAATAAAACTATTTAAGACAAGCAGGGGATGGAATTTTCCTTCATCCTTACACAAATCAGTAAAACTTGTCCTTTTATTCATTTTTAAAAATTCTTAGGATGTCCACCCAGTGACTGTAATCCAAAATCATTACACAAAGATAAGTCATAATACAAAATGAAAACACTTGAAATTTTAAAAGCTGCTCATTAAGAACAGTCTGAAATTAATGAAAATATATATAGGAATATCTTTGTTTTATTTTTCAATTAGTGAACTTCTGGTCATTAAAAAAACAAAAAAACAAAAAAAACACCCTAGCTTCCTGTTCTTTCATGTATTAATTCATAGGCAAAACCATAAGGCTCTGCAAGTTCTTTTACTTCTTAATATCTAGGGTATCTCAATTTGAAACTCCTTTCCTCTGCCTTTGAATTATGGAATATTTTAGAAACAAGTACCAGAACACACGGGAATGTCACCACTCAGTGCTCAGATGTTACTTTAGTATAACAAATACTATTTACTCTAAAAACTTATCTCCAATCCTCCTCTACTTAATAATCCTTTATTGTTTTAAATATTATTGCCACCTCGTCATTTTAGCAAACATGGTGTTAATACTACACACTCTAGCTCCCTAACCATAATATCATATCCCCAAAGTTCTAGTGAATTAGGGCCTCTAATGTAAGGATTTCAACTGTTACTAATCACTTCTGCCTTACCACTACCAAAGTAACTTGCCACAAGTCCAAGAATGCTTATTCTAGGACCACACTTCCTTTTGAATCCTCTCCCTACCCAGGAGTAGTCTAGCAATCAAGATCAAAGGACCTATACTAACAATCTAACTGACAAGTAAGTGAAGCTACTTGAAAATTACAAAAATTATCACATCAGCTGGTGAATTAGGTGGTCATATAGCTGTACTTCATGAAAGTGGGAAACTGCCAGACAGAATGAGTGTCTTAGAAAGTAAAAGTTTATGAGTGTATGGAATAAACAGCACTGGGAATGATATATATGTGAGTAAATAATGTATATATTTTTTCTCATTTTAAAGTTCTTTAAAGCATTAATAGTGGTTGTCTTGAGATGATGGGAAAATGAGAGACTCTTTATCATTTTCCATTTCTGTACCTTACAAATTCCAAGATAAACATAGACTACTTGCTCGATATGATTCCTTTGCCTCAACAGATTCTTCCTCCACACTGCTCTGGATATTAGGAAGCTGACCTATATGGGTCACATCAAAAACTCCCTTGTCCTCAAGATTCTACTTGGGTATAGCTGATAGGAAGTATTAAAATTTCAGGAGTTTGAAGAAAGAAAAAAAAAGAGAGGCTAGAGTTCCTTTTGCCTTGTCAACATTCCCTTGACTTCCTCTCTGCTGGGAAAAGTTGAATTAAGAATTATTCATAAAGAGTTGTAGTTTAAACAATAAACCAAACGCCGAGAGAGATGTAGAAATTTCCATACTGACAGAACTAAATACATAAATAAAATTACTTAGCATTATCTTGTCTTAAAAAAACTTAATAATATATTTTTTAAGGAGAGGAGAAAATAAAAATTCTTTTTAGCTTATTATACATACTATATTCCTTAATTTAAGCTATAGCTTAGATAATATTATAAAACAAAGTATAGCCTAGTAGCAGCACATTCTATGAATTGATGAAGTTGAATTACCTATATTTAAATTTTGGGGTCTTTGATATTTAGCCATTACTTTTAATTTCAATAAATGTCTCAATTTAAATTAAATATCACTTCAATTAATCATAAAATATCTTACCCAAAAATAACTTAAGACACATAATAGTCAATAAAAGGCAAAGTCATCTGAAGCTACCAAAGTACGTATCTCACCTTGGCTTACAATCATATAGCCATCTAGACCAAGAAATAGGTTTGATAGCAATATACTTACTCAAAGAAATAGTAACTGCACTTAAAGGATGACTGTACAACACTACCTTTTCATATAGAAGTGGGTAAAAACCACAAATATAATACAACTAAATATGAAGATTAGTTGTAACATATCACAATCAACTATGTAGTAGAATTTGAAAAATATAAATACATAAACATATATATGTATATATATATTTTTTTTCTTTTACCTGTTTTGCAATTTCTCTTAAACAGGCTACTCCTTGTTCAAAATTAGGGAAAGCTACTGAGCCATACTTTTGGTATTCAGGGACTGGTCTGATTTTTATTGTAGCTTCTGTTATTACACCAAGAGTTCCTGAAAAAAAGAAGGGGGAATAATCCAGTACATCACATGACAATTTTCTAAATCATATTTCAATCTATTTAATCTATTAATTCAATTTATTATGCATATTTAAATTTATCAAGTCTACCTGGGGAATAATGGCTACTCAAGTCATTCTAGAAAAAATTATAAAATTAAGCAAATTTTATAATTTTTCGAAAAAGCTTTAGGAATATGCTTTACTTAGTCATGTACAAATATTTTTCAACATTTTAAAGTAAACTTTATCCAAGAAGGTTACTTTTAAATGGTTTTTAAAGTATTACAACTTATTAAAATAAAAAAATTGAAAAACAATGGGTTCTTATGTCTCATGTATTCAGACAAAAGTGTATTTTGATATTTGTGCTTATTTTTAGTCTTAAAAACAATTTATTGGGCAAAAAAACCCTAACCTTCAATGAGAATCTAAGATGATAGAAGAAATCTGAGGAAATATTATCTTGCTTTTTTTCCTAAGAATTAATAGAAAGAAAAGATAAAGGCATTACTGAGATGCCCTTTTAAGGAACAAAAAATACCAGATGGAGACAAAGTAGTAATTATAAATACCTAACATAAGATGACCACCAATAAAAGAAATGCTCTTTAAAAAGAAAAAATATAAACACACACACAAATTAAAAAATGAAAAAACAAAACGAAACAAAAAGTAAAAAAAGATTAAAAAAAGAAATGCTCTTTTCTTTATTATAAGCGGGACTAATTAGAGAGGAAAAAACAAGTTAAACTATTATATTCACAAAGCCAACCTTTTCAAATGGTTTCTGATGTACAAATGTTAGAAATTAATAACTTTATTAGTAAATTTTCTGAGCATTATTTTAACAAAAGAGTAAAGAAGGGAGAAATCCTTGAAACTGCAGATCTTCATAACACAAGAAATTTAAAAGTTTCGCAAAAACCAAAGCTTCCAATAAGTTTACAATATAATTAAAACAACTTGTCAATATATAACACAAGATTAAAAACTATGACAAGTCTATGAAAAGCAAATTACATTAGATCACAATATATTCACCACATATACACATGATTTCCTACTGAGGTTATAAAATAACTTGTGACTTGTATGATCATAAAAGCTCTGCAAATTTGGCTTGATAAATATTTTAATACAAAATAGATATGCCTTACAAAATTTAAAAGATAACAAAAGTGACTAAACGTTCTCTTTTGTTTTAGCATCTTTACTGAGACATAATTTACAGACTACAAAATTCACTCAAAGTGCAAAATACAATTTATTTTTTAATTTTTTTATTTATATATATTTTTATTATACTTTAAGTTCTAGGGTACATGTGCACAATGTGCAGGTTTGTTATATATGTATACATGTGCCATGTTGGTGGGCTGCACCCATTAACTCGTCATTTACATTAGGTATATCTCCTAATGCTATCCCTCCCCACTTCCCCTCGCCACAACAGGCCCTGGTGTGTGATGTTCCCCTTCCTGTGTCCAAGTGTTCTCATTGTTCAACTCCCACCTATGAGTGAGAACATGCGGTGTTTGGTTTTTTGTCCTTGAGATAGTTTGCTGAGAATGATGGTTTCTAGCTTCATCCATGTCCCTACAAAGGACATGAACTCATCCTTTTTAATGGCTGCATAGTATTCCATGGTGTATATGTGCCACATTTTCTTAATCCAGTCTATCACTGATGGACATTTGGGTTGGTTCCAAGTCTTTGCTATTGTGAATAGCGCTACACTAAACATACGTGTGCATGTGTCTTTATAGCAGCACGATTTATAATCCTTTGGGTATATACCCAGTAATGGGATGCCTGGGTTAAATGGTATTTTTTTAAATTTTTGAGATGGAGTTTCGCTCTTGTTGCCCAGGCTGGAGTGCAATGGCACGATCTCAGCTCACCATAACCTCTGCCTCCTGGGTTCAAGTAAATTCTCCTGCCTCAGCCTCCCAAGTAGCTGGGATCACAGACATGCGCCACCATGCCTGGCTAATTATATTTTTAGTAGAGACGGGGTTTCTCCATGTTGGTCAGGCTGGTCTCGAACTCCCGACCTCAGGTGATCTACCCACCTTGGCCTCCCAAAGTGCTGGGATTATAGGCATGAGCCATTGCGCCCGGCCCCAAAATACAATGTTTTGCGTTATATTCACAGACATGTGCAACTGTCATTACAATCTAAGTTTAGAACATTTTCATCATCCCAAAAAAGAAACCATATCCACTAAACAAACCCTCTCCATTTCCACTCCCACCCCCTAGCCATAGGCAACCACAAATCTATTTTCTGTCTATACAGACTTGCCTATTCTGGACATTTCATGTAAAAGGAACTCGTAATATCTGGCCTTGTGACTGGCTTATTTCGCTTACCAAAATGTTTTCAAGGTTCATCCATGCTATAGCATGTATTAACATTCCATTACTTTTTAATTCCCAAATATTATTCCATTGTATAGTATAACTCATTTTGTTTATCTGCTCATCAGTTGATGAACATATAGGATTCTACTTTTTGGCTACTATTAATAATGCTGCAATGAACATACATGTACAAGTTTTTATGTGGACACATATTTTCCTTTCTCTTGAATATATATCTAAAGACTTTCTTAATTTCAGAAAAAATTTTGATCCTATTCCATATAATATCCTGACCCCAGCTACCTTTTCCCAAGGCTAAGTTCTAGGTGAGTGCAGCTGGGAGGTAGTGCTCCCCTGTAGCTCCGGGCCCCAACTGTGGGACAAAAGCTCTACCTTGAGTGTAGCACACTAAAACTGGGGTCCCAATCCCCTTGTCCTGGCTCATAAAGGGCTGGTTTCTTGCCAGGAGAAGCAAACCTAGATAACATAATTTCCTTCCCGACTTTCTCCCAGCATTCAGCTCCTAAAGCAGAGGTGTTACTCACATGGAAACATGCCATTGTCCCCACCCCTAACTCCTGAGCCATGGTTCAGAGATTCTCTCTGGGGAGAGAAACAGGCCATAAGACAGATAGCTCCTAATCTCTTTCCAATGGAAATGACTTTATTTGCAACAGAGCATGGTGAAGTCCAAGTCCAAGGACATTCTCAAAAACAGTGAATGATGTGGTAAAAAGGTAATTGGGAAGCCACAAGTAGATTCACTAGAGATATAGCCTAAAATGTAGGCCATCTAGTTTGCCTGGGAGACAATGGGGAGGACCCCTCTTGTGCTCGCCCTAAAAATCTCAAACACTAACCTCCAGAACTACCCCTTCTAAACTGTCTGAATTTGATTGGATTATTCTGGATTATTCTGATGACAATGTCACATCATTAAAGATTATAAATGAAGATAAACTATTAAGAAGAATCAAATGGAAATTCTGGAGTTGAAAAGCAAAATAACTGAAATGAACAATTCACTAGAAAGGCTTAACAACAGATGGTCTCTGGCAAAAGAATGAATATCAAACTTGAAGATAGATGTATAGAGATTATGCAATATGAAGAACAGAGAGAACAATGGATGGTGCCTCAGAGAAATGCAGGAAACCATTAAGCACCCCAATTTACGTGTAATGGGAGTACTGGAAGAAAAACAGAGAAAGGAGCAGAAAAAATTATTCAAAGAAAGAATGGCTGAAAACTTCCTAAATTTATTAAAAATCAATAACCTATACATCAAGGGAGCTCAACAAATTTCAAATAGGAGCAACACAAAGATATCCACAAACAGACACATCATAGTAGGAATGCTAAAAGTCAAAGGCAAGAGAAAAATCTTGAAAACAGCAAGAGAAAAATGACTCATCAATCACAAGAGAAAACTCATAAAGTTAACAGCTGACTTAGCAGAAACAATGAAAGTCAGACAGTGGTGGGATAATATATTCAAAATGCTGAAAGGGGGAAAAATGTGTCAACCAGGAATCCTACATCCAGCAGTTATCTTTCAAAAATGAAAACAAAATAAAGACATTCCCAGATAAAAGCTGAGAGGACTTCGTTGCAGGAAAACCAGGCTTACAATAAATACTAAAGGAAGTTCTTCAAACTAAAAGCAGGTGACCCCAAAAGGTAATTCAAATTAATATATACAAAAAAGAGCACTTTTGAGTCTTCTTCTATTTTATGTAATTACAAAAGATAGTATTAATGCATATTGCTTCTCTTTTCTTCTCACATCTGATTTAAAAAGCATTGGTATAAAGCAATACATATATGATGTATTTTTGGATCTGTAACATATACAAATGTGATATATGTGCCAATACTAGCACAAAAGAAGCGAGTGAAAGTAAAGCTCTGTTGGGCTAAGGATACGATTACAGATGGTAATGTAAACCCACAGGAACAAATGAAGAGAAGCAGAAAGGATAAACAAAATGGGTAATACAAAAAAAGTTCTATGTCTAGAAATGTTGAATATCCCTTATCTGAAATGATTAGGGCCAGACGTGTTTTCAATTTGGGATTTTTTGAATTTTGGAATATATGCATTATACTTACCAGTTGAGCATCCCAAATCCAAAAATCCAAAATCCAAAATGCTCCACTGAGCATTTCCTTTGAGTGTCAAGTCAGTGCTCAAAAAGTCCCAAATTTTGGAGCATTTTGGATTTTGGATTTTCATGTTTGGATGCTCAACCTGTACTTGCTCGCCTTTCTTCTTTCAGCTTCTTTGAAAGCCAATTACATATAGTGGTAATGTTAGCAATGTATTGTTGGTTTGTAACATTTATAGAGGTTACTAAGGAGGTAACTCAAACAAGTATACTGAAAAAAATCACTAAGGAAATTAAAATGCTACATTAGAAAATACTCACTTAAGGCAAAAGAAAGCAATAATCACAAACTACAGAAACAAAAAGACATGAGACCCACAAAGGGGGGAAAAAAAAGGTAGACATAAATCCGACCATACCAATAATAACATTAAATGTGAATGGGCTAAACAACCAGAAGAAAAGACAAAGATAGTGAGACTGTTTTTTTAAAAAGATCCAACTATTTGCTATATACAGAATCTACACTTTAAATTCAGAGATACGACTAGATCGAAAGAAAAAAATATATATAATGCAAACAGCAACCACAAGAAAGCTAGAGTGACTATATACTAATAGCATACAAAACAGACTGAAACAAATTATTACTAGCTATAAAGGACATTTTATAATGATAAGCCATCAGGAAGACAAAACAACAAATATAAACAGAATGCACCTAATAACAAGGTACAAAAATTATGAAGCAAAAACTGACAGAAACGAAGGGAGAAATAGATAATTCAACAATAACAGTTGGAGACTTCAATGCCTCACTTTTTATAATCGACACAACAACTAGGCACAAGACCAAGAAGGCAATAAGACTTGTACACTATAAACCAATTAGACCTAACAGAATAGAACACTCCACCCAACAACGGAAGAATATACATTTATTTCAAGTGCTCACAGAACATTCTCCAGGATAGACTACATGCTAGCGAGGTCATAAAATAAACTTGAACAAATTTCCAAAGACTGAAATAATACAATGTTCTCAAGCCATAATGGAATGAAATAAGAAACTGATAAGAAAGAAATTGGAAAGCTAACTAATATGTGAAAATTAAACAATACACTACTAAATAATCAACAAGTCAAAGAAGAAATCAACAGGGAAATTGGAAAACAGTTTGAGAAGAATGGAAAGGAAGACACAATATACCAAAACTTATCAGATAAGGTAAAGCAATACCTAGAGAGAAATTGTGATGGTAAATGTCTGTATATATATTTTTAAATCTCAAATAGCCTAACCTTCTACCTTAAGCTACTAGAAAAAGAAGAGCAAACTACATCTAACACAAGCAGACAGAAGGAATTATTAGAGATTAGAAGTGAAATTAATGAGATCAAGGATAGAAAATCAATAAAAAATAATCAATGAAACCAAAAGGTAGTTCTCCAAAAAGGTCAATAAAATTAACAAATCTTTAGCTAAAATGACCGAGAAAAAAAGAGAGAGGACACAAATCACTAGAATTGGAAATAAAATAGGGGATATCACTAGTAATCTTACAAAAATAAAAAGGATTATAAAGGAACACTATGAACAACTGTATAGCAATAAATTACACAACTTAGAGAAAATGGGACCATCATTTACTGCTTGTGGGAATGTAAAATGGTGCAGCCATGCTAGAAAACAGTCTGGCTATTCTTCAAATGGTGAAACATAGGGTTATGACTTATACGGACAGCAACTCCACTCCTAGGCTATAAACCCCCCCAAAATAAAAATATGTCACACAAAAGTTTGTACATAAATGTTTAATGCAGCACAATTCATAACAGTCAAAATGTGGAAACAATCTCAGTAATGAATGGAGTAACAAAATGTAGAATATGCATGCGGTGGAATATTATTCAGTTATAAAAAAAGGAATGAGGTACTGATACACACTACAACTGTTGAATCTTTAAAATGTGGTAAGTGAAAGAAACCAGTCATAAGATTACATATTATATAATTCCATTTCTGTGTAATTTCCAGAACAGGCAAATTATAGAGATCAAAAGAAGATCAGTAGTTGCTTAGGGCTTGGGGCAGGATTGCTGGGGAGCTGGAGGAAGGAATGGTGATAGCTAAAAGATACAGTTTCTTTTTGAGGTGAATTTCCAAAACTTTGTTAGAAGAGACAAAGGGTTGACAGGTTACCTATTGGTACTATGCTGTCTTACCCACTAACACAGAATTATCTACCGCACCTACTCTTTCTCACCAAGACAAGTAGTATCACTTTAATTTGCTAATTTCCTTCCACTATACTGACAATATCACTAAGATTATCTGTCATTCTTTCCACTCTTTTCAACACTTTTAGAAATTCCTGGTATCTTGGAATTAACATCTCATGTTCACAGTTAGTTCTTGTTACAAATAAATTGGAAATTTGTCAGGCAGAAATTCCTAACGCATGAATCATCCCTTCTATTTGCTCTAATCTGTCTACAGACTATGGAAAACTTTAATAACCACTTGATCAAACTCAAAACTCACAAGATTGAAATTCATTAAAGAAGGTGAGTATAAACCCTGACTTTAACCAGGAAAACATTTCTATTCAAAACCAAACTCCAAGTTCTAAGCTTTTGGTGAAATATTTCCTAAGTTCTAAGAAATGAAGACATTTGAGAATATTTCTTTGAATCACAACATTGTAATCTAAATATAAGCCAAAGACAAAATTGGACACCACTTAAATGCCAACCAACAGGGGTTTGGTTAAATACATCAGGGCATATTCAATGAATGGAATATTGTGCAGCTGTCAAAAAGAATGAACTGGCTCTAAATGTGATGAGCAAAGAGTAGTAAACTCCCATTTGTTTTTTAAAAAATATATACATACATGGTTATGGTAGATACAGGAGGCAGATAAGGGAGGGTCCCAGAGAATCTCTAACCTGCTCCACAAGTGTTTACATCAGATGCTTTTGTGCAGATGAGGGAACCTAACCAAGGCCTTGTCTGGGCATGCCCACAGCAGATGGGGGCCCGCCTGTGCACTGGGAGAGCGGGGTGCAGTCGCCAGGAATGTGTGTCTTGTGCAGGGGGAAGAAGCCTGGGCTCTTCAGCTTGTGCATGTGGTGGCCTGGTATTTGATCTGTGAGGTGGGAGCCTGTTGGCAGAACCTCTTTTTTTGCTGAGAGCTTTCTTTTAATAACTTCTGCTCTCCTCACCTTTCAACGTATCTGCATAGCTAATTTTTTCCTAGTCATACAACAAGATTTTAGCTGAGCTAAGGAGCAAAAATCCTGCATCAGTTATACGTAGCAATAGTGTTGCCTTTGGACAGGGAAGATGCCTGTAAGACAGGGATAGGAGGCAAATTTTTCCCTATAACATTCTTGAGCAACTTTTGAATTTCCCATGTTTCTACATATCCAAATTTTATAAATGTACAAGTTATTACTTATTCAAAAAGTTTATTCTTAAATGTATATACTGTTACATTACCAAACTTTAAAATTCTCATTCTACATCAAAATTCTAAGGTACTAGTAAGAAGGCATCATGACTTAAATTTCTGTATATTGCTTCATATATATACTGTAGGCAATCTAAAGTAGTGAAACTCACCATAAATCTATAAATGAGACTTTTAAAAATTAGTAGTATAAAACAAGGCATTGCATTACTGCAAGGTTAACGAAATGACCAAGGTGAGTCTGTGCAACAAGCCAGCTAGGAATTCTGCATAGTCCCAGTGTAAGATAAAAATCCATCCAGGTCCCAAATGCAGTTTGACAGGGGCAGCTTCCATTCCGACTTAAGTTCAAACTCAGCCAATCACAAATAGATATTCCAAATTCACTGCATCAAAAGGCCCATTTATGTAGAGTTTTAATGTATTTATTGATACTTTTGTTCTGGGAATATTATGTTAATAGAGTGATATAAAACTACTTAAATTATTTATTACTTAATTATATGTATGCTATGCCAGTACTTTACATTCACTTTATATAATTGTTTCCAAATAACTCCATGGCAATGTGACATCAGAGAGGCTTGTATGTCATTCACTTTCCATTCTGCTTAAAAAAAAAAAAAGTGTCAATAAACTTAAGAATTTTCTGTTTTATAATTTTCAAATATGTTTGTTCTCAAAGAAAACTGAAGGCTTCAAATGCTGTTTGATATAAAATGCAAGTTTTGCTTAAAGTAACTCTCATAATTTGAAAACATATTCTCAGGAATTAAGGATTAAGAACAGCAGGCATTTGATTATGAATCTTTTCTCTCCCTCTCTTTTCTTCAACTCCCCAAAATATAAAAATCAACAAGGAAAACAAAGGCACACAGGACCTAGATCTTCAGCATACAAGGAAACAAAAAACACTGCAACTTTCAAATTACCTCTAAGTAGAGATAAAAAGAAAAAATTTCAACAGATTTCCTGTAGCCTTCCAGCTGCTATAAGCTTATAAGGATGAAAAGTAAATAAAAGGAGTCTTATTAAAAGACTACACACAAAAAAGTAGAGAGTAACAGAGGAACTGGAGGAAGTACAGCCAAAATTACTCCCAGAAAACAAAAGTGCAATAATAATGCCAAAATATTATACAGGACTTGGTAGTCCATAGCCTTGGCTATGGGAAGAAGTTTGAAAATGGAAGGAACCAGAAATGGCTGCCTTGGAGAAGCAAGATGTGTACACGTGTACACACGTAAAAGTATGTGGACTCCTTGCAGACAAGCCAGTAAAGAGAAAGAAGAAAGTAATAAAGAGAAATTAAAGACCCTATAGAAATCAAAGAGAAACAAGACATGCCAATTCTTCCTTCACTAAAAACACCACCATTTATAAACAAAGAGCATAGCAGAGGGTAGAAGTGTCAGGAAAGAACACTCTCAAAATAGGAGCCCTTTCCAAGTAACAAATAGGACTAGAAAAAGGCAGATCAGATCTGTAAACAAAACAACAACAAAAGTCAGAAAACGCCAATAAAAACATTACTATTGGTGAAAAGTCTCCACCCTAAAACCAGCCACGATCCTGAAGAAAGCTGTAATACAACATGAATTAAATATCATCAATCAAGCAACAGGGATATGAAAAAATACCTTGAATCAGAAATACAAACAAACAAAAACCAACAACAAGAAATGAAACAAGAGCTGACTAACCTGAGGAAAGAAACAGAACCAAAAAAAGGCACATAAAAAGTAAAGGCTATGTTATAAACTACCCAAAGGAGAATACAAAATAGATTCAAATTAAAACTTAATACAGGGCATTGAAAAAAAAAAACCAGAAAAATAATCAAGAGAATGAAAATTAAGAAGTCAGAGAAAAAGGGTCAGAGAAAAAGTGACTGAAACGGAAGACTAGCAAAGAAAGTCAAACATATGTGTATAATCAATGTCCCTGAGGATGAAAACTGAAACAATGAAAAAAAAAAAAACCCTAATATTTAACACTACAATCCAAAAAAAACTTTACAGAAATAAAAGGAGACCTGAGTCTACAAATAGAAAGGGTCCACTGGGTACTGAAGCAAAATAACCCAGAACTATCAACTCTAAGTTGCAAAAGTATTAGACTTAACAATAAAGAAAAAAAATTCTCAAGGCCTCCAGGCAAAAAGAGAAAATTAGCCTACTAAGAAAATTAAACAGGTATCATATTTCTTTAAAATAATATATAAAACAAAGTAACAGTGGAAACAGCATTTTAAAGAAACTTAAAGAAATTAAAGACCAAAAGGTGTATTCATTCAAGCTGTCCTTCAAGTATCACAGCCACAGAAAACCAGTTTGGAACATTCCAGAACTCTGGGGATATATAAATGTGCCTTTCCTGAGGAACCTACCAAAGGATGATCTTCATTTAAGCAAAGAATAACTAGTGAAACTTTACAAAAGAACTGACATTGAGTATTTCATCTCTTTAATTGTAGACAAAGACTAAAAAAAGGGTGAGTCATGGGTTAAAAAACAAAAACGTACTTTGTTTTTCAAATAAAAGAGCAAATCCATATATAGTAAATACCATATATGGAAACAGAATGGAAAGCATTTCAAATGCTTTAATATTTACTATATTTTTCATTATACCGATCATGTTATAGCATCTAAAATAGGAGAAAGTTATTTGTTGAAAAAAATCATTATGAAAAATTCATTAACACAAAACAAGACAAACACATTAAACTTAATATGGTTAATCATGTATAGAACTTAGTCGGATGGAGAAAATAGGTTTTTGGATAGTAATACTTTCAAGGTTGTCATCAAATGATTTAACTGAAGTAAAAGAAATTTTTTTAAAGCTCAAGAAAAGTTTATGATTCACATTTAAGGCAGGAAGTTATTACACAGGTAGGTCAAAATAGCAGATAAAATACATTTTACATAAGAATATGATTTCATATAAATTTACTATTTCAATCATGCTGTCTCCTGGCCTATATTAAAATAACTCTACATTCACAAACTGAAATGGGGATTAGGGACCATAAATTGTAAAGATCATTGATATCAAAATAATAAGCAGCTACAATAGTATTTACTACACTAAATTGTTCAGCATAATCTCAATCCTTATAACACACTTATGAAGATGAATAATTTTATTATTCCCATTTTATGGCTGAGGACATTGGGCACTGAAAATTATCTAACTTATACAAAGTCATGGAAATATAAGTAGTAGAATCAGGATGGAAATCCAGATCTGATAGACTTCATGGTTCATGCTCTTATATCAGTATGCTATGTTGCATGTACTTTGTAATAAAATCTCATTTAACTATAGTAATTTAGTCTCATGAATTTTAAATAAACCATATCTCTTCTTATATTTCTTTTTTCTTTTTTTTTTTTGAGACAAAGTCTCACTCCATCACCCAGGCTGGAGTGTAGTGGCACAATCTAGGCTCACTGCAGTCTGTAATCTCTGCCTCCCGGGTTCAAGCGATTCTTGTGCTTCAGCCTCCGGAGTAGCTGGGATTACAGGCATGCACCACCACACCCGACTAATTTTTGTATCTTTAGTAGAGACGGGGTTTCGACATGTTGGTCAGGCTGGTCTTGAACGCCTGACCTCAAGTGATCCACCTGCCTCAGCCTTGCAAAGTGCTGGGATTACAGGTGTGAGCCACCACGCCCAGCCCAATCTCTTATAGTTCTTTGCTTACTTTACTATAATAAGTTTGTCCCTTCCTTAAATTCATACAGTTAGTGACTACCTACAGAGGTAATCCAGTCTTTTAGATAAAAGTTCAAACCATTTTAAAAGGCATGAAAAGACCAAATTATCTCTCGAACTACCCTGTAGCCCTTACCATTCTGCTCCTAGACCTGCTGCCTGTTCTGCTCCACAATTAAACCTTACATTCCAGTCATACTGAAAAACCAGCAGCCTCGTAATGAGGCAGACATGGCCCTTTCTCATTTCTAAGCCCACCAACATGATGGTCATTCTGCAGGGCAACTCCCCTCTTCTGTCTTCCCTCAACTTGACCTGTAATTATTTTCTTCTTATCAACCTCAAAGACCACTTTAGGTATGGCCTCTCTGGGGAAGCTTTTGTAAGCACCTATCAACTTCATCTTGTTTATATTTCTTCTGCATTTTACTTGATCATGTAATTTGTCACGCTGTTGTGTAACTGTCTGTTATTATCTGTCTCAAATGTCCCAGCATAATGTCTAGCAACTAGAATTTTTAAAAGGCTAACTGACGGGAGAAAAAAAAGTATAATGTGGCTATTTGAAAAAAAATTATTTATATTTATAGAGTTGACTCCAATTATGTAAATATCAATAATGTAATGAAAAATTATGAGTTTTAATAGCTATTTTTGTTATTCAACTTGACTTCTAATGGCAAAAAGTTACATTCCTCTAATTTGTAGATGATGCATTAGTATAAGAAGTCCCAGAATAATATTAAGTAACTACATTATTTTAAATGAATTTAGGATTATTTTTCTTATTACAAATTTAGTTTTGTTTTTTCATAGAAGAGTATGCTGATCAGAAAAGGAACAAACTGAGTAAACTGGTGAGATACCTTGACAAAGGTCTGTCATTGGTTACCATGAAAAACATCTAAGCAATACTACTGGTCATCAGCCAAACAACTGATCTCTACCACATCACTAAGAAACATAGTTTATTATACTTTCCCTCTTTGATGATGTTACTGTCAAAGAATAGAATTTATGCCTAACATCTTAGTTTATTGTACCTGCTCTTTTATTCATGAATATAGCTAAATGTTACCAAAATATATCTTCTGCAGCTTGGACCACCTTCTGAAGTGAATAATGAGCTCCTCTGTTAATCTAGAAACACTTGTTCATTTTAATTTATTTCTCTGAATTTAAGGAATGTCCCTCTCCCACCCTAAAAACTGAAAAATAAGCCCATGTTTACTTTATCCATACAATTCACCATGCCTACATAATAATTATTTTAAGGTTACTTCTTTCCAGATCTGCACAGGACTTAAATGTTTTAGATGAGATGAACTACATTCAAATCTACCCAGCATTAAGTAACCAAGCAAATGATACTGTTTGTGTAGTGAAAAATTAAAAGACCAACAAAAGTTAAAAATATATGTGAACCAGCAGAATTTTAAATTCCACTTCTAATAGTAATTAAATTTATAAAATACATAATTATAGAAAGACAAGACAATAAGATAATGCTTTATTAATCCTTTCCCCCGATAATTCTGACAAGATTTAAGAATACTATAATACAAAATGTCAAAATAAACCATTTTAAATCCTAATGACCACTTTTCCTGAAATTCATTAAAAATTCTAAAATAAAAATTAAAAGATCAAGCTGTCTCTAGAAACATAAAAAAGCAAAATGTAAGAGGAAGTTTAATCAGATGTTCTCATAATAAAACTTTATAGTCTTAAAATAATAAAAATTTAAAAAATTCCTTAAACCTATAAAACATGTCTTTCAAAGATCTGATGTCACAATATAAAGATTTTCACAAAACTGCATGACTAACCTGTATTTTTTCTTAATAAATTTACGGTTATATTTACCTTCAGATCCCATGATGAAGTGATGGATATCAGGGCCTGTTGACATACGAGGTCCTTGACAGCTTTTTTCTATTATACCTCTAGGTGTTACCATTTTTATATGAACCACCTGTTTAATACAATACACGATGTAAATTCTAGACATCTGTTAGTGAATGTGTGTCTATGTACAGATATTTATATATATTTATGTAAAACCTACTTTTAAAGTATTGGGTTAAGTAATAAATTGTGATGCTTTTAAGAATTCTGGTATCTTTTAGTAATTTTTAGACTAAAGTTAAATTTGTATATAACCTTAAAAGAGGGAAAAACCATTCTAAGATTGTACATCTCTTGATTTAAAGTGGTTTAAGTATATTTATTATCTTAAGAACAACAGAATAACACATTTATTTAAACCAAATTTAGGGTTATCCATATGGCACAGAACTAAAGGACTCAAAAACTAAGCAATAATCATAACCTTTATGAAGCATATTATTCAGGTCAGGCACTAATCTAGACACTTAGAATTCTAAGAAAAAAATTATTCTCCCTTTATCCCCACCTTCAATCCCACTTAGTAGAAAACAGTGAAAAGAATTAAATATTAATTATGATAAGGTCAAATTGGGATGAAGCAGTAGAAACAATGACTGAATTTAAGAGAAGGAAAGAGATGTGTGACTCATACAAATGAGAAAGTAAGTATACTAGGGAAGGAGGATCACTCTAAAAATAGTTCCTGAGATCTGAATCAGAAGTGGTTAGGTAAAAATCCAAAATATTTTTAGAATGAATTTTGGACAGATAAATAACAACAGTCTATTTATTATTGAAGGAAATGAGCAGAGAACATCAATAAGCAATTCACAAAATACAAAATAAAAATTGCCAATGAGGACCCTTTAAAAGTTTACATTCATTAGCAATTAACAAAATACAAAAACATAAATAAAACGTCCAGTAAAATACAAAGATTCTCATGGTGTTAGTGAGAATGTCAATTGGTACAAAATTGTTCTAAGGCAATTTGGCTGTAAGGATCCAAAGTCTAAAATGTATAAACTTCTTGATCCAACAAATCGACTAAAGGAGCTTACCCAAAGAAAATGATTAAAGATGTATACCAAAGAAATTTTAAAAAGAATATTTTCCCTTTATTTTCTGTAATTTTGAAATCAAGAATTTTAATGTTCATTAAGAGGGAGTTAAATAAACCATGCATTCTCAATAAAAGAATTACATAACTCTTTAAAAACGATGGTGCAAACCTGTTCATTTACATGTTAATATATTGATGACATAATTTAAAGAGCAGATTAAACACATATGGTCCTCTTTTTTATATTAAAAACTAAATATATTCATGTGCTTATCGCATGTCTAGAAACGGTTCTAGAAGTGATGGCACCAGCAGCCCATCTGGAGTGGCTGCTGCAAAGACATCGGCTGCAGAGGGGGTGGCATGACCAGGGCTGTGAGCCAACGGGAGCTGGAAACAGGTAGAAGCCCCACTCCCTTCCTAGTTGGCAGAGCAAAACCGCGCACTCCTGAGTGCAGCTGTGGCAGCCCAGCTGTGGCTCTGGACCCAGGCATCCCTGTGCTCTTGGGGGCCAGAAGCACGCAGGAATCCCACCCTCCTGGACACAGCTGCAGCCACCCAGCTGCGGCTGCAGACCCAGGCATCTCTACACTCTTGGGGGCCTGGGAAGCCCCCGGCCCCTGCAGGCTCAGAAGTGCCTGCTTCCACCGCCTGGCTTCTCCCCATTCCAGCTTCTGCTCCAATCTTGGAGAAAAGTTGAGGCCGAGCCTGCTCGCAACCCAGCCAGGTGTGCGCATGCTCAGGGTAGTGCAGACATGCCACCCCCTGCTGCCTCAGCCCCCTCTGGACTTTGGGCACCAATGAGCATAGAAGGGAGGATAAGTGCGGGCTGAGGGCAGCTTGGCACTGGCCTGCAGGAGGCTCTTAGCATGAACAGCCTGGGCATCTGGACACCATAAACAGCGGCAGGAGGCAGACAGGCTCCTGGGCGGAAATGGGCGGTCCCTGGTGAAACCCCACCTTCAAGCCAGGAAGGGCCTGACGCCTGGGGACTGGGCTGCCAGTTCCATGGACTGGAGTGGGAACTTATGATGCTTTTCTGGGATTGCCCATAACCACCCATGGACCAATCAGCACACCCTTCCTCCCCTCTGAACCCCATAAAAACCCAGGACTCTGCCAGAATTAGGCAGATGCCAGGATGACCTGTCTGCAGATAGGAGCTACCCACTGTGGATCTCCTTTCTGCTGAGAGCTGACACTCATCAGGATGCCCTGCCTATGGAGAGGAGCTACCCACTGTGGATCTCCTTTCTGCTGAGAGCTGACACTCATCAGGATGCCCTGCCTATGGAGAGGAGCTACCCACTGTGTGTCTCCTCTCTCCTGAGGGCTAAACACTCATCAGGACGCCCTGCCTGTGGAGAGGAACTACCCACTGTGGGCTCTCTGCTGAGAGCTGGATGCTCATCAGGATGGCCTACCTGCGGAAAGGAGCTACCCAATACGGGTCTCCTCTGAGCTGTTTTGTCAACTCAATAAAGCAATCCGTCACCTTGCTCACCCTCCACTTGTCTGCATACCTCATTCTTCCTGGATGTGGGACAAAAACTCAGGACCCGCCGAATGGTGGAACTGAAAGAGCTGTAACACAAACAGGGCTGAAACACGCCCCTTGTTCACCCCATGGAGGGCAATGAGAAGGAAAGAGAGGAAAGAGAAGGAGAGAAGAGCTGTGGCCCTTCAAGGAGCCCAGACCTAGGAGCTCCCTGAGCCAGGGCTATGGCACACTCTTTGGGGCTCTGCAGTCCCTGGCATCTCCAAGCTTCCAGGCACCACCACATTCCCTGGTGCCACCAATGGAAGCTGCTTGCAGTATGCCTGGTCCAGCCGCAGCCTTGTAGGGAGCTGATGCCTGGAGCTGCCCATCCTGCCACAGCTGGCGTGCCTGGCTGTGTGCTGTGGCCAGACTCCACACTCACTCATTCACACACCTCACTGCTCTGCCTGGATCGCCGTTGGCAAGCATGGGATCCAGATCAGTAGCATGAGCCAAGCACAGCCTGCCAGGCCGAGTGGGCTGAACAAGCCCAGTGGGCCCAAGCAAAACTTGGGCAAACATGCCGCCAGCCAGAGGTTTCTGGCTAAAAAAGTGACACCCCAAGAACCCCATGACAGAAGGATGAATATGAAGATGTTAAAAGTGTTCAAAATGATATGTATTTAATATACATAGAACACTTAAAATAAAAATAGGGTCTTGCTTTGTCACCCAGGCTGGAGTGCAGTGATGGGATGATAGCTCACTGTAACTTCAAACTCCTGGGCTCAAGCAATTATCCCACTCCAGCCTCCTGAGTAGCTAGAACTACAAGCATGTGCTACCATGCCCAGCTAATTTTTTAATTTTTTGTACAGATGACGTCTTGCTCTGTTGCCCAGGCTGGTCTCCAACTCCTGGCCTCAAGCCTTGTCCTCTCAAAGTGCTGGGATTACAGGTGTGAACTACCATGCCCAGCTATAGCATACATTTTTTATACTTCTGTAATGAATATTTTTAAATAAAAAATAAGTTTCTAATTGCTTGAATTGTCTATTCACAATTATAATTTTAAAAGAAGCATTTTCTTCAGAAAATTCTTCAAAATGAAATGCTCACTGCATCATACTTTACTTTCTTTTGTGAAGATCCAGTATTTTTAGTTTGGTTTTGTCACTACAGAGTTCAATGTTTTTCCTCTAACAATGCTTCATAACTGAAGAATGTAGCAAGGCTCCTTTCATAGAAGCAGTGGATTACCGCTAATAGTGATGAGCTTCAGCTCTGTAACACTAGCACAAGGAAGTGTAATCAGATATGCTCAGGAAATCCATTAGTGAAGAGACATTCACTAAATTAAGAAGTATTTGAGACGGACTATAGTTGGAATTCCTTAAAATGACCTTGAAAACAAGTGGGAACCAGAATTTAAGATGAAAAGTATATCCCATTGTACACAGACTTCTGACTCTTCAGATGTTAAAACTTTTAAATTTTTAAAAAATTTGGACTAAACAACTATCTTCAACTTTTTTCAAAGTTAAATAAGCTATGAGCATCATTACTTACTGTGCTTTAATTAAATATGCACTGATGTTAAGAAATATATTAACACGTTCTTTAATTTTTTCATGGGTTCCATTGTAGCTACATGTATTAAAAGAATATCAACTTTAGAAAATTTTCACAAAAGCAAACAATATAAATTAAGACAGCTTCAGAGGATACTATATATTGCAGAGTTAAAAATTTAAGTTAAAAATAAAATGGCTGGCTGGGCACAGTGGCTCATGCCTGTAATTCCAGCACTTTGAGAGGCCGAGGTGGGAGGATTACCTCAGGTCAGGAGTTCGAGACCAGCCTGGCCAACATGGAGAAACCCTATCTCTACTAAAAATAGAAAATTAGCTGGGCATGGTGGCGCATGCCTGTAATCCGAGCTACTCCAGAGGCTGAGGCAGGAGAATCGCTTGAACCCGGGAGGCAGAGGTTGCGGTGAGCTGAGATTGCGCCACTGCACTCCAGCCTGGGCAACAAGAATGAAATTCTGTCTCAAAAACAAACAAAAAAATAAAATAAAATAAAATTTGCTAAGTAATTATTAATGCAAATAATTACAGTAGGATGTACACTTATAATTTGTATCCCTTAAATATCTCCAAAAAACGATTAAAATAAATTACATGATTTCGCAGTGCTAAATGTAGCTGTTTACCAAATATTTGCTTAACTCTGATAAAGTCCTTAATAATCCAATAGCAAAAGGATCAAATTTTCTCCCCAAAACTGAATTTAGATTATTTTAATTGCAAAAAGAAAAATGTGCTTTTCTAAATGCTTTGAATAAAGAAAAATAAATAGGATAATGAAAATATTTAAAAAGTATTCACAATATAGACAAAAGTTTTTAATTCCTCAGTGTTAACTATAAAGAACCAATATATTTTATTAAAGATTTAAAATTCCTATCAACAAAGATATTGATGAAAATGTGGAAACTTTAGATTTCAAAAGCAAAGCTAAATAGCTCCAGGAATAATGTTGGGAACATCACTTTAATAGTCTCAAATTAAAGTTCTTTTAAACTACTATGAAAATATTGACGATAAGGAAACAGCATTTATGAAGCACCTACTACACACCAGAGATTTTGAGTTTTCATTTTATGTCCTTTACTCCTCACAATAATTCTATACAGCAAATATCATTATTCTATTTTACAGAAGAGGAAACTGAAGTTTAGAAAGGTAAACCAATTTGTATAAATTCACACAACTAATCACTGAAAAGGCAACAAATGATACCTAATCCCTAACTAGGGTGCCCAGAGTTATATACTATTATTATACTAACTCCCAGCAAAGTGGCACCATATCAGCTACAAAAAGTAGTGTGCCCATAAAACATGACAGGTCATACCACTACTTGGTAGAACAATTTCAATCAGTCTCTTTAATTCTATATAGGAAAAATTACTTTCAGAAAAATCCAAAATCTCCTAAGGAAACAGAGTAGCAAAAACAAAATCATCTAAGTAAATGGACTAAAATCACAGTAGAGTTGAAGACTTCATTTCCACGAGGCTTGTAAAATAGTATTTGTATACAGACATCCCTCAGTATCCCCACAGAACTGGTTCTAGGACCTTCGAGGATAACAAAATCCATAGTACTCAAGTCCCTTACATAAAACAGCACAGTATTTGCATAAAACCTATGCACATCCTCTCCTATGCTTTAAATCATTTTAGAATATTTATAAATAATACAATGTAAATACTATGTAAATTGTTGTTGTACTACATTTTTTGTATTATTTTCCCTGTGGTATTGTTATTTTTTTTTTCCAGATATTTTTGAGCTGCATTTGGTTGAATTTGTGGATACAAAACCAGTGGATATAGAGAGCTGACTGTATTTTATGAGCTGGATACTGTGAAACATCTACAAAGCTTAAAATGTAGTCACCTGAAAAGGGGCATCCTTAAATAATGACCACAGCTGTGTTTTGACTAACTTTCTACTATACATGTCCAATGTTATTACAGTCAAAACGAGTATATTTATGGGAGGGCGGAATCTACCATCCAACTCTTTTTTTTTTTTTTTTTTTTTTTTGAGACAGAGTCTCACTCTGTCGCCCAAGGCTGTAGTGCAGTGGCACAATTTCGGCTCACTACAAGCTCCGCCTCCCAGGTTTCATGCCATTCTCCTGCCTCAGTCTCCCGAGTAGCTGGGACTACAGGAGCCCGCCATGACACCCGACTAATTTTTTTTTGTATTTTTAGTAGAGACGGGGTTTCACCATGTTAGCCAGGATGGTCTTGATCTCCTGACCTCATGATCTGCCCACCTTGGCCTCCCAAAGTGCTGGGATTACAGGTGTCAGCCACCATACCCGGCCCCAACTCTTAATTTTTAAAGGCTTCTAATCATTTTATAATAATATCTATATACTAATCAATTATTACATAATAACTAGAAAAATATTTACCAGGTCCTCGATATTGCCATAGATATTCTTCTTCATGCCTGATGCCCGAGTAGATACCCATCCTCCTACAGTACTGAACTCCAGGGAATCTGGTTCATGACCTGTACAATAACCACTTTCTTTAAGCTGAAAAACAAAAATTTAACATTTTACAGTGAAAATGGTCCCATTACATACAGCACTCAACACATTAACTCCTCCCACTTTAAAATTTCCATATGTCATTGATATTTGAATTTATTAATTCCTACATAGTAAAAAAAAAAAAAAAAAGATACTTTTATCACACTAGTCCTAAAAATTTTTTTAAAGCTTTTGCCTAGTGGAAAATGTTACAAGATTAAAATATGTAGGCCAAAAGAAGTTCTATTTTTCACAGGTTCACCAGATAATCATACTCCTTACATCCTTTTGTTTTAAGGCCAGCTGTCCTTCCCCATTTTTTTTTCTACAAAGAGATAATTTAAATATTTATGGAGATCAGTTTATGCTTAAATAACTGCCAACTTTACCTAAACATTTTCAATAAATAAAGCACTTAATCTCTTGTTCTCTCTACCCTAATGTAATATGCAGCAGGCCTGCAGAAAATCCGAGCAAATTGCCTGTACTTAATTCTTTCAAGGAGTCATGTGTTTTAATGTACAGGCATCTGGCTAGGTTTCCTGCATGTAATACCGTCATTTATTTGTGATGCAGATCATGCATTACTGTACATTAAATGGTCACTTGTTTCTCATTTTTCTACATTATCTTGGCTTTGCCATCTGCACAGCACCTGAGATTGAATAGATGCCCTTTACTGCAACACCACCAAAGCCATTCCAATGAAATCATTTTAAAGACTCAGCCATCTCTTCTCAAACGGTACAGACACCACCATCTGCATACCCGCTGGCTGCTACACTCAAGCCCATCAATCTGTGTTGACCATTTTGATAGTCATCCAGTTAAGCAACTGTTCTATTTTTCAAGTAAGCCACGCAGAGATGTAGAATATGTCAGCCACGTCTGTATATTTGTATTTAAGTATGGTGTGAAAGTTGTAATCTGAAATATGAAAGCCTATTAGGTTAAATATAATTTGTTAGGTTTTGCATATCAGCAATACAAATTCTCTATCTATTCTAATTTTGCTGCTAGGAAAACAAGATTTTAAAAGACATCAACCGTTATATAATAAAAGTTTCTCCATTAAATATTCAATATATTATTTAGTTTTAAGAGGTTAATATCCATCTATAAGAAAGAAGCTTAAATAAATGGCTGAAGAGGTTAAAATGAAGATTATCAGACTGTTACATTATATTTCTTCCCTAACTCCATCTCCAAACAGAATACTATGAATTATTTTCTCTTAAAACACTACTGTTACTCGATTTTCTTTTAAAACATAACCTTTTACTCAATTTTATGAAATTGGGAAAAGAAGAAAAGACATTCATGGAGCCCTAAGATGTGCCAGGTACTGAAAAGAGAGGTTTCACATACTGTCATGACAAAACAAACTTCGACATTATACAGAAGCAAATCATTAAGTACACACTTTAACTATTTCTTTTTTTTTGTAAGTGTGTTAATTCATTTAATCTGCTCAACAACCCTATGAAGCTGACACTATTATTATTCCTATTTTCACAGATGGGAAACAGTTAAATCACCTGTTTTAACTGATGGTTCCCCAAGTGGTACCTCTTACTTGCGTTTTTTTTATCATTATACTTTAAGTTCTGGCGTACATGTGCAGAACGTACAGTTTTGTTACATAGTTATACACACACCATGGTGGTTTGCTGCACCCATCAATCCATCATCTACATGAGGTATTTCTCCTAATGTTATCCCTCCCCTAGCCTCCCACCCCCCCGCAGGCCCCAGTGTGTGATGTTCCTCTCCCTGTATCCATGTGTTCTCATTGTTCAACTCCCACTTATAAGTGAGAACATGCGGTGTTTCGTTTTCTGATCTTGTGATAGTTTGCTGAGAATGATGGTTTCCAGCTTTATCCATGTCCCTGCAAAGGACATGAACTCATCCTTTTTTATGGCTGCATAGTATTCCATGGTATATATGTGCCACATTTTCTTAATCCAGTCTATCATTGATGGACATTTGGGTTGGTTCCAAGTCTTTGCTATTGTGAATAGTGCTGCAATAAACATACATGTGCATGTGTCTGTATCATAGGCTAATTTATAATCCTTTGGGTATATACCCAGTAATGGGATTGCTGGGTCAAATGGTATTTCTAGTTCTAGACCCTTGAGAAATTGCCACACTGTCTTCCACAATGGTTGAACTAATTTACACTCCCACCAACAGCATAAGAGCATTCCTATTTTTCCACAACCTCTCCGGCATATGTTGTTTCTTGACATTTTAGTGATTGCCATTCTAACTGGCGTGAAATGGTATCTCATTGTGGTTTTGATTTGCATTTCGCTGATGACCAGTGATGATGAGCATTTCTTCATATGTCTGTTGGCTGCATAAATGTCTTCTTTTGAGAAGTTTCTGTTCATATCCTTTGCCCATTTTTTGATGGGGTTCTTTTTTTCTTGTAAATTTGTTTATGTTCTTTGTAGATTCTGGATATTAGCCCTTTGTCAGATGGATAGATTGCAAAAATTTTCTCCCATTCTGTAGGTTGCCTGTTCACTCTGGTGATAGTTTCTTTTGCTGTGCAGAAGCTCTTTAGCTTAATTAAATCCCATTTGTCAATTTTGGCTTTTGTTGCCATTGCTTTTGGTGTTTTAGACATGAAGTCTTTGCCCATGCCTATGTCCTGAATGGCATTGCCCAGGTTTTCTACTAGGATTTTTATGGTCCTAGGTCTTGCATTTAAGTCTTTGATCCATCTTGAGTGGATTTTTGTATAAGGTGTAAGGAAGGGGTCCTGTTTCAGTTTTCTGCATATGGCTAGCCAGTTTTCCCAACACCATTGATTAAATAGGGAATCTTTCCCCCATTACTTGTGTGTATCAGGTTTGTCAAAGATCAGATGGTTGTAGATGTGTGGTGTTATTTCTGAGGCCTCCGTTCTTTTCCATTGGTCTATATATCGGTTTTGGTACCAGTATTGTGCTGTTTTGGTTACTGTGGCCTTGTAGTATAGTTTGAAGTCAGGTAGCATGATGCCTCCAGCTTTGTTCTTCTTGCCCAGGATTGTCTTGGCTACGTGGGCTCTTTTTTCATTCCATATGAAGTTTAAAGTAGTTTTTTCCAATTCTGTGAAGAAAGTAAGTGGTAGCTTGATGGGAATAGCATTGCATCTACAAATTACTTTGGGCAGTATGGCCATTTTCATGATATTGATTCTTCCTATCCATGAGCATGGAATGTTTTTCCATTTGTTTGTGTTCTCTCTTATTTCCTTGAGCAGCGGTTTGTAGTTCTCCTTGAAGAAGTCCTTCACATCCCTTGTAAGTTGTATTTCTAGGTATTTTATTCTCTTAGTAGCAATTGTGAATAAGAGGTCACTCATGATTTGGCTCTCTGTCTGTTACTGGTGTATAGGAATGCTTGTGATTTTTGCACATTGATTTTGTATCCTGAGACTTTGCTGAAGTTGCTTATCAGCTTAAGGAGATTTTGGGCTGAGACGATGGGGTTTTCTTTTTTTGTTTGTTTTTGTATTTTTTTTTTTTTTTTTTTTAGTAGAGACGGGGTTTCACCGTGTTAGCCAGGATGGTCTCGATCTCCTGACCTCGTGATCCGCCCGCCTCGGCCTCCCAAAGTGCTGGGATTACAGGCGTGAGCCACTGGGTCCGGCCGATGATGGGGTTTTCTAAATATACAATCATGTCATCTGCAAACAGAGAAAATTTGACTTCCTCTCTTCCTATTTGAATACCCTTTATTTCTTTCTCTTGCCTGACTGCCCTGGCCAGAACTTCCAATACCATGTTGAATAGGAGTGGTGAGAGAGGACATCCTTGTCTTGTGCCAGTTTTCAAACAGAATGCTTCCAGCTTTTGCCCATTCAGTATGACATTGGCTGTGGGTTTGTCCTAAATAGCTCTTAATTTTTTGAGATACGTTCCATCGATATCTAGTTTATTGAGAATTTTTAGCATGAAGGGGTGTTGAATTTTATTGAAGGCCTTTTCTGCATCTATTGAGATTATCATGTGGTTTTTATCACTGGTTCTGTTTATGTGATGGATTACGTTGATTGATTTGCGTATGTTGAACCAGCCTTGCATCCCAGGTATGAAGCCAACTTGCTCGTGGCAGATAAGCTTTTGATGTGCTGCTGGATTCATTCGTTTTGCCAGTATTTTATTAAGGATTTTCGCATCAATGTTCATCAGGGATATTAGCCTGAAATTTTCTTTTTTTGTTGTGTCTCTGCCAGGCTTTGATATCAGGATGATGCTGACCTCATAAAATGAGTTAGGGAGGAGTCCCTCTTTTTCTATTGTTTGGAATAGTTTCAGAAGGAATGGCACCAGCTCCTCTTTGTATCTCTGGTAGAACTCAGCTGTGAATCCGTCTAGTCCTGTACTTTTTTTGGTTGGTAGGCTATTAATTACTGCCTCAATTTCAGGACTTCTTATTGGTTTATTGAGGGATTCGACTTCTTCCTGGCTTAGACTTGGGAGGGTGTTATGTGTCCAGGAATTTATCCATTTCTTCTAGATTTTCTAGTTTATTTGTGTAGAGGCGTTTATAGTATTCTCTGATGGTAGTTTGTATATCTGTGGGATGAGTGGTGATATCCCCTGTATCTTTTTTTATTGCATCTATTTGATTCTTCTCTCTTTTCTTCTTTATTAGTCTGGCTAGAAGTCTATTTTGTTGATATTTTCAAAAACAAGCTCCTGGATTCATTAATTTTTTGAAGGGTTTCTTGTGTCTCTATCTCCTTCAGTTCTGCTCTGATCTTAGTTATTTCATGTCTTCTGCTAGTGTTTGAATTTGCTGTTGCTTCTCTAGTTCTTTTAATTTTGATGTTAGGGTGTCAATTTTAGATCCTTACTGCTTTCTCTTGTGGGCATTTAGTGCTATAAATTTCCCTCTACACGCTGCTTTAAATGTGTCCCAGAGATTCTGGTACATTGTGTCTTCGTTCTCACTGGTTTCAAAGAACATCTTTATTTCTGCCTTCATTTCGTTATTTACCCAGTAGTCATTCAAGAGCAGGTTGTTCAGTTTTCAAGTAGTTGTGCAGTTTTGAGTGAGTTTCTTATTCCTGAGTTCTAATTTGATTGCACTGTGGTCTGAGAGATTGTTTGTTATGATTTCTGTTCTTCTGCATTTGCTGAGGAGTGTTTTACTTCCAATTATGTGGTCAATTTTAGAATAAGTGCAATGAGGTGCTGAGAAGAATATATATTCTGTTGATTTGGGGTGGAGAGTTCTGTAGATGTCTATTAGGTCCGCTTGGTCCAGAGCTGAGTTCAAGTCCTGAATATCCTTGTTAATTTTCTGTCTCGTTGATCTGTCTAGTATTGACAGTGCGGTGTTACACTTTATTTCTATCAGTATATCCAATATTATATATACGATTAATTTGTTTCTTTTGTCTGGTAGGTTACTTCATTATCTTCTCCAATTACAAGCAGGTACTATATACCAGGAATTGTGTAAAGCAAAAGATAAAGATACCAAAAAAACCAGATGTTCCCCATGCTGAATGAGCTCTACCACACCAATTTAAATTTACTTCTTTGTTTAAAATCTTACTAACTTCCTACTAAATAAGTGAAGAAAGTGTAATGGTTGAAAACCTGGGTTTTTCTTGCCAAAAAGTTTAAGAAAACAAACAAAAATCCCTGGGTTTGAAACTTGTCATTTACGGTTGCTAGAAAATTTGCATACCACAGTATACCACAATATGCAAATTTAGTGAGAAACAATTGCTGGTGCATAGTAAGTGCTTAATAAATGGTATCTAAGATCATATACATTTAGCCACTTTCTCCTATAAGGTCTCTGTCTCTGTTAATGCCATTAGCTGGTAAGAAAAATTTGCTGAAGAAAGGTCCACAGATTTACTCATACAATTAATCAAATATTCACCCACCACGCTCCCCGAGAAAGGGTCTCACTCTGTCTCCCAAACTGGAGTATAATGGCACAATCATGGCTCATTGCAGCCTCCAATCCTGGGCTCAAGCATTCCTCCTGCTTTGGCCTCCCAAAGTGCTGGAATTATAGTCATAAGCTACCATGTCTGACTCAAGATTTCTTTTTTAATAAAATAACATCTCTGCCCCATACTATGCTAGATGAAAATAACTGTGTTCATTAACCATTTACCATGTGCCATGAAGCCCTATGGGAATAAAAGCTTTATCTCACTTGTGTTCCAATTCAATACTGAAACAACAAATATTTACTGACTACAAGCTAAGCTTCAGATATATCGCTTAAAAAATCCCTAAATTATGGTGCTTATATTATAGAGAAATATTGAGAAAAATGTATATGCTGCTAAACAAAAAAGGAGAAATAGTAAAGGAAACTGAAATTAATTAAGAATCATAATTAAATTATACAGAATAATTAGAAGTGTGATGAAAAAAATAAAAAGCAGAGCAGGAACTTCCCCCTCTACCCAAACTGAAGTAAAAGGAGCTAGGATTTACCCTTCCACCTAAAAAGACTAAAACACAGAAAAATAGAAGAAACAGGCCAGGCATGGTGGCTCACGCCTGTAATCCTAACACTTTAGGAGGCTGAGGCAGGAGGATCACTTGATGCCAGGAGCTCAAGACCAACCTGGGCAACATAGCGAGACTCCATCCCTGTATTTTAAAAAAGAAAAAAAAAAGTTTTCAAACACTGAATTTGCAGTCAGGAAGGACGGTGATCCCTGTGAGAAAGTAAACAAAGGTGGTGAGCACTGTGACTTGACCCTAGTTTAGCGCTCTACAGAAACAGAATCCAGGCACAACTTGGCAAACACTGAGTTGAGATTGAGCATAGAGCTCAGTCAAGGCAATCAAGGCATTTAGAGTTCATAGGAAAAAGTACAGAAAAAAGCGGCACAAAGAGAGGTGCCTGGAGATCTGCACAGTGTGCCCCTCAGGTCTTCAGCAGAGTACTGAAAAGTAAATGCAAGTGAGTGAAATACCAAAGACCAGAAGAAGAAATAATCCAGATGGATTACAGCACGGGTGTCCAACCTTTTGGCTTCCCTGGGCCACACTGAAAGAAGAAGAATTGTCTTGGGCCACCCATAAAATACACTAACACTAACAACAGCTGATGAGCTTAAAAAAAAAAAAGGTCTATGCATAATTTTCATGATATCTGCCACCAAAAAAGTCCTCACATTCAAAGGGTTGGACACCAGTAGATTAGAGAATACTGCCAGCACTCACAGAGGGCCAGAAACAGTACCTGTTTCCACTAGTCCAACTGAGAAAACTATTAATTCACAGAGTATTAGGTAGGATATCCACAATGTCATACCACAGTAGTGGAAAGTAATTAGCCTCAGACTGAAAAAAGCAAAAGATCATAAAAGCAAAAACTAGAGGATCAACTGTTTCCACATAAGTGCATCCCAGGAAAAAAGCTGAAGAATATTTGTAGAATTGAAAAACATCGAAATTCACAATGGCTACCATCTAATCAAAAATTACCATTCAAAATTAAAAATATAAAATTAAAAATAAAAATAAAATATATATAAAATAAAAATAAAAATTACCAAGCTACAAAGAAGCGGGAAAACACCCCATAATCATTATGGGGTGAATAATCGAAACCAATCCAGAACTAACACAGATGTTAGACACAGCTGACAAAAACATTAAAACAGTTATTATAACTGTATTCTATATGTTCAAAAAGTAGAGATATGCAAGATATAAAAAGCCCCAAATTAAACATCTAGAGCCGAAAAATATAATGTCTGAGATTAAAAATATATTTAATGGGATTAAGAGCAGAAAAGACATAGCAAAATAAAACAGTAGTGAACTTCAAGACATAGCAACAGGAACTAAAAGAAAAAAATGAAAAGAGTAGCAGTGAGCTGTGGAACTTCAAAGAGCCTAATAAGTGAGTAAATAGAGTGTCTAAAGGTCGGCAGGGAGGGGGGTTCATTGGATAGTTGAAGAAATAATGGACAAAGTTTTTCAAAATTTGATGAAAACTATAAAGCCACAAATCAAAAAAGCTTAAGAAATCCTCAACAAAAGAAACACAGAGAAAAACTACACCAAGGTCCACGACAATCAAATTGCTCAAACCAGTGATAACAAGAAAATCTTCAAAGTAGCCAGAGGGCGCTGGGCGCAGTGGCTCACACCTGTAATCCCAGCACTTTGGGAGGCCGAGGTGGGCGGATCACCTGAGATCAGGAGTTCGAGACCAGCCTGACCAACATGGAGAAACCCTGTCTCTACTAAAAATACAAAATTAGCCAGGCATGGTGGCTCATGCTTGTAATCCCAGCTACTCGGGAGGCTGAGGCAGGAGAATCGCTTGAACCAGGGAGGCAGAGGTTGTGGTGAACCACTGCACTCCATCCTGCTGGGCGACAGAGTGAGACTCAGTCTCAAAAAAAAAAAAAAAAAAAAAATTACTACTGATTTTCTTAGACATGATAATGGTACTATAGTTATAAAGAAGAACACTATTCTTCTGTCTTTAGGAGATGGTGCTGAAGTATTTAGGTTAAGTGTCGTAAAGTCTGCAACCTAGGCTGGGTGTGGTGGCTCATGCCTATAATCCCAGCATTTTGGGAGGCTGAGGCAGTGGATCATCAGAGGTCAGGAGTTTTAGACCAGCCTGACCAATATGGTAAAACCCCATCTCTACTAAAAATATAGTATTAGCCGGGCATGGTGGGGCATGCCTGTAATCCCAGCTACTCTGGAGGCTGAGGCAGGAGAATCTCTTGAACCTGGGAGACGGAGGTTGTGGTGAGCCAATATCATGCCACTGCACTCCAGCCTGGGTAACAAGAGCGAAACACTGTCTCAAAGAAAAAAAAAAAAGTAGCCAGAGGGGGAAAAAACATATTACATACACAGAAACAAAGACAAAGATAATATCAGATTTCTCATGAAAAGCAATAAAGTGAGGTAACAGTGGAGCAACATCTTTGTACTGCTGAAAGAATATCGATCTACAATTATATACTCACTTCAAATATCTTTTTCAAAAACAAAGGTGAAATAAAGACTTCTTCAGACAAAATTAGAATTTGCCAACAGCAGACCCACACTAAAGTCATGTTAAAAGAAGTCCTTCAAGCAGAAGGCAAATAACATCAGACAAAATTAAGGGCATAGGAAAGGTTAACTAGATGGGTAAATATACAAGATGCTTTCATATTATTTAAATTTTTTAAATGATACTGCAAAGTGTTACAGTATCACTCAAAGGTAGCTGATACAAGTTAAAGATGTATACTACAAATCCTAAAACAAAACAAAAACTTAAAGCTACTAAAGAAACTAAAGAGATAAGGCATATCATTTTTTAAAAATCTCAAAAAGGCAGTAAAAGAGGGAAAGAAGAACAAAAACAGATGGGAAATACAGAAAATGAATAGCAAGATGACAGATTTCAACTAAACCACAATAAATCACACTGAAGGCAAATGATCTAAACACCTCAATTAAAAGGTAGTGATTGTCAAATTAGATAAAAAGAAAAGAACCAATTACATGCCGCCTATAAGAAAAACATTCTAAATATAAAGATACAAACTAATTAAAAGTAAAATAATGGAAAAAGCAAAAAGATATACCATGCTAAGAAAACTCCAATAGCTATTTTAATATCAGAAAAAGCAGATTTCAGAACAAAGCATGTTATCACAAATAAAGGAGGTCATTTCATAATGACAAAAGGGTCAGTTAATCAAGAAGCCATAACAATCCTGAACATTTATCCTCCTAATAACTGAGCTTTAAAATACACCAAGCAAAAATAGAACTGCAAGAAGAAATATACAAATCTACAATTTCTGTTGGAGGTTTTAATACCCCCCTTCAATAACTGACAGAACAAGCAGACAGAAAATAAAAAATATAAGAGACCTAGCCGGGCGCGGTGGCTCACGCTTGTAATCCCAGCACTTTGGGAGGCCGAGGCGGGCAGATCACGAGGTCAGGAGATCGAGACCACGGTGAAACCCCGTCTCTACTAAAAATACAAAAAATTAGCCGGGCGTGGTGGCGGGCGCCTGTAGTCCCAGCTACTCGGAGAGGCTGAGGCAGGAGAATGGCGTGAACCCGGGAGGCGGAGCTTGCAGTGAGCCGAGGTTGCGCCACTGCACTCCAGGCTGGGCGACAGAGCGAGACTCTGTCTCAAAAAAAAAAAAAATATATATATATATATATATGAGACCTGAATTACATTATAAGTCAATCTGACCTAACAGACATTTAAAGACTACTCTACCAAACAGCAGCAGGAAAACACATTATTTGCAAGTGCACATGGAACATTTTAAAAATAGGCTGCACTGTGAGCCATAAAACAAGTAGCAATAAATTTGAAAGAATTCAAGTCATATAAAGTACGTTTTCTGAACACAACAGAATTAATATAGAAATCAATGACAGAAAGATATCTGGAAAAATCCCAAAATAATTGGGAACTAAATAACATACATACGTGGTGAGTAAACCATGGATCAAAGAAAAAAATCAAAAAAGTAGAAAATATTTTCAAATTAATGAAAATAAACATATCAAAATTGGTAGCATGTCACTAAAGCAATAATTGGGGAAAAATCAGCACTGATTTTCTACTTTAGAAAATAAGACTGAACTCAAATAAATTACTTCAACTTAGTCTCAACTATAAGACACAGAATAACATTTTTTTTCACAAATCCAACATCCATTCCTAATTAAAGCTCTATAAACTAACACAAGAAAGGGACTTCTTCAACTTGATAAAGGGTATCTACAAAAAACACCTATAGTTAACAAATACTTAATAGTTAAAGGACTGAACACATTTCTCCTAAATCAGAAACAAGTCTTGCTTATTTTCAACATTATCTGGCCAGTACAATCAGGTGAGAAAAAGAAAAAAAGGCAAACAGATTGGAAAGAAAGAAAGAAAACTGTCCTTATTCACACACAACATAGTCATCTATGTAAAAAATCCAATGAGATCTATAAAAAAAAAGCTTGTTAAAATTTAGTGAATTTAGTAAAGTTGCAGGATATAAGATCAGTATTAAAAAACTGTATTTTTATACACTATTAAAGAATAATCAGAAACTGACAATTTTTAAAAACACCAATTACAACAGCACCAAACAATATGTACTACTTAGGGACAAATCCTGTTTTTAAAAATATACAAGGCCAGGTATGGTGGCTCATACTGATAATCCCAACACTTTGGGAGGCCAAGGTGGAACGATAGGTTGAAGTGAGAAGTTTGAGACCAGTCTCGGCAATATGGCAAGGCCCTGTCTCCAGAAAAATTAAAAAATTAGCCAAGCATGGTGGCACATGCCTGTAGTCCTAGCTACTGGGGAGGCTGCAGCGGGAGGATCATTTAAGCCCAGGAGTTTAAGGTTACAGTGAGCTATGATGGTGCCACTAGACTCCAGCCTGGGCAACAGAATGAGATCTTGTCTCTAAAATATATATATATACAAACATACACACACACACACACACATATACATACACATACATATGTATATGTATGTATATGTACATACATATGTATACACATACATATGTATGTGTATGTGTATGTATACACATACATATGTATGTGTATGTATATGTATGTATATGTATACACATACATATGTATGTGTATGTATATGTATGTATATGTATACACATACATATGTGTATGTATATGTATACACATGTATATGTATGTATGTGTATACACATACATATGTATACGTATGTATGTGTATACACATACATATGTATATGTATGTATATGTATGTATGTGTATACACATACATATGTATATGTATGTATGTGTATACACATACATATGTGTATGTATATATATATATATATGAAAGACATGTACATAGAAAACCATAAGACACTGCTGAGAGAAATTACAGACCTACAGAAAACTAAAGATATACCATATTCATGGGTCAGGTCAGAAGAATCAAAACTGTTAAGCTGTCAGTCTCAAACTGATATATAGAGTCAATGCAATCCCAATCAAAACCCCAATGGGACTTTTTCTTTTTTTAACAGAAACTGACATTTCCATATGAACATGAAGTTCATATAGAAATACAAAGAACCTAGAACAGCCAAAACAACTTTGAAAAAGACTTATGATAAAGCTATAGTAATCCAAACAGTATGGTATTAGCACAGAGACAGACATATATAGAGTCCAGAACTACAAGCAGACATATATAGACATCAGATTTTTTTAAATGATGGTGCAAAGTCAACTCAGTGAAGAAAGGATAATCTTTTCCAATAAATGGTGCTGAACAATTGGATATCCATGTGCAAAAATCATTAACTTCAATCCAATTTTATACCAGATACAAATAATAACTCAGAAATCTTCAAAATTGATCAGAGACCTAAATGTAAGACTAAAAATTATAAAACTCAAATGGGAGAAAATCTCTATAACCTTGAATTATGATACAACAGCAGAAGCATGATACAAAGACAAATTAATACACTGGGCTTCATAAAAATTAAAACAGCTGGTGAACCCGGGAGGCGGAGCTTGCAGTGAGCCGAGATCGCGCCACTGCACTCCAGCCTGGGCGACTGAGCGAGACTCTGTCTCAAAAAAAAAAAAAAAAAAAAAAAAGAAAAAAGAAAATTACAACAGCTGGTCTTCAAGAGATACTGTAAGAAAATGAAAAGAGAAACCACAGACTGAAAGAAAATATTTGCAAAGCATATATCTGACAAAAGACTTATTCTCAGAATAAAGAATTCCAAAACTCAATAATAACAAAACAACCCAGTCTTAAAATTGGGCAAATAGGCCAGGCGCGGTGATTGACACCTGTAATCCTAGCACTTTGAGAGGCCAAGGTGGATGGATCACAAGGTCAGGAGATCGAGACCATCCTGGCTAACATGGTGAAAACCTATCTCTACTAAAAATACAAAAAATTAGCCAGGCGTGGTGGCGGGTGTCTGTAGTCACAGCTACTCTGGAGGCTGAGGCAGGAGAATGGCATGAACCCAGGAGGCGGAGCTTGCAGTGAGCTGAGATTGCACTACTGCACTCCAGCCTGGACAACAGAGCGAGACTCCATCTCAAAAAAAAAAAATTGGGCAAATAATTTAAGGAGAACTTCACCAACAAAGATATATGGATGGCAAATAAGCACATGAAAGGATGTTCAACATCACTAGTCATTAGAGAAATATAAATTAGAACTACAATGAGGCCAGACACAGGGGCCGGAGCCTATAATCCCAACACTTTGGGAGGCCAAGGTGGGTGGAACACTTGAGCCCAGGAGTTCAGGAACAGCCTGGGCAACATGGTAAAAAATTCCATCTCTACAAAAAAATATAAAAATTAGCCAGGCATGGTGGCACTTGCCTGTGGTCTCAGTTACTCAGGAAGCTGAAGTGGGAGGATTGCCTAAGCCCAGGGAGGTCAAGGCTGCAGTAAGCCATGATTGTGCCACTGCACTCCAGCTCAGGCAGCAGGGTGAGACACTGTCTCAAAAAACAAAACAAAACAAACCTACAATGAGATACTACTATGTACCTACTAAAGTTTAGACTAAAATTTAAAAGACTAACAATACAAAGTATTGGCAAGGATATGGAGAAACTGGAACTCTTATACAGTGCTGGTGGGAATATAAAATGATATAATCACTCTGGGAAAAAACTTCATAGTTTCTCAAAAAGGTAAATATATACCTACCATTTTGATCTATTCATTTCCATTTCCAGTTACTTACCGAAAGGAAACGAAAGTATATGTCTATACAAAACTTTCACATGAATGTTCATAGCAGCTTCGCTTGCAATAGCCCAAAACTAGAAATAATCCAAGTGTTCATCAACAGGTGAATGTATAAACAAAACAGTGGCATATCTATACGATGGAATACTGCTGAGCAACAAAAAGAAATGAACTACTGATAAATACAACAATATGGCTGAATTTCAAAATAATTATGCCTAGTGAAAGAAGCCAGACCCTCCTCCCATACATACTGCAGGATTCCACTTTATTAAAATTGTAGGGAATTTAAGCAAATCTACGTGACAGAAAGCAAATCAGTGATTGCTGGGGGGTTGCTTAAGGGTTGTGGGTGGGAGTGGGGAAGGATTATAAAGGAGAAAGAGAAAAACTTTTGGGGTTGGTGGACATGTTCATTATTTTGATTGTGATGATGGTTTCATGGTTAAATTCATATGTCAAAACTTATCAAATTGTACACATTAAATTGTACATATTAGATCATAATTATATTTCAAGCTATTATAAAGCAATATAAAACAAAAATCTATGACTTCAAAGATTGTGGCCCAAGCTGCCTAAGGAATTGAATTTCCATCTCCTGAAGAGAAGAAGAAGGCTACAGAACAGACACATTTTGGAGACAAGATTGCAAATTTTTCCTCTAAAAGTTCAGTTTTTAAAATGCGGAGTTTGAAATGTCTGTAAATACGCAAGTGGAGATATCAATTAGGCAAGTGGCTATATCAGTTCAGGAAAGAAGTCTAGCATGATAATATAAATTTTGGAGTCTACAGCACATAAAAAGAATATTTAAAGTCAGTTAGCCTGAATGAAGCAAATAGTGCTCAATAAAAATTAGTGGAATGAATCAAAGTTCTAAGTAGTTCACATTATTAACTTATTTCATCTTGACGAAAAACCCCATGAAGTAGGAATTATGATCCCCACTTCATAGGTAAAGAAACTGAGGCTTAAAGGTGAGTAACTTGCCCAAGGTCACACAGCTAGGAGCTGTATTTGAGGTTTGCAGTGAGAGCTAATAGCTATTACAAAGAAAGAAAATGTGAGGTTATCAGTGATGATATCCCTAAGCAGAAAAAAACATTTGAGTCAGACATCCTCAGACTATTAACTAATAAAAGTAGCCAAAGATTTCATAAACCTAGAAAAAATTCTCCAAATCCATAATTGATATGTTAGCAGCTTCCATTAAATTTTATCATGTTAATATCAATTTGATTTACAAGTTAAAGTGATTAAAATCTGTGCTACCCAACTATATATTTATGTCATTTTAAGCTTGCAGAAAGAAAAGGCAGGATGTTTTAAACTGGTTACCTCAATTGAAGTAGAATCTGAAGGACATAGAAGTTTAATGAGGAAGAACTTTAACTGGGATCAAAATAGCTGTAGGAACATTATAGCCTACTGGAGGTAAAAAAGAAAGTTCTTTATTGGCATTTAGGGAAATGAACTAGTAGGTAAAATATCAGAAGTTCCTAGTCTGGGAAAATGTCATTTAAATTTCAAGGAAATATGTTCCTTGAATTTTAATTCTAACCTTTAAGAAAAAAAAAGAAAACTTGGAAAGGTTAAAATACTACATCAAATGCTATAATAAAGATACAAAATTGGTGACATAAAAGGCCACTCATTGTTATAAAAAAAAAATGCTGTGCTGATAATGCCTCATTTAAGCATAATGGAATACTGATACAGGACTTTTTAGAGGTTTTTTCATTAAATACTATTATTCTGCCCACTAAAGTTCATTATAAACTATAATAATTGATAAATCTATTTATCTGATATAAAACCTTAATTTATTGAGGATCTTTAACACTGTCTCAACAAATAAGTTCAATTTTATTCCAGTTATCTGCATCTTACTGCATTAAATAAAAAATAAATAGTTTAATAATTTTTTTTCAAAGCCTATCATCCAGAAATGGTCAGGAGCAGACCAATGTCAATCAACTTTTCAAGAAAGAAAAGAAAACAACAACAAAATAAGATAACAATCACATCACATCTCTTCCTATTAAGTGTTTGGGGGAGAGGTGTCTCTATAACCCAAGTTGAACAAAATGGTCAGTACATCACTAACAAATTGGACTTCCTAATTTTTGTTTACAAAAGTTGAGTTATCGTTATCTTGATCATGTTTGAGGAAGTTGAAGGAACCAATTTATTTTCACTATTACCTGCTTAGAATCTATGAAAGAAACCTAAAGTTTTCCAAAAATTTATTAGGATCCCAAAAAAGTACTATAAGAACTCCAAGAATTTCATGAATTTGTGAAATGAGTAGTTGTCAATGAAATTGCGCACTGAAAAGTTCAATGAATACCAATATTTACCCAGCTGATGAAATACATCACCAAGATCCTAGAATTCCATGTTCAAACTGTTCCATTTTGTTCCATTTCTACTACTTCAGGTCACTCTCAGCTCTTGCCTAAATTATTGTTGCAGTCTCTTAGTCCACCCTTACATAGACCACCCATTTCACCACACAGCAGCCAGAACAATACAATTAAAAAGTAAAGTTCAAACTTCTAATAAGGGCTTTATAAGGCCCTTTATGATCTGAACTCTTCATGTTTTCCTGGCTTGATCCTTTACCACTACTGTACCCACTCCCACCCAATATACAAATACCAAGAAGACATGTTCTCCCATACACACACTAGCCTTCAGCCATATTCAGCTATCTGCAGACCCTCAAAAGCAACAGTCAGCCAGGCATGGTGGCTCACGCCTGTAATCCCAACACTTCGGGAGGCCGAGGTGGGTGGATCACGAGGTCAGGAGATCCGAGACCACGGTGAAACCCCGTCCTACTAAAAATACAAAAAATTAGCCGGGCGCGGTGGTGGGTGCCTGTAGTCCCAGCTACTGGGGAGGCTGAGGAAGGAGAATGGCGTGAACCTGGGAGGCGGAGCTTGCAGTGAACCGAGATGGCGTCACTGCACTACAGCCTGGGCAACAGAGCGAGACTCCATCAAAAAAAAGGCAACAGTCACCCTGAGAAGCTCTGCATATATGCTCCTTCCTCTGGATTGTTCTTTCCTTTTTTGCTAACTCAGACTCATCCTGAAGTCTCTTTTTTTTTTTTTTTTTTTTTTTGACGGAGTCTTGCTTTGTCGCCTAGGCTGGAGTGCAGTGGCGCGATCTCGGCTCACTGCAAGCTCCGCCTCCCAGGTTCACAGCATTCTCCTGCCTCAGCCTCCCGAGCAGCTGGGACTACAGGCGCCCGCCACTGTGCCCGGCTAATTTTTTTGTATATTTAGTAGAGACGGGGTTTCACCGTGTTAGCCAGGATGGTCTCGATCTCCTGACCTCGTGACCCGCCCACCTCGGCCTCCCAGAGTGCTGAGATTACAGGCGTGAGCCACCGCACCCGGCCTGAAGTCTCATTTTAAATGCTGTGTCCTTTGCCACGGACTGAGTATTAACAACAACAACAACAAAAATGCCAGGTTCTATGTGATACCTTCTTTGCCCAACTCGTTCCCACCTAGCCCCATTTGATGATCCATAATACCCTGCATTTAGCATCCACATAGCAATTTTCACTCTGAATAATTATTTATCGAACTTTCTGTCCTAATCTAAGCTACCTGAAGGTAGGAGACAATGCCTTATTCACTATCATGTCCTCAGAATCTAGCTCAATGCTTGACCCATAATAGAAACTAAACAAATTCTTTGAGTGAATGAATGTATCATAAAAGGTATTTCATTCATAGAGGGGATACAGTTTTGAAAACTTTCATTAAAGAAATAACATCAGAATTGATATTAGAATAAGTTAATTTAAAAAAATAAGAAAAATAAATAACATACCTGTCTTTCCAACTCTTGTCCTGTTATGCCAGCCTCTACATGAGCTGTCAAATTGTTCTCATCAACCCAGAGAATTCGATTCTGTTGCAAAGGAAGAAAGAAATCTGATCTCCATGAACTACTAATATTTTCTCAGGAAATATAACTTCCTAATTCAAAGCAACAAGTAGGTAAGACAGTGATTAAGCAAGAAGGGTTCCCCTCAACCACCCACACTGGAAACCAAGTCCACTTATCCCAGACTATACAACATGATGACATAGTAACAAAGGCAGTATATTATGCAGGGGTTGGCTTAAAACATAGACTCTGTCTTTATTCAGATGTTAATTTAAATTCCTTCTCTTACCTTAGCCAAATTATTTAACTGTCTAAGCTTACCGTTTCCTCATTTGTAAAATGTAAATAGTAATAATACATAAAGTGTTGGCTATAATAATTAAATGAGGTACTCCATGTAAAAAAAATCATATACGGGTCCTGGCATTGTGCAAATACTATCTGCACTGTGTTAACATAGCAATCATTATCTAATTTAAGAATATCAGAATATGACCATAAGATTAGAAAAAAAATCTGCAAAGACATTTGAATATAGCAGATGGCATCCCTGCTTTATTTTTAATTCAAAACAGGGCCAGAGACCTCACGTACAAAACAAAGCATATCCCTGCCTCAGGCTCAAAAGAAGGAACTAAATTTCATCTGGCTCAACTTACCAAATGTATGACTGCCAATAAAAAATGTTATTTGGCATTCTTATTTGACCTAACTTTTATATACATATATGAATTTTCATGAATTACTTTCTACTATTAAGAGCAGACTTCTTTCCCCTTTCTATCTGGCTGAGCAACTGGGTAACATATAGAACCTTCTTCTGGATCCCAGGGAAGCTTTCTTTCTACTTTCACATGCTCAATTTCACAGCAATAATTAATATAGATAAATCTACTTAATAATAAAAAGGAAAGAGTACAACAGAGAATACAAAAATAGCAGTTGCTGCCTATATTCCAAATATGAACACATACAAATAACTGCACTGCTTAATTCATAGAGTTGTGAAAAACATTAAATAAGATGATGTATGTGAATGCACTTTTAGTTTTATGTTACATAAAACTCATAATTATACTCTCACTATAAGACAATAGTAATTTCTTTCTTTCTTTCTTTCTTTGTTTTTTGAGACAGACTCTGGCTCTGTCACCCAGGCTGGAGTGCAGTGGCATGATCTAGGCTCACTGCAACCTCTGCCTCCTGGGTTCAAGCAATTCTCCTGCCTCAGCCTCCTGAGTAGCTGGGATTACAGGCACGCACCACCACACCCGGATAATTTTCGTATTTTTAGTAGGGACAGGGTTTCACCACATTGGCCAGGCTGGTCTAGAACTCCTGGCCTCAGATGATCTGTCCACCTCAGCCTCCCAAAGTGCTGGGATTACAGGTGTGAGCCACCACGCCTGGCTGACAACAGTAACTTCAATACAACTATGGTATAATCAGGCTTTTGGTCCTTTGGCAGCTAAACAAAAGATAGTGTTATTAAATTGCAGAATGAAAAGACAAAGAATGCATTAATCTGATGGTACCCTATATATATATCTTCTCCTCCAACAGACTGGCTCTTGAGGCAACTACATACTCATTCTAAATATATACCTTGTAGCTACCAAGAGTTCAAACATATCTTTTAGTAGAAAAAGGAAATTAAAAGAAGCAGAAAAAACTTCATAGGCACTCACAGAAAAACCTAAAGAAAACATATAGGCTACCCTATTACATCCCATATATACTACCAAACCCATGTTAACATTCCAGAACAGGCTATTCATCAGCTATCTTCTGAGGAAATAAATTGCCTTTTCTTAAAATCTGGGATAAGGAGATAGGTTAATGGGGAACTTTACAATAAAATAAAGTGTTCACCATCTGAACTTGATCAATTTTAGCATCACTAAAAGTGGGACAATCAGCCACTACCCACTTCTCTTGATGTTATGTGACTTTTTTTAAAAGCACATTACCATCTATGAGGGATTCTTGCTGTAAAAACAAAACAAAAAAAAGGCAATGCCTGAATCTAACTAGACTTTATATGGAACTTCTAATTTAGTGGACATACAGGGCTTAGACAAAGAGTTAAATGACAAGAAGCAGCAACAGATAAATTCAAAATATGACATTCTATACTACAAATAACCTTGTTTCTTCAAAAGTCTGTAACATTCAAAAGAAAAAAACAGGGAGTAAGAGGAGGCTTTTACATAAAGTGAGACTTAAGAGCTACAATGGAAAGTAAATGTGAGCCTTGTCTGGATCCCCATTTGAACAAGTGAACTATAAAACAGACATTTTTTATATTGAAAATTGAATGTAGACTAACTACTAAATAACATAAAGAATTACTTTTGATTTTGCCAGGAGTGATGATAATAGTTATGTGAGAAAATGTCCTTTTTAAACGAGATTATACAGAAATATTTACGTGTAAAGTAGCATTGTATCAGAATTTGCTCTAAAACTGTTAGAAAAAAAAGAAAGATAAAGAAAGTACAACAAAATGTTAATAACTATTTCATCTAAAAAATGGGTAAACTATTCTCTCTACTTAGGTGTTTGAAAACAAAATTCAAATTTGGTAAAATAGCATCAACATATATACCTGAGGGTAAAAGTAAACTTACTTTTTGGAGAACTGAACACAAGGGTAAAATGTAATGATGAAATACATTTAAAACAAAATGGATATTAGATTCTTTTTTTTTTTTTTTTGTCACCCAGGCTGGAGTGCAGTGGTGTGATCTTGGCTCACTGCAACCTCTGCCTCCTGGGTTCAAGCGAGTCTCATGTCTCAGCCTCCCAAGTAGCTGGGATTACAGGCACACGCCACCACACTCAGTTAATTTTTGTATTTTTAGTAGAGATGAGGTTTTGCTATGTTGGCCTGGCTGGTCTTGAACTCCCGACCTCAAGTGATCCGCCCACCTCAGCCTCTCCAAGTGCCGGGATTACAAGCGTGAGCCACAGCGCCCAGTGGCTAGATTCTTTTTTAATGACAATTAAGGGGTAGCCAATAAAGACAATGTTTTAAATATATCTCAAATTATTAAATACCATTTGTGAAGTGTCCAAAGAAATAATTGTTCTTGTCTCATCTGCAGGACACATCAGGCCATATGAAACACTTGTTCCTCCTGCCAAAATAGGAAATAACAACTTTTATGTTTAAATATTCTGTTTTTAGCTATATTTCTAGGGCAAATCCCTCACATCAAGTATACAGATAGGGCCACTGGAAAAGTGATACCTATTAATACTTTGCAAAATACAATTTGCAAATGCTAACACACTAAAAGCAAACTCACCTTTATTTTATGCTGAGTGCCAAAATGAAGCAATATTACGGAACTGAAAGCAATGGGCTATGGTTCCATCCCCTGGAAATGCCACACTCAAGTGAAGCCCCTAGCAATTTGTGGAACTCCAAAAACATGATTAGAAAAGTTCTAAGCAGATAATTACTGTGGAGAGGTAGCTTAAAAGAAAAAAAGACCCATCCTATACAACTAGAGGCATCATTACTTCCTTTCTACCACAATTACGAGATTCATTTATCATTTAAAATAATCTTATATTCTTATACAAAAAAGCTTTAATAAATTGAATAGAAACAAGTTTAAAATGTCTAGATTATGAGGTATTTAAAAACAAATTTATATGTTCTTTGGTGAAAAAGTGATTTTAATATAGAATAATACATAGAAGTATTTAAATACACTGTTGGCTTAACATTTACTGTCAAAGGAAAAATGCTTTCTTGATACCATTAAAGAATAATACAATGTTCTCTGTTCTTAACAAGATCTAAATTACCATATATCAGAATAAATTCTTGACTGATACTTCCTTAAGTTCTGCATGAAAGAAAACATGCGAAAGTCACCTTCCACAAGAATTACAGGGGGTGTTAATCTGTAAGGTTCAGCGTAATTTTACAAAATGAGTTCATGAACTGTCGGTTAATAACGTGATGCCTGTGATCAGTAACCACTATTTGCTTGTCACAGTCATTTGGAATTAAAAAATATTTCATAATAAATGGCATTTTAGTGCCTTTTTGCATAAATTCAACAGAAATCATCAGCTGAAGAGGGAATATGGAGCTTCTAGAATTGTTGGGAGTCTCATTACTATTCCTATGCTAATCTCAAAGGTTTATATAGGACATATTTATATTTAGCTTTTGAAAAAGAAAATTCTCTCCATACATATACAGGTTAAAAAGTAATTACTAAAGCAGAAACATTTTCTTATTCAGGCATTAAATCACAGCTTCAACTAGGGCCCATAGAGGAAAAAGCCATGAACTAAGGTATACCATGTCTCAAACAGTTTAAGGAATCCTACTTAGAACACAAATGAGCATCATCGACCAATTTTTGAGAATAACCACATCACAATTACAATAATGTTTGTTTTCAGTAAGGTGATGCAAATATTTAAAATACAAATATTTTAAATAGAACAAATTTACATATTAAAATTCAAAAGGCACAATACCTACCACCAATTGGTATGATACAAAGATTATATTTGCAAGCTAGATTCACAATCTTAACTACATCATCATGGCATGCTGTTGAAAAAAGGGAAAATAAATTAATTACAGAGGCATGAATAAAATCTGATAACCTTGGCAAATAAGAACCTATGAAATTCTTTATCTACACTTTTCCTTCATTTATTCACTCATTAACACAATGAGTTAATTGAGTACTAAAACACTTTACCTTTTTAACTTCATTTTGAAATAATTTGACTTACAAAAAAGTTACAAAGATAGTACAAAAATTTTACTTCATCTCACATCCCCAAATATTAACATCTTCAGTAGCTACAGTCCAATTATCAAAACCAAGCAATCAACACTGATACAATACAATAAACTAATCTACAGACCTTATTCAAATACTTTCAATTGTCCTACTAATGTCCTCTTTTCTGGACCAGAATCAACTCCAGGATCACACCCTGCATTTAGTTGCCTTGTGTCTTCTTTAAAAATAGGCATTTCCTTAGTGTATCTTTAACTTTCATGACCATGACAGTTTTGAAGAACAATGGTCAGTTCTTTCATAGAATGCCCCTCAATTTGGGTTTGTAGATGTTTCCTCATGAGTAAGTTCAGGTTATATATTTTGGGAGTAATTCCACAGAAGTGATGTTGTATCTTTGTCAGTGCATTACATCTAGAGGCACATGATATTAACATGTCTCATTTCCAGTAATGTTAACTTATTAATTGTTCAAATACCTATTAATTGTTCAAATACCTATTAATTTCAACACGAAACACAGTATCCTTATAGTGGGAAAACCTAGTAACACAGTATTTATGTATCTTAGACTACGTAAAATTCCATGATTCTCATCATACTTTCACCTACTAATTTTAGCACCATTGATGATTTATTGTTTAAACAAATGTTTACAATATTGCACAAAATACACTGCACATAAATTCCTTTCCTTTGTACAGAACTAAAGGGTTCTCTTTATGCTTGTAAAAGTTATATAAATAATAAAAACCTGACTGGAAGATTTTAAATGCCAAGCAAGAGGTGCTAAGACTCAACTTGACTGGAGATAGGGCATTAGTGGAGGTTCTTAAGGAGGGGAACAAGATGGCAAAGAGATTGTTTTAGAAAAGTCAGTCTCCTGATATAATAAGAGATGGCATGGAGGAGCGAGACTTGAGGCAAGAAAACTATGCAAAACTCCAGTATTAGTTGCTAAGAGCCTAGGGACTTAGTAGGAAATAAGAATGCTGAGGAAAGCAAATGAATATCCATTTATGAAAGCAAAAATAGTTTGATAAAAGTTGCAATTATCTTTTCTAAGGTTTGTGTAAAGCTAAGAAAACCTGTCATTTGTTTCATTCCAAGTTTTAATAAATATCTATTTTCAAGCTTTTGGATTAAGCTTATAAAGCTTGCTATCTGTGGTAAATTTACTAAATAGAATACTCATTAATTAATAATTCACAAAACACCCAAATATGTCTATTAAAAAATCTTCAACAAGGCAAAATTATCTTCTAGGAATGTCACCTAATCAAAAGCCTTCCTTAACCATGTTATCTGAAACTGCACCCCCATCCCACCACACATCCTTGTTCACGCTACCCTCTTACATACTTTTCTTTACAGCACTTAACACTACCCAATATGTTGCATATTTACTTGTGGATTATCTGTTTCCCCTCAGTAAATTGTATGGCACTTGAGAGCAGGGATTTTTGTTTTATTCACTGCTTATCCTCAAGTACCTAGACTGTATTTTCACAGTTCTAAAGTTTTGGTGTTTAAGCCACTGAAAATAATGCATAAATACTAAATTTAATAAGTGAAGTAATTGTCCTTACTCTTAAGCCCTAAGCATCCTATTAAGCAACACATAGAATTCTGATTCAGATCAAAGCCAGACTTAAAGACAGCTACAATAGATTTCCAGTTGTGTGTGTGTGTCTGTGTATGTGTGTGTGTGTATGTGTGTGTGTGTGTGTGTGTGTGTATATATTGCAAGAATGAGACAGCCACATCCACCTATGGAATACCACATTGCCTCAAATTTCTTCATTGTCTCAAAACTAGGCCTCCTGCAAAGAAAAACTTGGACTTCACCACCAGTAGGAAATTCACGTTAAAATTAAATAAAGACCTCAGTGACTTAATAACTTGTCGGGAAACTATTTCCAAAGAAGTCATTATACTAGGATATTGAACAGAATAAAATTATAAACTTGATTCAGCCAGGAATACACCATTCATATAGATTCTTGAAGTATGGAAGAAGTTGGCAAAAGGATTATTGAATTAATCTCCCAAGGGTGTATGGGAGGCTTAAAGGGGCAAGAAACATGCGGCATGAAAACCCTTATGGTTTCACAAAAACCTAGATATACACTGAGAAGGAACTGATTTGGAAACTGGGATGAAAAAAAGTGGAAGAGCAAAGGTGCAAGGGAACCAATAAAATGGGAAGGACTTTACAAAGCAAAGAAACTTTTGTGAAATATTGTTTACTACATCTGGGTTTTTGAGAATATATGGATTTCTTAAAGCAAAATATACTTCCACTATATTATTCTGTTTCTGTTTTTGTTTTTTAAGAGATGAGGGACTCACTGGTCCAGACTAGACTCAAACTCTGGGCAAGTAATCCTCCTGTGTCATGATTCTGAGTAATGGGGACTATAGGTACGCACTGCCAAGCCCAACTCTCTAAGTATTTTAATACTGAAAGACATGAAGAAAATGCCTAGAAGGTACACTTGAAAGTTCTTATTAAGATACATCAAAGGATGGCCTGTTAGGTTTCTTGTGGGAAGTAAAAATTGATAAATTTTGCTTTCATGTTTTCCAGTAATAAATGGAATAAACCTTCTCCAAATCTTGGTAGAGAAGTAACCTAAAGCTACTAAAAAGCAAGGAGGCAAAACAAAAATATTTCTTCTATTGGAGAATATCTTTTCCTCAGGAACAGTAAAAATTTCTATACTAAACTAACAGAGATGAAAGACTTATTTCATAAATATTCCAAATGCATAGAATAATATACAAGTATCAGGAAAATAACTTCATCTCTGCTACATATGCTCTTGGATTTTCCTTCTGTGTACCTCACCTGCCTCTTGCCCCCACATTAAAGTATAATTTTTCTCTCAGTCCCTCCAAAGTAGAAGGATCTCATTTAAGAACTGAGAGTCCGTGAATGAGCCAATTTATTAAAAAATAAAATATACACTCTGAAAAGGAAGATCTGAAGAGAAAATGCATCAGAAGATCAATAGAACTCTTTAAAAAATGCAATAATGGACAGCAAGGAACAATATACCCGTTCTGCTTTAAATTACCTGCTAAAAGTGATGGTAAAAAACCTCAGATTTATAAATACAGTACCTACTACTCACTAAGAGAAAAATTACAACAGAAAGCTCATCCATCCCCTGTCCCAGCCAAATCCTAATAATTACTCAAAATTTAATTATTCATTTTAAACACAGTATGCATATACATAATACATAAAACTTGTTTGACCAGGCTTTTTAAAGCTCACAAGCTGATATCAACAAATTATTACTAATATTCGTTTGCAGTACTCAATTATATTAATAATTCTATATATCTGAATGTATCACTGACACTAATTTCATGAAGCTTCCAAATTATCCAAAAATACGTTTTTCTACTGACATCTCAAATATGATTATTTACATTTAAAATGATGATTTAATTATCAGCAACAAAATGAATTGTTAAAACCAATAGTTCAGAACAACCAAGTCAAGAAAGAGCTTCAAGACTGTTATGTAAACTCTCTTAAAAATACAGCAATTTATATTTTTTACAACCCATATGCCAGAAAGTATGTATTTCCAATATTAAATTTACTTAAAATTTAGCAATACTAAATTAATGATACAAGGAGGGGAAAACTTACTTGGCCATAAAACTATATCAGGAATTCGCTCAAACATTCCTTCCCTGAGCAAAAATATCTCATGAAGACAATGACCTGTTTTGTGGTTAAAAAATGAAAAACATAAAAACAGCTTAAAATATAGAAATTTTTTTGTTAAAAATAAATAGGGCTAATATAAAGTAACTCACCATGAGCTCTAAATACTCGATCATCTGCCTCTTGTGAATATGAAATATTAGTTTCTTTAAGGTCATGAAGAAAATCTTCATTTACAACAGAAGGAGGTGTATCACTAGGATTTAAGGATGCCTAGAAAATAAAATTGATTTCTTTGACTTATTTTTAGACAACGAATTTTGGGTACTTAAGTTAGCGAGAATGACTATAAAATGTAGACTTTTTTTAAAACATTCAAAGTAAGGCTGAAGCATAGGAAAATACAAAACAATATATACAGAAATCAGCTTCATGAGAGTAACAAATTACAAATGCTCTGGTTAATCACAATCATTTCTAAAGATTATAATCAACAGGGAAGATAGCAAAGTATTAAATCTTCCATTTCAGATTAAGGAGACTGGGAGAATGCTACTTGACTTTTGCACTATCTACACTTACACCTGCCGATAAAATTTAGCATTTCTGGCTGGGTGTGGTGGCTTACACCTGTAATCCCAGCACTTTCGGAGGCCAAGGAGGGCAGATCACGAGGTCAGGAGATTGAGACCATCCTGGCTAACATGGTGAAAACCCACCTCTACTAAAAATACAAAAATTAGCCAGGCGTGGTGGCAGGCACCTGTAGTCCCAGCTACTTGGGAGGCTGAGGCAGGAGAATGGCATGAACCCAGGAGGCAGAGCTTGCAGTGAGCCAAGATCGTGCCACTGCACTCCAGAGCGACAGAGCTCTGGGTGACAGAGCGAGACTCTATCTCAAAAAAAAAAAAAAAAAAAATTCAGCATTTCTTATTCTTCAATTGCCATTTTAAAGTGATCAACAGAAAGCCTCAAAATAAGTAATAAATCCATTTTTATAGAGCTGCTTTAAAACTCACAACATAATTATAAACTTGATATTCAATTTCACCTAACAGGTAACTTGAAATCTAATCTTCAACTTCAAAGTTAAAACTATGAGACATTGGGCATGTCACCCAACTTCCGTGAGCCTTGGCTTCTTCATCTGTTAAATGACATTATCACCATAGTGCTACTATAAGGAAGGCAGGTTAAATGTGATAATTTTTGTGAAAAGCACCTAATAGCATGGCTTGAATATAGGAAGGGGTCTACAAATGGCTGGCCAAGTAAAATCTGCTATAGGGGATTGGTGGAAGCTATCATACAGTATTTGGAAAAAAGAAAGTATAAGAATATGCAAAGAACAAATATGATACTTGCATATTATCTTAATCTCTTATTAAGGTACTGCATAATAAATACTTACTGAGTGGCTGCTATAAGCTAGCCACTCTTCAAGGTCTTGATACAACAGTGAGTTAAACAGAAAAAAATATTTTGACCCTGTGAAATTTATCCCATAGGAGAAAGAAATACTAAAAGAACTCCAACAAAATATATTAATATTTTAAGTCATTAAGAATTGAAAAGGGCTCAGAAACTGGTGAAATTTCTAACTGTAGTATGTGGATTGTATCAATGTCAAAAACAAGTAATTGCAAATAGTCGAGAGATCGAGAGAGAGAGAGAATTTAAGAGATAAAAAAAGAGACGTCTAGGAAAAGTTAAAAGATGGCTTGGGAGGGGTAGAATTAGTTGTTCAGCCTAACTTAATAACTAGAATAAAATAACTGTGGATTTTTAAATAAACCCAACAAGTACTCACCAAATACCTATACCACTTAATAACAAGTTGGATACAGTGGAGAATATTGTGTAAGATATAGCCCTGTATTTATGGAACTTATATCCAGTTAGAGAGACATACAGAATACTATGCTACAACAAAATAATAATAAAAACACAACAAAAATAATAAAAAGAAATGCTAAATATTTCATTAGTTTCATATATATACAGACAGTTTAAAGTTTCCTAATCCCACTTTCAGAAAAGTGAAATTATATGAACAAACTAAAATCCTCGATCACTCATATCTTAATCAAATTTTTACTTTTTATAATTCTTCAAATATTCTAAATATCCTAATATTAAATGTGACTTAACATTTTTATTTTAAATTATTCTCTATTAATCCTAGATTACGGTCAGTCTATTAAATAATCTAAACATCATAGCAACTTATATTTCTGTAACAAAGCACTCTTTAAGGAAGTAAATAATCTGCGCTTCACTACTACCCTGTGATAGGCAGAACAAATAGTTATTACTCCCAATTCTAAAAATAACCAAGGCTCAGAAAGGATAAAAAGTTTGCCAGATAAATCTCAGATAAATTCTGAGACTAGGGTCTAGATCTGTGACACTGAATAACTGCTGCTAACAGTCTAACAAGGCCAATATAATTAATAGGCTTTATAACAAAAAACATGACAGTTGCAGTAAATCCAATATAATGAATTACAAAGATAAATCAAATTAATTTGGGTTTTAAAAACACAGTTAAATGTGTTAGTAATAATTTTTGTTTGCTTACTTTAGAGGTAGTTTTATGCTCCACATTTACTCCAAGGGTATTTTGGATCCATTCTTTAAATGTTGGTAGACCCATGCCACTAAGAGGGTACCTAAGGTACAAAGAAAGTAAAAATATTAGAGCAAAGTATCTTCATTTAAATGTAAAGCTTAAATTCTGCTTCCAGTGATGGTCAAGCAGCTACTATCAAACCAACACTTTCACATGTAACTATAAACTCTGAACGAAAACAAAACAAACAAAACCCAGCTATCTAAAGGTAGTATAGACAGACCAAAAGCAGTCAAAAATAGGGCAGAAGGGTGTGCTACACTTGAAAAAAGGAAAAAATACTACATAAGTTCGCAAGTTTCCAGTTTGGTTTTGTTTTTTACATAAGTTTTAGCCTTATGGCAGGCCCCAGCTGGTGCCTCAAAAGGTAATGAAAATGCTGAAAATTTACAGTCTTCCTGGCTTAAAGAACCAGAGCACAGTGTTTGGGGTGAATGCTGCATCTGGAAAGCACACCGAGAAATCACAGAAAGAAGCAAGTAAGAGAGGAACCTATCTATCAGCTCTCTCCAAATGTCTGGCTGACTTTGCATAGCATGTATAGAACACATACTGGAATCTTCTAGGCAGCCCAATTAAGCTTAAAAAAAACTGGACAGACAATTCAGCTGCTCACCACAGGGGGACAGAATTCAGAGTTTCAGATCAGTCAAGTTAATTGCTTGATTTAAAAAAAAAAAAATCTTTTAAAGGTCTCTTCAGAGGAATATAACAGAATCCAGAGCTCCTACATCATATCATGCACAATGTCCAAAACACACTCTAATATTACTAGACAAGAACAAACTGGAAAGTATGACTCATAATCAAGAAAAAGGACAATTAATGATGACTGACCCCAAAATGACCCAAGATACTGGAAGTAGCACACAAGGGTTTTAAAGCAGCTATTGTTGCTACGCCAATGGACAAAATGGAAAATGTGCTCCCGGTGAATATTAGAAAAAAAAATCTTAGCAGAGAAATAAAAAACTATAAAAAAGAACACAATAGAAATTCTATAATTGAATCTCTGAGACATTCCATTGGCATTTCATTACAATTTTAATTTGAATTTTACTGAGTACTTATGAAATCCAGCATCTATTCCTATAACTATTGTCCATTTGGATATCCTCCATTTTGAAAGCCAGTTCAAGTCTTTTGCTCATTTTCCTCTTGGGTTATTGTTTTCTCAATTACATGTAAGAAATCTTTATATATTTATAAAATGAAAGATACACGTATTAGACATTTTCTCTTACTCTGTGATTTATCCTTTCACTCTCTTAAAGGAGTCCTGTAGTTTGGATACCAAACCCTCCAGACCTCATGTTGAAATTTGATCCCCTAGTGGGAGGTGGTTGGGTCATGGAGGTATATCTTTATGAATAGATTAATGCCCTGGGGGAAGGGAGAGAAGTGTGAGTGAGTTCCGTTAGTTCCCACAAGAGCTGGTTGTTTAAAAAGAGCCTGGCACCTCCCTACCATCTCTCTCTTGCTTTCAGTTTCACCATGTGATCTCAGCACATACCAGCTCCTCTTCCCCTTCTGCAGAACTGGAAGCAGCTTGAGGTCCTCACCAGAAGCAGACCCTGATGCCATGTTTCTTGTACAGCCTACAGAACTATGAGCCAAATAAACCTCTATTCTTTATTAATTACCCAGTCTCAGGTATTCCCATAAAATAAAAAGGTGATCATCTTCAAGATACTTGAACCTACAGATACAGTTAGTGTTACTATCATGTATAAAATTTACAACTACCTTCTATCACTAAAATAAAGTCTTTATATCTCTATATCTGAATGCACAATATTTATTTAACACTCAGAAGACTGTACTTAGCATTGCAGAATACATGGAATTGGTATTATAACTCCTGTTCTTAAGAAACTTACAACCTAGCTTAGTCAAAGCTACAGCAACATTTAATTTGTGAGATGAACACATGGGCAGAGAACATGAAACTTTAACCAGAGATGCGATAAAGGGAAAGTTAAGCACTTATACCAACTGTTGAATCACAGTGACTACTGAATGGATCTTCTTCTTTTCCATGACTGAAGATTAGTTTGAGAACATTAAATGGTTTCTGTTGTAAAATATAAGGTGAGATCAATTTATCACTTTCCCATAGGGCTGAAATAGACTATACTATAGAAGATACAGAACCAGAACAAGTTTTCAAGGCCAATGAAATCATTCTACATGGAAAGAAAAAATTCTGTGGACAAAAATTATCCAAGAGGGAAGTGAACATCAGGACTGACAATGACTAAAGACAAAGTGACTCTCACTCTGGGGCAGCATGTAAGAAGCAGTAAAAATATTAGTATATGTTGCGGGAAGTCAGGGACCCCGAACAGAGGGACCGGCTGGAGCCATGGCAGAGGAACATAAATTGTGAAGATTTCATGGACATTTATCAGATCCCAAAATTAATACTCTTATAATTTCTTACGCCTGTCTTTAATCTCTTAATCCTGTTATCTTCATAAGCTGAGAATGTAGGTCACCTCAGGACCACTATTGTACAAACTGACTGTAAAACATGTGTGTTTGAACAATATGAAATCAGTGCACCTTGAAAACGAACAGAATAACAGCGATTTTAAGGAACAAGGGAACACAACCAAAGGTCTGACTGCCTGTGGGGTCAGGCAGAATAGAGCCATATTTTTCTTCTTGCAGAGAGCCTATAAATGGACGTGAAAGTAGGAGAGATATCGCTGAATTCTTTTCCCAGCAAGGAATATTAATAATTAATACCCTGGGGAAGGAATGCATTCCTGGGGGGGGGGGAGGTCTATAAACAGCTGCTCTGGGAGTGTCTGTCTCATGTGGTTGAGATAAGGACTGAAATACGCCCTGGTCTCCTGCATTACCCTCAGGTTTATTAGGGTGGGGAAAAGATCCTGCTCTGGTAAATTTGAGGTCAGACCAGTTCTCTGCTCTTGAACCCTGTTTTCTGTTGTTTAAGATGTTTATCAAGACAATATGTGCACAGCCGAACATAGACCTTCATCAGTCATTCTAATTTTACCCTTTGCCTTGTGATCTTTACTTTGCCCTTTGCCTTGTGATCTTTATTGCCCTTTGCAGCATGTGATCTTTGTGACCTACTCCCTGTTTGTACACCCCCTCCCCTTTTGAAATCCCTAATAAAAACCTGCTGGTTTTGTGGCTCAGGGGGCATTACGGATCTACCGATAATGTGGTATCACCCCCGGCGGCCCAGCTGTAAAATTCCTCTCTTTGTACTTTCTCTTTATTTCTCAGACCAGCTGACACTTAGGGGAAATAGAAAGAACCTATGTTGAAATATTGGGGGTGGGTTCCCCTGATGAGTATATACAATCATCTAACCTCAGGGTGAGTTCCACCATTGCTAAGCAATTTAACAGCCTTTTTATAATTAGATAAAGCTTCAATTAAAAATTATGCCATCAGAAAGACAAAATCTAACAAACTCAAATTTTTCATTTATATACTAACTTGTGATTTGTAAGTACCAATGTATAATACCCATAAAGTCAAAAATAATGACATTTTTCAAAAATTTTAGTTTATAGAAATCTATAGGGACTGAGATGGCTGATTAGAAGCAGCTGTGATCCACAGCGCTCATGGAGAAGAAAGAAAATGGCAACTGAATTCAGCACCTTCAACTAAAGTATCCAGGTTCTCATATCAGGACTGACTAGGCAGACAGCTCGACCCATGGAGAACAAAGAAAAGCAGGGTGGGGTGATGGTCCAACTGGGAGAAGCATGGAGCCAAAGGAACCCCCACCCCCAGGCAAGCAGAGCAGTGAGAGATTGTGCAACCCCACTAGGGAAACCACACTTCTCCCACACATCTTTGTAGCCTGTGGATCAGGAGATCCCCTCGTGACCCCAGCCACCAGGGCCTTGGGTTCAATACACAGAGCTGTGCAGTCTCAAAAGAACAGTCACTCAGGCTCACACAGTAACTCAGGAGTTTTACAGACTCCGCCCTAGGAATACCAGCAAGGTGGAAGATCCATCTGCTCACTCCCCTAGGAGGGGGACTGAATCCAGGGATCCAAGCAACATTGTTCTGCAGGCCACACTTCCACAGCACCTGACAAGTTAAGACCCACTGGCTTGGAATTCCAGCCAGCCAGTACAACAAGCTGGAGACTGTCTGAGATGGATGAGTTCCCCGAAGGAGGAGCAACCACCATTTCTGTGGTTAGGTTGACTCAGCTGTTCTAGCCTGCCAGCTCCAGGCAGTCCAGGTGGTCTGAATGAGAAGGAATCCCACACAATGCAACACAGCTGCTATGCCAGATTGTGGCCAGACTGCTTTTTTTAAGTGGGACCCCAATCCATTGCTCTTCATTGGGTGGGGACTCCCTGTGGGAATTTCAGCAACTCCAGACAGGGTGACACAGACAGAACTCTGATCTCTCCCTGGGACAGAGCCCCTTGGGTGAGAGACAGCCGATGTCTCTGCAGTTCAGTTGACTCAGCCTTTCCAGCCTGCTGGCTCTGAAGAGTCCAGGCAGTCTGGACATGGAAGGGTTGCGCCCAACATGGCACACCTGCTCCACCAAAAACCAGCCATCCTGTTCCTCCTGACTGCATCAGAGCTCCCAACAGGGGTCTCCAGACACCCTAGGGGAGCATCCAGGCCAGCAACAGGTCACTACCCATCCTGGGACGGAGCTCCCAGAGGAAAAAGCAGGCTGCCATCTTTGCTGTTTCACAGCCTCCACTGGTGATACCTCCAGGTCTGGGAAAAATGAGGCAAATAGGGTCACGAGCAATCTCCCAACAAACCACAGCAGCCCTACGAAAAAGTGGCCTGTTGAAAGAAAAACAAACAAACAGAAAGCAACAACGACAGCATCCAAAAAAAAGACCACACAAAAATCCCACTCAAAGGTCAGCAACCTCAAAAAATTGAAGCTAGATAATCCCACAAAGATGAGAAAGAATCAATGCAAAAATACTGAAAACTCAAAAAGCCAGAGTACCTCTTCTCCTCCAAATGACCACAATACCTCTCCAGCAAGGGCAGAAAACTGGGCTAAGGCTGAGATGGTTGAATTCACAGAAGTAGGCTTCAGATGGTAGGTAATAACGAACTTCGCTGAGCTAAAGGAACATGCTCTAACCCAATGCAAAAAAGCTAAGAATCATGATAAAACAATACAGGAACTGAAAACCAGAAGAGCTAGTTTAGAGAGGAGCGTAACTAATCTGATGGAGCTGAAAAACACAACACACGAAATTCACAATGCAACCACAAGTATCAATAGCAGAATAGACCAAGAGGAGGAAAGAATCTCAAAGCTTGAAGACTATAGTCTTCAAGGCAGACAAGAATAGAGAAAAAAGAATGAAAAGAAATGAACAAAACCTCTGAGAAATGTGGGACTATGTAAAAAAGACTGAACCTATGACTGATTAGGGTACCCGAAAGAGATGGAGAGAATGGAACCAAGTTGGAAAATATACTTCAGAATATAATCCAGGAGAACTTCCCCAACCTAACAAGACAGGCCAACATTCAAATGCAGGAAGTCCAGAGAACCCCAGTAAGATACTCCATGAGATCAACCCCAAGACACATAATCATCAGATTCTCAAAGGTTGAAAAGAGAGAAAAAATGTTATGGGTAGCCAGAGAGAAAGGCCAGGTCACCTACAAAGGGAAACCCATCAGACTAACAGCAGACCTCTCAGCAAAAACCCTATAAGCCAGAAGAGATTGGGGGCCAGTATTCAACATTCTTAAAGAAAAGAATTTTCAACCCAGAATTTCATATCCAGCCAAACTAAGCTTCATAAGCAAAGAAGAAGATCCTTTCCAGACAAGCAAATGCTGAGGGAATTCATCACCAGCAGGCCTGCCTTACAAGAGCTCCTGAAGAAAGCACTAAATATGAAAAAGAAAAATGGTTACCAGCCACTATAAAAACACACTGAAGTACACAGACCAGTGACACTATGAAGCAACCACATAAACAAGTATGCAAAATAACCAGCTAGCATCATGATGACAGGATCAAATTCACACATAATAAAAACCTTAGATGTAAATGGGCTAAATGCCCCAATTAAAAGACACAGAATTGCAAGCTGGGTGAAGAGTCAAGACCCATTAGTATGCTGTCAAGAGACCCATGTAAAATGCAAAGACACACATGGACTCAAAAGCAAGGGATGGAGGAAAATTTACCAAGCAAATGCAAAACAGAAAAAAGCAGGTGTCACAATCCTAGTTTCTGACAAAACAGACTTTAAACCAACAAAGACCACAAAAGACAAAGAAGAGCATTACATAATGGTAAAGGGTTCAATTTAACAAGAAGAGCTAAATATCCTAAATATATATGTACCCAATAGAGGAGCCCCCAGATCCATAAAGCAAGTTCTTAGAGACATACAAAGAGACTTACGCTCACACACAATAATAGTGAGAGGCTTTAACATCCCACTGACAATACTAGACAGATCACTGAGACAGAAAATTAAAAGATATTCAAAACCTGAACTCAGCTTTGGATCAAGCAGACTTAACAGACATCTACAGAACCCTCCACCCAAAAACAACAGAATATATATTTTTCTCATCGCCACAACACTTACTCTAAAATTGATCATGTAATCAGAATTAAAACACCCCCCAGCAAATGCAAAATAACTGAAATCATAACAGTCTCTCAGACCACAGCACAATCAAGTTAGAATCAAGACTAAAAAAATCACTCGAAACCACACAACTACATGGAAACTGAACAACCTGAAAGACTCCTGGGTGAAATTAAGGCAAAAATCAAGAAGTTATTTGAAACTAATGAGAACAAAGAGACAAAGTACCAGAATCTCTGGGGTGCAGCTAAAGCAGTGTTAAGAGGAAATTTTATAGCACTAAATGCCCACATCAAAAAGCTGGATCTGAAATTAACAACCTAATATGACAACTAAAAGAACTAGAGAACCAAGAACAAACTCCAAAGGTAGCAGAGCACAAGAAATAACCAAGATTAGAGCAGAATTGAAGAAGATAGAGATGTGAAAAACCCTTCAAAAAGCCAATGAATCCAGGAGCTGGTTTTTTGAAAAAATAAATAGGTAGACTGCTAGCTAGACTAATAAAGAAGAAAAAAGAGAAGAACCAGACACCATCAAAAATGATAAGGGGGATACCACCACTGACACTACAGAAATACAAACAATCATCAAAGAATACTATAAACACCTCTATGCACATGAACTAGAAAATCTAGAAAAAAGTGGATAAGTTCCTGGACATATACACGCTCCCAAGATTGAACCAGGAAGAACCTGAATCCCTGAATAGACCAATAATGAGTTCTGAAAATGAGACAGTAATAGCCTGCCAACCAAAAAGAGCTCAGGACCAGACAGATTTACAGCTGAATTCTACTAGAGGTACAAAGAAGAGCTGGTACCATTTCTACTGAAACTAAATTGAAAAGGAGGGACTGCTACCTAACTCCTTTTATGAGATCAGCATCATCTTGATACCAAAACCTGGCAGAGACACAACAACAAAAAAAAGAAAACTTCAGGCCAATATCCCTGATGAACATCAGTGCAAAAATCCTCAATAAAATACTGGCAAACTGAATCCAGCAATACATCAAAAAGCTTATCCACCACAATCAAGGTTGGTTCAACATATGCAAATCAATAAACATAATTTATCACATAAACAGAACTAAAGACAAAAACCACAGGATTATCTCAATGGACACAGAAAAGGCCTTAGACAAAATTCAGCATCTCTTCATGTTAAAAATTCAATAAAGTAAGGACTGAAGGACCATATCTCAAAATAATAAGAGCCATATATAACAAACTCACAGTCAATATTATACCTGAATGAGCAAAAGCTGGAAGCATTCTCCTCGAAAACCGGCACAAGACAAGGATGCTTTCTCTCACCACTACTTTCAACATAGTATTGGAAGTTCTGGCCAAGGCAACCAGGCAAGAGAAAGAAATAAAGAAAATTTAAATAGGAAGAGAGGAAGTCAAACTATTTCTGTTTGCAGATGACATGATCCTGTATCTAGAAAACCCCATCGTCTCAGCCCAAAAGCTTCTGAAGCTGATAAGCAACTTCAGCAAAGTCTCAGGATACAAACTCAATGTGCAAAAATCACTAGCATTCCTACACACCAACAACAGGCAAGAAGAGAGCCAAATCATGAATGAACTCCCATTCACAATTGCTACAAAGAGAATAAAACACCTATGAATACATCTAACAAGGGAAGTGAAGGACCTCTTCAAGGACAACTACAAATCACTGCTCACGGAACTCAGAGAAGACACAAATGGAAAAACATTCTATGCTCATGGATAGGAAGAATCAATATTGTGAAAATGGCCATACTACCACATTACCCAAAGTAATTTATAGATTCAATGCTATTCCCATTAAACTACCATTGACATTCTTCACAGAATTAGAAAAAACTATTTTAAAATTCATATGGAATCAAAAAAGAGCCTGTATAGCCAAGATAATCCTACACAAAAAGAACAAAGCTGGAGGCATCACACTACCCAAGTTCCAACTATACTACAAGCCTACAGTAACCAAAACATCATGGTACTGGCACAAAAACAAGACACACAGACCAATGGAACAGAATAGAGATCCCAGAAATAAGACTGCACACCTACAACCATTTGATCTTCAACAAACCTGACAAAAACAAGCAAGGGGGAATGATTTCCTTTTTTTTTTTTTTTTTTAAGGCAGAGTTTCGCTCTTGTTGCCCAGGCTGGAGTGCAATGGCGTGATCTTGGCTCACCGCAACCTCCGCCTCCCAAGTTCAAGCGAGTCTCCTGCCTCAGCCTCCCGAGTAGCTGGGATTATAGGCATGTGCCACCATGCCCAGCTAATTTTTGTATTTTTAGTAGAAACAGGGTTTCTCCATGTTGGTCAGGCTGGTCTCAAACTCCTGACCTCAGGTGATCCACCTGCCTCAGCCTCACGAAGTGCTGGGATTACAGGTGTGAGCCACTGCGCCCGGCCAGGATTCCCTATTTAATAAACGGTGCTGGGAAAACTGGACAGCCATATGCAGAAAATTGAAACTATATCCCTTCCTTACATCTTACACAAAAATTAACTGAAGATGGATTAAAGACTTAAATGTAAAGCCCAAAACTATAAAAACCCCAGAAAAAAATCTAGGCAATACCATTCAGAACACAGGCATGGGCAAAGATTTCACAACGAAAATGCCAAAAGCAATTGCAACAAAAGCCAAAATTGACAAATGAGATCTAATTAAACTAAAGAGCTTCTGCACAGCAAAAGAAACTATCATCAAAGTGAACAGACAACCTACAGAATGGGAGAAAATTTTTGCAATCGGAGCATCTGACAAAGGTCTAATATCCAGAGTCTACAAGGAACTTAAACAAATTTACAAGAAAAAACCAACCCCATTAAAAAGTGGGCAAAGGACATGAACAGACACTTCTCAAAAGAAGACATTCATGCAGCCAACAAACATGAAAAAAAGCTCAGCATCACTCATCATTAGAGAAATGCACATCAAAACCACAATGAGATACCACTTCACGTCAGAATGGCGATTATTAAAAAGCCCAGAAACAACAGATGCCGGCGAGGTTGCAGAGATAAAGGAACGCTTTTACACTGGTGGAGTGTAAATTAGTTCAACCATTGTGGAAGGCAGTGTGGTGATTCCTCAAAGATCTAGAGGCAGAAATAGCATTTGACCCAGCAATCCCCTTACTGGGTAAATACACAAAGGAATATAAATCATTCTATTATAAAGATACATGCATGCATATGTTCACTGCAGCATGATTCACAATAGCAAACACATGGAATCAACCCAAATGCCCATCAATGAATTGACTGGATAAAGAAAATATGGTACATATACACCATGGAATACTATGCAGCCATAGAAAGGAACACAATCATGTCCTTTGCAGGGACATGGATAGAGCTGGAAGCCATTATCCTCAGCAAACTAACACAGGAACAGAAAACCAAACACCGCATGTTCTCACTTATAAGTGGGAGCTGAACAATGAGAACACATGAACACAGGGAGGGGAACAACATACACTGGGGCCGGAGGAGCAGTGGAAGGAGGGAGAGCATCAGGAAAAACGGCTAATGGATAGTGGGCTTAATAACCTAATAACCAAGGGGATGGGTTGATCTGTGCAGCAAACCACCATGGCACACGTTTAGCTATGTAACAAACCTGCATATCCTGCACATGTACCCCAGAACTTAAAAGCTGAAGGAAAAAAAAAATCTCTAGAATTGGCTCCAGAGTATTGCCTTATGCTGCTTAAACCCAGGAGGACTAAATTCACCCATACTTAGAAGGAATAAGAGTGGTAAGTTATAAATCTAGAGATTTATAAACTGATAAATTATAAATCTGTTCAGAAGACAGACTGCTCAGAAAAAAAATTTCAGACTCTTCTCCTAACATAGGGGAAAAGCTGTTATTCTATAATAGCTTCTAATAATTGCTTACAACGTAATGCCTGGGTTTGAAATGTCAAAGTCGCCCTCCCACAAAATATAGACAATCAACTACATTTCCGTATAAAAATCTACACACTTCTCAAAAGAAGACATTTATGAAGCCAAAAAACATATGAAAAAATGCTCATCATCACTGGCCATCAGAGAAATGCAAATCAAAACCACAGTGAGATACCATCTCACACCAGTTAGAATGACCATCATTAAAAAGTCAGGAAACAACAGGTGCTGGAGAGGATGTGGAGAAATAGGAACACTTTTACACTGTTGGTGGGACTGTAAACTAGTTCAACCATTGTGGAAGTCAGTGTGGTGATTCCTCAGGGATCTAGAGCTAGAAATACTATTTGACCCAGCCATCCCATTATACCCAAAGGACTATAAGTCATGCTGCTATAAAGACACATGCACACCTATGTTTATTGCGGCACTATTCACAACAGCAAAGACTTGGAACCAACCCAAATGTCCAACAACGATAGACTGGATTAAGAAAATGTGGCACATATACACCATGGAATACTATGCAGCCATAAAAAATGATGAGTTCATGTCCTTTGTAGGGACATGGATGAAGCTGGAAAACATCATTCTCAGTAAACTATCTCAAGGACAAAAAACCAAACACCGCATGTTCTCACTCATAGGAGGGAACTGAACAATGAGAACTCATGGACACAGGAAGGGGGACATCACACTCTGGGGACTGTTGTGGGGTGGGGGGAAGGGGGAGGGACAGCATTAGGAGATATACCTAATGCCAAGTGACGAGTTAATGGGTGCAGCAAAACAACATGGCACATGGATACATATGTAACAAACCTGTACATTGTGCACATGTACCCTAAAACCTAAAGTATAATAATAAAAAAAAAAGAAAGAAATACATAGACAGTTCTGAAGAAAAAAAAATCTACCTTTTCAATGTTCTTTGGATCAGAAATAGGAGAACCCCACACCTCATCAATTTTCACTGATAATCACATTAGTTTCTGGCACCTGGGATTTCCCTTTCTTTCTTTCCAGCTCTGTTATATTTCTTTCTTCTGATATTTTATCCAACTTTTCTATGTGGTTATAGAAGACGAGGGGCCTGAATTATTTCAGTCTACCTCACTGCCAGAATAGAAAGTCTCTACAAAAAATTTCAAAAATGGTCCTTACCATCTATTATTATTAATAAATAAGAGTGAATTAATACTGTTCAGCCAAACAGTGTTTTCTTGTACTCAGCCTTTGTAGTCATGAATTCCATTTTCGCTTTCAGGAATATCACAATCTTCTTCCGCTTCTCCCCTTTGCCTTTCACAGTAACAACAGGAATTTTTGACACAAGATAACCTTTTATAATATGACCAATTCTACGGTGCTGGTATACAGAGTGTAGTGCTCCCAGGGTTTGGAGACAGAACAAGATCAGTACAGTGGATGAGTTTAGTTACCGCAGAAGTAACTCATAAACACAGTATAATAGAAACTGCAGAAGAATGAAGTTTAAAAAAACACCTGGTTTTTAATCCCAATTTACCACTGAGCAGGTGACTTCAGGTAAGCTACTTAACTTTCCTCATCCTCATTATTTTTAAGAAGATAACTCTATCCATCTGATAGGGTTATTGTAAGATAACTCAGTAGGCACTCAATAAATAGTAGATATTATTATCTTAAGAGTGTTTGTAAATGTTTTCTGATAAAAATCAGAGAAACCTACTCATTTGCCAATTATTCTTAGGAAAACAGACTAGATATAGAGAAAGTTATGATTCAATTCAACCCAGTTTATTATCCTGTGACAAGGTACTGGTGCTTCCCACCAAAATGGGAATTGAATTTTGTTATTTCATTTTAGTTATTGTTTGTTTAGTATATATTTAATCTCAGAGCACCTAAATCCCATTTATATGTTTGGGAATTATCCTTTGTGTAAGTCTTGAAGGAAGGCAAAAGCTACCCTCCACTAATGCAAATTTGCCAGATATTCACTTTCCTGGTCTCCCTTGCAGGCTCTTCCAGTCAGATGCACCCTTATTCTCCCTCTCCCCCACTGGACTCTGACTTAGGAGTCAACAATGCAAAGAAATGAGGCCTTTAAGGAATGCATTCTGGTAGGAGTGGTAGTAACCCATTAAAACCAACAGACAAATTCTCTGGTTCTATTACAGCCTATATAAAAATCTCTATCAAGACCATCAAATCTCCTTTGTTCTGAATGTATGCTCTCCAAAGAATATCTAAGTTGCAAATGTTGTTCTCTAGATACCCTAACATCAGAAAGGGCACTAACAAGTATTCCATACCCTGAAAAGGGAATAATCTAACCATAAATGAATATACTGAGGTTCTAATTTTTTAAATCAGTCTCTTAGAAGCGTGGCATGTGTGTCAGACCCCTACAGCCTCATCTCTTCCAGGAAACTGACAAATCAAGTGCCAGAACACCCAAAATGAGAATGAGATCCTGAACCCATGGGACCCACTAAGGTATATTTACCTGTGATGTTTTATGACTAGTCATTAATTTCACACACACACACATACACACACACCTTCTCATATAAACCATTACATGGCCTGCAGTACTGTACAGAAGACTTTGCTGAAATACTAGTGACCATCTACTCTGTTCCATAAAACAGAAATGCTGTATACCTTCAAGGTCCAAACACAAAGAGAGAAAAAGAGAAGGAGAAATGAGGACAGTGTCCGAGAAGAGACAAATTTGGTTTTCAAAGTTCAGAAGATTAATTTTTACTCCTTCAGAAGATTTTGAAAAGCCAATCTCTACATCGATGTTTCTACTGTATTAGACATTATTCTATGTAAATAAAACATAAAAGATTCAACATTTAGAACACTGGTAAGTCTGATATTAACCAGAAATCCCTTCTACCTGAATTACACAATTTCTCAACTAAGCCTCCATTGCTTGCTACCCAATCACACTTAAGGATGGGAATGAGAACACGGATAATATTTATTTTCCTAATTAAAAAAAAGTCAAATGTACATCTTCATACCTTCATTAAAATTACTTTCAAATTACTATTCCTGAGGTTTTATTTTAAGTACAAAATATTAGTAAGTCAGAAAAATAGAAAAATTATTAATACATTGCAATGAAAAGGAAACAAATAACTTCTCCAAAGGAATGAAACTTACTTTGCCGACATTTTAATATATTGATATAGCATATGTTTTAAAAACATTAACTTAAGTATAGTAATGTCCAACAGATATTAAATCAGGGTACAATACTGGAATAGATTCATAATATATCTGATTCAATTTTTTACTTAGTCTCAATTTCTTTTTATTTTTGGCTCCAGCATTCAAGTATTACATAGTTGTACTCACTGCCCTTTCAAATGTTGTATCAAAATTCAACAGACCAAACCAAAAAACAGAGCTTTGGCAAGGGCAGTATTGCTTAAAACCAACAAAGAACTCATTTTACAATTCTGACCATATCTAGAACAAACAGGAATAACACAAATATCCTTTAGAATTCTTTTTAATATTTTTCCAGTTTTACTGAGGTATGATTGAACAAATATACTTTGTAATTCTTATCAACAAATAACCACATTTAAGACATAGGAAAGCTATCACAAAAATGACTGATCTTTCCCTATCACTTCTTTCCTAATTTATCTCAGAAGATAATTTTTTTAAATACTATTTATATTCACACAGACCTAAAATCATTTACCTTTCATAATAACCCACACTCCTTGTAAATTACCAGATTTAAATATGAAGCTACTTTCAAAAAACTGAATGGCATGGGAATTGGGTGGTGGGTGGATTATAGACATTATTTGGATCCTGACACAAATAAACTACCTATAAAAGATGTTTGTGAGACAACTGGAGAATGTGAATATGAACTGGATAACTAGATAAATTTTTGCTATTTTGGATATATAATATTATATAATTGGTTATATTAGGTCCTTATTTTTTAAGACATATAACATATATATATATACACACACACATATACATATATTTAGAGGTGACATGACAACATCAGAATTTGAAATATTACCAGGGGAAAAAAAGCAGTTATGGCAAAATGTTGATAATGTTTAAACTCAAGGAGGAATCATTACACTTTCATGTATGTTTAAAATTTTTCATAGAAAGAAAGAACTAAAGGAGGAACAAAAGAAGAAATAAACCAGTGTTACCTTTTCCCAGTCAATTCAATTTGGCCCTTCTTATTGAAGATGAATTTAGAATCATTATATCCCCATCCATTCCATTTCATAACTTCTTGCCTAGTGAGAAGAAAAAATATACAAATGAGACCAATGCTAAACATCTTAAAACTGTACAGTATATCATTGATTATTAACTCACAATCATCTAAAACACCTTATGCCCACTAATATTGTATAAGGTTAAATAAAATTAGCACACATTAAAATGTCCATATATTAATATTTCTGAATATAGAATCACTCTGATGAGCAGCACCTGCTTCACAGAGGGCTACAACCAATAAATTTAAGGCATTCAAAGGAAGAAATAAAAAGTTGCAAAAAGGAAGAAGATATGCTTAAAATATAAATGTCTCATTTTGTACATGTTATTGGGTTTACATTGTAGAATGACCTAAAAAGTTTTGCAATTAAAACTAAGGAAACAAAGTTTTACACATGAGAAAAAAATCATAATTATTAATCTTCTGCTACGAGTTTTTAAAAAAGACCAATTTATCAAGTAGACTGACTAGTAGTAGACACATAAAGTAGATTAAAAATCTCAGTGCTGGGTTTACATTCTAAATTCTTCAAATTCCATATAGCTACCAATCTCTACCTTGACCCACATATTGTAACAGTTAATGGCTATACTCACTTTTAATATTCCAAAATAACATGCTATTTTTAATTTCCAAAATACCAATATTTCATAACACGCTATTTTTAATTTCCAAAACACCAATATTTCATACTTGTAAAAATCCTTATTTATCAAAATCAATGGCTGAATCATTCAATTTTGCACATCATGTAAGAACAGATAGGTCTGGACCTGTACAAAACATAATAAGCAATCATGCTGAAGTATTGCATCACTTTTTATTACGTTTTGGCATAGTACCCTAGTTTGATCTTGGCTACTGAAATAAATTGGTGGTGAGTCTTCTTACCACAAATTCAACTATGCAGTTTATGGTGCAAATAACAAAAACCCTTTTCTATCTTGAAAGTTATTTGCTGCATTAAAATTTCAAAATAAAAAAAGATGCATTCATTAGAAAGTGTTCTTATTCTCTGTAATTCTCAAGAAAGAAGAAAATAACAGCTGACAAGCAAGTTTTTTTATTACAATCATAATTCTTGTTCTAGTTCAAAGGCTTTTCAAACAAATGAACATGAACATAATACAACTGAGCCAGATACAGGTAATTAATTATGAGCTGAAATCTCCATCTATACATAAAATTAAGACAAAGAAACTAGGAATGCTCTGTTTACAACTATGATTTGCTATTAATAAAAGCTACAGTCCCTCTACAAAAACTTCAAAATATCTGAAGAGTATCAATCCAGAGACTAGATTTGTAGATTAGTTATAAACTAACACCAAATATTTTTTCTAATCCCATAACATTCCTACCTCATTGCAGAGAGAGATTTTGGAACGGAACTTTTGGAAAAATCTCTATGGAAAAACATCACGACTAATGTTACCAGTGACACACTCATTTTCTTAAGATTTTACTTTTTTTTTTTTTTTTTTGGTGCCAAAACTTGGGATTGAACCATAAGATTTTCACATTCTAAAAACAGATTAGGATATTTTCCACTTTGCTTTTTTTCATGAATAAATTATCTTCACTTTTATGAAGTATAATTTACTTAGTATTTTCTTATTATATTTCAATAATCAGACGGATAAATGTATATTTTAAAACATTAACATCTTTAATGGCTTATAATGTGCATAGATTTTATGTGATTGCATTTTATTAGTGAATTTCAACATTTATTATAATTCTGTTCTCTACAAAATAGTAATTTGGTATTACACAAAATAAATGCAAAAATCTCAAGGCAAGGCACAGGGAAATCATTTCAGTACAGAGGTTGAATTTGGCATGTTTATGTAGCTTAACAACGAAAATCATTTTCCTTAAAATTATCCCCAGAATTTAAAAAATTATCCCCAGATGGCCCCAAAGTAAAAAGCTAAACTTGGTCACATGAGTTCATTCTTAGCACTTCATGAGGAAATGAATTAAAATGAGCAGGAAAGATCTGCTGTTATACACTATAAAATGAAGGGATTTACATCCTGAAGAGTCTTTGGCCTTAAATTTTCAAGTTGGGTAATATTCTAAAGAACTTCCAAATTTTCAACTATAGGTACCTTTTTCTCTCTTTTCATCCCAGTCATAAAATTGGGCTTATGAAATGGACTCTACCATATTTATATCAACTTTTGGAGTCTTCTCAGAAGTTGAATGTAGGCATTTGGAATGCATTTATACCCAAAACAGGATTATGCATAAATCATATACAATTAAAATCTAGATTACCCCCAAACCAATCTTCTGATATCTTCAAGTGCCCCAGGTGTTAAATAAAAAACAGGTAAATTTCCCAGGCTTCTAGTTTTAAACTTTTATGTACACATATTCTAATCCCCTCCCCACCAAATTACTAGTATATACTCTGATAGTTAAATATAACTATATGATTAAATTTTTTAATAACTTCTTATACATAAGAGTATAATAAGTATTTTGAACAGTATTACAGCATAACATTTCAAAATTAGAGTAAAACTTTACATAGTCACAGAATTTGAAAACTAAAAAGATCCTCAGAACCCATCCAGTTCAATTGCTCATTTTTCAGATAAAGAAACTGCCCAGAGAAGCATCCCCGGTCACACAGCTAAGTTAGTTGTGAGTATCCAAAGGCAGACTTCCCGTCTCATAATTCTTCCTCTTCAGAGAGGCAATAATATCTGAAACCCATCTAAGTCAGACTCTCAGATAACCAGAATATTTGAAAGAACTCATTTTTTTATTTACATCAATAGTGTTTCAAGAAACTATTACATGTTATTATAGGTTGAGCATCCTTTATCCAAAATGCTTGGGACCAGAAGTGTTTCAGATTTCAGATATTTTTCAGATTCTGGGATATTTACATATACACAATGAGATTTCTTGGGGATGGGACCGAAGTCTAAACATAAAATTTATTTATGTTTCATATACATCTTATCACATAGCCTGAAGGTAATTTTATACAATATTTTTAATGGTTTTGTGCATGAAACAAAGTTTGCATACACTGAACTATCAGGAAGCAAAGGAATCACTATCTCATGACAGTGTTCAAAAAGTTTCCAATGTTGGAACATTCTGGATTTTAGATTTTCAAATTAAGGATGCTCACCCTGTGTTGTAGTCATTCTTCTGCACTTCAGCTAAAGGAAAACATTTAAAAACCAAGGGATATGTTTGTGTCAGAAGCCAAATTCCCTATACCTCCGACAGTGTAATGAATTCTGCCATTCAGAATAACCCCAGAGTACTGCAAGCACTAAAATGAAGAATGATTAAAGAATTACCAACTTTCCATAAGATTCAAATAAAAGAATCCAATTCTCAACTAATCTCAGAGGTCAATTAACCAGTATGATCTCTCAGACATTCCAATTCTTAAGAGCTAACTATACCAAATTTAACATCTTTCAAAAAACAAGACCGGGCCGGGCACAGTGGCTCATGCCTGTAATCCTAGCACTTTGGGAGGCCGAGGTGGGCAGATCACAAGGTCAGGAAATCGAGACCATCCTGGCTAATACAGTGAAACCCCATCTCTACTACAAATTAAAAAAAAAAAAAAATTAGCTGGGTGTGGTGGCGCGTGCCTGTAGTCCCAGGTGCTCAGGAGGCTGAGGCAGGAGAATCGTTTGAACCCGGGAGGCGGAGGTGGCAATGAGCTGAGATCACACCACTGTACTTCAGCCTGGGTGACAGAACAAGACTCCGTCTCAAAAAAAAAAACAAAAAAAACAAAAAAAACCAACAACAAAAAAAAACCCTCCTCCTGCTGAAAGAATAGTTGGCTTGATTTTACTGCATAAAAAAAAAATGTTTTACACATTTACACATCTAACCACAGTACTAAACTGAAAAAGCACAGTATTAGCTGGTATAACAAAAGAAAATGGAGGCATAAAATAGCATCCTATATGCACAAGGTGGCAGTATTCTCCCATGATCTATACATGATGTACATATTCAGTATTTTGCATTTTCCAGGGCTGTTATTATATAATTTTTAGGTGAAATATTTAGATTTAGCCTTACTATTATAAAAACCATAAAGAGTTTTTTTAGTCTTAAAATGGGAAATTTTCACTTTGAAGTCTCTGTTTACAGACTGGTTGTCAGATTACTATTCCTCTACTAGTAATAAACTGCAAGCATCCTGATATATATGCATGGTTTCTACATTGCTATTTCTAATCATAATAATCATAATATTTTTCACTAGAAAACAAGGAAAAGGAAAAAATGATTTTGGCTACTTTCATTCTGGGTTAACAACTGTGAAAGTTCAGCTATCTAACAACATTTAAAAAAGCTTTTCTGATAAAATTCCAATAATCAAAATTCTAATAAAAGATGCTTCACTCTTCAGATCAATATTTACTCTTGCCCTGATATAAAACTCACAAAGCTACCTTCATCTGATAATATTGTGATTTCCTAGAGAGAAAAAAAAAACGACAACTGAAATGGCCAAAAGGATCTATAATTTTACTTTTCATCATGAATTAGTTTATTGGCTTGTTAATTAACTTTGGTAACTGGTGAGGGCAGTCAGACTACCTAAATGTAATCAACTTGAGGACTCTGATAAGATCATGTTTCTAGATGGGTCAACAAGGTATAATCTGTGTCCTCTAGACAGTGAGCCTTCTTGCACATTATCATGCAACACTTTAAACTTCAACAAGAATTTCAATCTTCCCTCAATATCCCCATTGTAAGTTTTTCAGCTCTAGCTGCCAGAATAAAAATGTGACTCTGTGATATAAGTTATTAATCAATGTGACAATTCTTAGCAGTGTGATAATGTAAAGTGGCTTAAATATGAGATTTGAGAACACACAAAGCTGTTAACAAGAACATGAAGAAAAGGAACCCACATGCATACTGGTAAGCCACTCCACAGAGCAATCATGTACTAAGCTTTCATAGGTAATGCCAATTCTATGACCCAACTATACAACTCCTGGGTATATATTGCATAGGAAATTCATATACAATTCCATAAGGGAACACATGTGATATATTCCCTGGAGCATTGTTTGTAAGAGTAGCTGGGGGCATCAGTAGAGAAGCAGATAAGTAATGTGGAAAATGCATTCCATGAAATATTAATGCAGCAATCAAAAGCAGTAAGTTGAATAGATATGCATATAGAAACATGATGAAATGTTTAAAACAGTGGTAAACACAAAGGAGAAACAATAAAATCCACAGTAAAACAGCATTTAAGGGAATTAAAAATATACACACTAAATAACACTGCATATTTCACAAAACACAAAATATTATATATAATATATCCAGATATATTATTTATAATACATCTAGATATATTATTTATAATACATTCATCATATATGTATATTATATACATTACACACACACACACACACACACACACACACACACACACACACACACAAGAACCTTCATAGGCACCCATGGGATAGGCAGATGAAATTAGTAATCAGAGATAGAGGAAAATTAGAGGCCTCACACAAATACCATATATTAAAAATGTATGTTACCACAACTCTCTGAACCTGAGGAAAATATGCTGCTCAGCCTTTGAATCTCAGTGCAGTTTCTCTCTGTTCTCAGAAAATAGTTCTTTCTTCCATATATATGCAGAACTTTCGTGATGGTTTATTATAAAATCTATTGGGCTTCTTAGCAATAGCTACAAATTTTTTTGAATAATAGAATTCCATTATGAATTAAACAGCTTCAACTATATGGTAAACCAAATATACATTTAACTACCTACAGTCAACTTTTTATAGTCCACAAGAAACTAGCACTCTAAAAAACTTTTTAAGGCCAAGCACAATGACCTGTAATCCCACCACTTTGGGAGGCCAACGTGGGAGGATAACTTGAGCCTTGAAGTTCAAAATAAGCCTGGGCAATACAGTGCGACCCCTAATTCTCAAAAATAAAATAAAATAAAATAAAAGCCAGGTGTGGTGGTGCAAGCTTGTAATCCCAGCTACTACAAGGCCAAGGCAGAAGGACCCCTTGAGCTCAAGAGTTCAATGTTGCAGTGAGCCATGATTGCCACTGCACTCTAGCCTGGGTGACAGAGTGAGGCCCTGTCTCAAAAAAAAAGAAAAGAAAGAAACTTTTTAAAACTTGAATTCAAGGCTCAAAAACTGTGTCCCAAAGGTCCAATCACATTTATCGTGAATAAATGAATGAAAGAAAAAGTAATATACAGGTATAAAGGGGAAAAATTCTAAACAGAGGCACAGGAAAGGGATGGGGGGGCAAGGAGAACAAATAAGGCAAGGCCAGCTTTACCACACATTGACAGAATACTCTGGGCAGTCACTAATCACTTCAGGTTCTTGGGGTGCCATTCTTTACTCCCACACTTCTCTCACACACTACACCATAATCTACCAATTAGAAACTCGTTACCGTTTGAATGATGCATTTGAAAATGGAAATACACGCTATTAGTCATTCATACATTTATTAGTATATGTTACAAATATTTTGTGGTAAGGGCAGGTATGTACCCACATATCCACTCACACAAGCTTGGTACCTGCCATTCTGAAAGCCTGGAAAGAAACAACCATCCTACCCTTCACCCTCAGGTGTTGGTCTACATAATGAGGAAAACAATCCAAATCTGCATCAGGAGGTTGTCATAGCAAAGGACAAAGAGAAAAGGATACATCCTTCACTTGGGCTCTTGGGTTCCCTGGATTGTACTTTAAATTTCATGATTTTTCCCTTCACTGTCTACTTGTAATCTAATCAATATGGCAATTTTGGCAACCAACCCCAGACTTTCTCTACCACCAACTGGGAAAATGCCAATTCACTTTCATTGCTCACTCCATGCTTGTTAGTAATTAAAAAAGGAATTGTATCACAAGCTTATTATACTGACCAACCCATAAGTGACCAAAGCCATTTCTGGTAGAGCCTTGCATTTCAGTAGAAACTACAAAACTGAACACAGACAAAGAAAATACAAATGTCTCCAAAAATCTATATGCTATTTTAGCATTGAAAATCAAGCCTAAGTTCCCTTCCTCAGCTGTCCCTTGGGGACAGACCAACAATACCCTTGGCATGACCCTAAAAATACCAAGACTGAAATCCATACCGGCTTGATGTACACAGTATTCTTGTTGTAAATCGTAGTTGTTGGGCAACCCCCTTTGGGTCCCCTCCCATTGTATGGGAGCTCTGTTTTCACTCTATTAAATCTTGCAACTGCATACTCTTCTGGTCTGTGTTTGTTATGGCTCCAGCTGTACTTTCACTTGCCGTCCACCACTGTTGTTTGCCGCCATCGCAGACCCGCTGCTGACACTGACTTCCACCCTTCCAGATCCAGCAGGGTGTCCGCTGTGCTCCTGATCCAGTGAGGCACCCATTGCCATTCCCGATCGGGCTAAAGGCTTGCCATTGTTCCTGCACAGCTAAGTGCCCGTGTTCATCCTAATCAAGCTGAATACTAGTCGCTGGGTTCCACGGTTCTCTTCCACGACCCATGGCTTCTAATAGAGCTATAACACGCACCGCATGGCCCAAGATTCCATTCCTTGGAATCCATGAGGCCAAGAACCCCAGGTCAGAGAACAAGAGGCTTGCCGCCATCTTGGAAGTGGCCCGCCAACATCTTGGGAGCTCTAGGAGCAAGGACACCCTGGTAACATTTTGGCAACCACGAAGGGACTCTCCAAAGCAGTGAGTAATATTGGACCACTTTCGCTTGCTATTCTATCCTATCCTTCCTTAGAATCAGAGGAAAATACGGGGTACCTGTCGGCCAGTTAAAAAAACGATCAGCGTGGCTGCCAGACTTAAGACTCAGGTTTGAGGCTGTCTGGGAAAAGGCTTTCTAACAACCCCCAACCCTTCTGGGTTGGGAGCATTGATCTGCCTGGAAACAGCTTCCACTTTCAATTTTCCTGGGGAAGCCAAGGGACAACTAGAGGCAGAAAGCTGTCATCCTGAACTCCCGGCGTTAGCCGGTTGAGATCACGGCACAGCCAGAAGTCTCTACTCAACAGTCACCCATGTGTGCACCCCACCTTTCCTTCTGACCCATACCTCTTGGTCCTGACCATGACTTTCTTGAAAGTGTAGCCCCAAAATTCTCCTTACCTCTGAATCTACTTCCTCCAATCCCTGCCTCCTAGATACTAATGGTTCAGACTTTCATTTCCTCTCCCACGTATTAGAGCAAGTTGTATCTCCAAAGGGATCTAACGAAGTTCTACGCTGTGTCCTTAGGCATCTAGGCTATGAACCCAGGGAGTCTTGTCCCTCATGTCCCTCCCAATTTAGGCATACAGCTCTCGACAGTTATGTGGGACCCATTCCCCACCAACTTGCCAGGGCCCCAAGTTTGTAAATAGCTAGGAGGATTGCTCTCCCATTGTGTAAGATGCTCTCTTCCCCCGATTTCTACCCAGCTTACCCCTCTGCAATACAATCTCCAAGCCTTGGCTCCTTGGCCAGGGCCTTAGAACTGATGACCCAGTACTATGGGTCTATGACAACATAATAGAACAGGATAAAAGCAAATTGAGTAAGTCAAGGAGAGGAAAGACAGACAGAGAGAGAGAGACAATTAAAATAGACCTAGGTAAATTATCAGATAACCCTGATGGCTATATTGATGTTTTACAAGGGTTAGGACAACCCTTTGATCTGGCATGGAGAAATATAATGTTACTGCTAGATCAGACACTAACCCCAAATGAGAAAAGTGCCACCATAACTGCAATCTGAGAGTTTGGCCATCTCTGGTATCTCAGTCAGGTCAACGATAGGATGACAACAGAGAAAAGAACAATTCCCCACAGGCCAGCAGGCAGTTCCCAGTGTAGACCTTCATTGGGACGCAGAATCAGAACATGGAGATTGGTGCTGCAGACATTTACTAACTTGCGTGCTAGAAGGACTAAGGAAAACTAGGAAGAAGCTTATAAATTATTCAATGATGTCCACTATAACACAGGGAAAGGAAGAAAATCCTACCACATTTCTGGAGAGACTAAGGGAGGCACTGAGGAAGCATACCTCTCTGTCACCTGACTCTATTGAAGGCCAACTAATCTTAAAGGAGAAGTTTATTATTCAGTCTGTTGCAGACATTAGAAAAAACTTCAAAAGTCCGCCTTAGGCCTGCAGCAAAACTTAGAAACCCTATTGAACTTGGCAACCTCGGTTTTTTTATAATAGAGATCAGGAAGAGCAGGCGGAAAGGGACAAACAAGTTAAGAAAAAGGTCACCGCTTTAGTCATGTCCCTCAGGTAACCGGACTTTGAGGCTCTGGAACACGGAAAGGCTGGGCAAATTGAATGCCTAATAGGGCTTGCTTCCAGTGCGGTCTACAAGGACACTTTAAAAAAGATTGTCCAAATAGAAATAAGCTGCCCCCTTGTCCATGCCCCTTATGTCAAGGGAATCACTGGAAGGCCCACTGTCCCAGGGGATGAAGGATCTCTGAGTCAGAAGCCACTAACCAGATGATCCAGCAGTAGGACTGAGGGTGCCCAGGGTAAGCGCCAGCCCATGCTGTCACCCTCAAAGAGCCCCGGGTATGCTTGACCATTGAGGGCCAGGAGGTTGTCTCCTGGACACTGGTGTGGCCTTCTCAGTCTTACTTTCCCTGTCCCGGACAACTGTCCTCCAGATCTGTCATTATCTGAGGGGTCCTAAGACAGGCAGTCACTAGATACTTCTCCCAGCCACTAAGTTGTGACTGGGGAACTTTACTCTTTTCACATGCCTTTCTAATTCTGCCTGAAAGCCCCACTCCTTTGTTAGGGAGAGACATCCTAGCAAAAGGAGGGGCCATTATACACTAGAATTAGGAGAAGGAAAAAGGGTAAATATATATACAGACTCTAGGTATGCTTACCTAGTCTTCCATGCCCACGCAGCAATATGGAGAGAAAGGGAATTCCTAACTTCCGAGGGAACACCTATCAAACCTCAGGAAGCCTTTAGGAGATTATTATTGGCTGTACAGAAACCTAAAGAGGCAGCAGTCTTACACTGCCAGGGTCATCAGAAAGGAAAGGAAAGGGAAATAGAAATGAACCGCCAAGAGGATATTGAAGCCAAAAAAGCCGCAAGGCAGGACCCTCCATTAGAAATGCTTATAGAAGGACCCCTAGTATGGGGTAATCCCCTCTAGGAAACCAAGCTGCAGTACTCAGCAGGAGAAACAGAATGGGGACCCTCATGAAGACAAGTTTCCTCCCCTCAGGATGGCTAGCCACTGGAGAAGGAAAAATACTTTTGCCTGCAGCTAACCAACGGAAATTCCTTAAAACCCTTCACCAAACCTTTCATTTAGGCATCGATAGCACCCATCAGATGGCCAAATCATTATTTACTGGACCAGGCCTTTTAAAAACTATCAAGCAGATAGTCAGACCCTGTCAAGTGTGCCAAAGAAATAATCCCCTGCACTGCAGTCCATACATTTCAATCCCTGTATCTTTAACCTCCTTGTTAAGTTTGTCTCTTCCAGAATCGAAGGTGTAAAACTATAAATCGTTCTTCAAATGGAGCCCCAGATGCAGTCCATGACTAAGATCTACTGCGGACCCCTGGACTGGCCTGCTAGCCCATGCTCCAATGTTGATGACATCGAAGGCACCCCTCCCGAGGAAATCTGAACTGCACAACCCCTACTATGCCCCAATTCAGCAGGAAGCAGTTAAGAGCGGTCGTCAGCCAACCTCCCCAACAGCACTTGAGTTTTCCTGTTGAGAGCCGAGACTGAGAGACAAGACTAGCTGGATTTCCTAGGCCGACTAAGAATTCCTAAGCCCAGCTGGGAAGATGACCGCACCCACATTTAAACACGGGGCTTGTAACTCAGCTCACACCCAACCAATTAGATAGTAAAGAGGACTCACTAAAATACAAATTAGACTAAAGCAGAAGGTAAAAAAAAAATAGTCAAATCATATATCACCTGAGAGCACAGGGGGAGGGACAATGATTGGGATATAAACCCCAAGCATTCGAGCCGGGAGTGGCAACCCCCTTTGGGTCTCCTCCCATTGTATGAGCTCTGTTTTCACTCTTAACTCTTGCAACTGTGAGGAAAAAACAAAAAAAACAAAAAAAAAAAACAGTAGTTGTTGAGTTTTTTTGGTTTGTTTTACTTAAAATAATGATTAAAAAAAAAATCAGCAGTAGCCCCTTCTACTTTAAGTGACAGGTAGTTGGGATTGCTATCTTTGCTTCTGGCAAACCTGTGGAAAAAATGAACCCCATAAAGTTTGGGGGAAGAGAAGAAAGTATTAAAAGCAGGACCCAATCACAACAACAGAGGTTCTCAAACTTCCTGGGAGTATAAACATCACCTTGGGTACTTATTTTAAAAGCAGAGTCCTTGGATGCCACCCTAGACCCAGCCCATGATTAAAATTTCTAGCACCATCAGAAAATTCTCATGAGGGTCATCCACAGACCACACGTGGGTAAGCATTACCTCAAGACATGAGAAAAAGTTAAGAATAGAAGCCTCATCTGTTGAATAGCCACAAAGGAATACAAAGCTTTAATGTAAATGGTTTACAATTAAGTTGCTCTCACCCAAACCTTACCAAAATCAGGAGACTAGAATTGAGAGAGAGAAACAGAAAGGAAAAACTTTAAACTCACTTCACTATAGGAGAGGATGGCCCTGAGTAGAATTCCACAAGGAAACAATAGGCAGCAAGAGGGCAAAGTGGCGGCACTCACCATGTGGGAGACAGGGGAAAGAGATAACAGGAAATGGAAATATGATTACATGACAGAGGAGGTGGCATAAATCTATACCCAAATCTTACAAACGACTATCTGGAAGGGTAAATGAGGGCTATACAGAGATCGTATTTTCCGATGCAAATTTTAGGAAGTTTGATCCACTATGGAACTTTGCCTAGTTCATACATGTTTATAAAAGTCTTAAAAAGTATAAAAATTAAAACAATTATTTATCAAATAACTTTCCTTTAGCACAAGAATATATTTATTCAAATTCCAATGTGTGGCCACCAAGGCCACATATTACATAGAAGCAAGCAATGGTGAGCCATGAATACTAAGAGTCACAGAGAAGAGTTTCAAACCAGAAATAGCACAAGAATGACCAAACATCATGTGTGTGATACTGACAATCAGCCTAAAATACAGTACGAGGAACTGCTGATGCTTTACACTTTTTGGGTTCTTCCCTTCCTTCCTAATGCATAAGGTGACATTTACTAGAAATTTGTTTTCTCGCCAGGCACAGTGGCTTGTGCCTATACTCCCAGCGACTCAGGAGACTGAGGTGGGAGAACCACCTGAGGCCAGGAGTTCAAGACCAACCTGGGCAACACTTCGAGACCCTGCTCCAAATTTTTTAATAACCAGGCATGGTGGCACATACCTATAGTCCCAGCTACTCAGGACAATGGTTCTTGAGCCCAGGAGTTCAAGGTTACAGTGAGCTATGATCACACCACTGCACTCCAACCTGGGTGACAAAGCAAAACCCCATCTATTTAAAAAAAAAAAAAAAGGAAATTTGTTTTCTCTATTAAAATGTCATTATTGCCACTGAGTACCTCCTACTTCTTGCTGTGCTTCCATCTTCAGAAACCAATATAGTTTGAATATTTGTCCCTGCCCAAATATCATGTTAAATTGTAGTCCCCAGGGCTGGAAGTGGGGCCTGGTGGGAAGTGTTTGGGTCATGGGGGCAGATCCCTCAAGGTTTGGTGCTGTCTTTACAACAGTGACTTCTCATGAGATCTGGTCATTTAGAAATGTGTGGCACTTCCCCCTCCCACACCCAACCTCAACTCTTGCTCCTGCTTTTGCTGTGTGAAGCGCCTGCTCCCACTTCATCTTCTGCCATGATTGTAAGCTTCCTGAGGTCTTCCCAGAAGCTGAGCCAGAGTTATGTTTTCTGAACAGCCTGCAGAACCGTGAATTAATTAAACCTCTTTATAAATTATCCAGTCTCGGGTATTTCTTTATAGCAATGCAAAAATGGTCTAATATAGAAACTATTTTAGCACTCTATTCTTATTACTCCTTTCTACGTAGTTTACTGCAATAATGACAGTATTGCATAATACTGTAAAGTTAAGGGCTTTACAATCATTATCTTATTTCCTTCTCACTTTAATCCTGTGATGTAGGTGTCATTACCTCTATTTAAAACATGAAAAAACTGGTCCAGAAAGATTCAGTAACTTGTCCCCAGAGACATGAACAGTACATGATACAGCTAGGATTTAAACCATGACTGTCTGGCTCCAACACTCCTAACTACGAAGCAAAGATTTCAGTATACTCAATGATGGCCACATAAGGAGTACAAATTATTACAAGAGCTCAGTGGTGTTCATCTCTAGCTGAAAGAACCCTTCATTGTGGAGGCATTTAAACTTTCCCTTTTTTGGAAGATGGTAAAATTTCAATAGTCAAACAGAGGAAGAAAGCACAAGGATTTTCCCATCTAATAAGCAGCATAAAATTGGCTGAAGCATAAAGCACATTCAAGAAGTCATGGAGAACAGCTGAAAGCCTTGAATGCCAAATAAGAGAGTGAGTGTTATTACTTCAATAATCAATAGACAACAATAGAATCAAAACAGTATTTTCCATGTTCATTGCTTCTACCAAAGGTCAAAATCTAGCAGTGTGTACTTTAAAACTTTGTTGACTCTCCAATGTGGATGAAATCCCAATTCTTTAACACAGCACCACTCTACATTTTCACCTTCTTTAACAGCTGTTCCCAGACACATTAAGTTATGACAATTCCTTATACACACCATGCCTTCTTATGTCTTCCTGTATATATCCCCTGTCCAAAATCCCCTTCTTTCCCTGAAGGCAACCAGTCTAAAAGTCACTTCTATAAAGCCTTTTCCTATCTTCTTCAAGAATTTATGGCTCTTTCTTCTGTATACAATGACTACAGCTACATCATATCTTTTAAATATCTATCTATATATCTCCACTGACTGTCAATCATTTTTGCAATGTTAGAATGTAGCACAGCACAAGCAGGCAGCAAGTACTGACACTTTCCCTGAACAGAGATTGGTCTGGTAATAGAATGAAGAATCATTTAAAGGCGGGAAACAAAAGAAAGGGAGACCAGGCTAGATGTGAGACAATTAAGATTTCATCTAGGCTGGTGGCAATGAGAGAAAAGGAAAGTGTCTTGAGAGTCGATAATAGAGTCCATCTGACTTGGAGTCCATCTGATTTGTCAATGAACCAAATAAGGGATGGGGGATGGAGCTCAGCAAGAACTCATGACTCAGGTGTTGTTGGACTTGGGTGTCTAATGGCAGAAATGAAGAGAAACAGTGGAGGACTGAGATTGGAGACTAAAATAATGACCTTATACATGAATGCTGAGTTGGAGAAACCAGCAAGATACTCAGATAGAAATACCCAATAATTAAAAATGTAAAAATGAGAGTTGAGAGTTAGAGATATTAACTTAAAAGTTCCCCCAACAATGGTAAAAGCTATTACAGTTCAAGTAGATGAAATGGTTAAGGAAGAAAATGCAGAAGAAATGACTAAAAATTAATCTTAGGGATTTTTAAGCTTAGGAAGAGAAGGAAGCCAGCAAAACCATGGTCAGAAAGACAGGAAGGCTGGAAAAAAAAAAAAAACAGAATAGTGCAATAATATGGAAACTAAGAAGAGATAAGAACATCTACCAGGTACCGGAATTGGTTAAGAGGCTAAAGTTTTATAATTAGGTTATTCATGGTTGTTAAGGCCTTTTCAAAAGAGTGATATGTGTGGAAAATTTCAAAACGTTATCTGAGCATGCTTTTAAGCAGCAGGAAAAATCAACAAAGAGAAAAAGATTGATGACTCAAGGAAAATAAATAGAATAACTCATGGAGCAAGATTATAGAGAAGGAATCATCAAAAACAATCAGCAGATAATCCGGTTGTATCATCTTTAAATGCATGATAACCAGAGTTGGTTCAGCTCATTTAGCTGCCTGGGCAGCTATCTATGTCCTATGACTACCACCACTTCCTTCCAGACAATAACTGATTGCAGCAATGTAAACATGTAACCCAGGATTGGAAACAAGGGGTTCAATTATTCTCTGCTATTGGCTGAATTCCTGGAGAAGTGGGGCAGCCGTATTTTACCATTTGGACAGAGGAGCAGAAAAAGCTGATCCACTTAGAGAAGCCTGCAGCAAATAGTAGCAAGAAGTGATACTAGCAAGAAACCTGATGGCTTTCTGGTTCTTGGCTCTAATTCTACCCTGAGGCCAAGCTCCATTCTTACCCTTGGGTTTTTTGGCACCCCTGTACTCTTAGAATAAATTTCCCTTTTCTGCTTTAACCTAGCTCAGATTAATACTTATAACAAATATCCCTAATTAGTATACATACCAAAATACGAGAATTTTTTTAAGTTACCAATTGCATAAAATCTGAGTGTAGGCATGGCAAACTAGAATGTACTTTCTGAAAATAATGGCAGATGGCAGGTATGAACTTGGAAACAAAATCAGAATTAGAATAGCAGTCTAATAGTTGTGAAGCCAGAAATAATTTGTGAAGGCAAAACAAATACTATCTGGAAATCAAAGCCAACTGATATAAAAGAAAAAAGCAGAACCTTTCTGAAGGAGATTTAACTTCAAAAATGAAACTACCAATTTACTTTAAAATGCATCAAAACAAAATAGATTAATATTAGGTGGAAAAAAGAATGGATTAATGGATATGTGATAAGCACAGTAACATGTTAACAGTAGAATCTAGGTGGATGGTACATAAATGAGTATTGTGAAGTTCAATTCTGCAACATGTTTAAATACATGCAAAATGTTGAGGGGGGGCAGAGAATGAAAACTGCTGACACCATAATCCTTAAATTACATCACCTCATATAACAAGATTTGCCTGAATAGTAAATAGGAGCCATCTGAATAAGCACGGAATGTACATTATTTACTGATAGCAATAAGTGGTTTAAATTGATACATCTAGGCCAGTTGTCTTAGCTCTCCCTCCTTCTCATTACCCCCATAGACCCAGGCAGGGTTAAGCACTATTCCTTAGGTTCCCTGTGGTCATGTTTTGGTTTCCCCCTTACAGACTCAGGCTAGAACATCTAATTTCCTTTTATCTAAATTTCTGGAAAGCTGCTTCCCTAAATTAGAAGATACAAACCTGCTCAAATATGATGTAGTCTTTCTCCAAAGATTCCGATGATTTTCAAATTTTTATTACTGGTCAGAATTAAGTCCAAACAAGCAATTGTTCCTTATTTCTGTTCATGCCCAATGAGATCAGTGAATGATGTATTCCAATGCTCTTTGACTCATTAAGGCCCTTTTTAAAAAATGTGCCTTAAGGAAATTATTAAGGATTTAATTGTAAAAAGCTTACCACAGCATTCTCTATAATAGGGAAACATTGGAAACAAATATAACACTGTCCTCATCAGATAAATGGTACCTACATATAATACAATACTTCCTGAGTCACAGAAAATGATTTTACACATTATTATTTCTTGATAAGGAAAGGTATACACAAGACAGTGAGTGAAAAATGGTAATTTCAAGACATTATTATGGCGTGACCTTACACGCATATGTTTATTTCTGAAAGGATCTATGCCAATGTGCTGTAGCGATTATCTCTTAATGTTAGTCTTCATTTTGATTGTATTTTCTATTTTTTTCTGCAACAAAATGCATAACATTTCAGAATAACAAAATTATTTTCCATTTTATAATTGTAAAGTAACTGCCAGACATCCAGCTCCTAGCAGAATGACACTTCTAAACACTATCCAGATGGCTGAAAGACCATCATTACTAGAGCAAACTGCCACACCAGTTTTATAAACTTTATTACATTGCCCGGATTTTCCTATCCTAATTCTTCTGATTCTGTTCTCATCCAAATGCTTTCTCTCATCAATATTTTCACCCTCTCATTTAAGAATTTTTGTATAACATCTTGACCTAGAACAATACTCTTCCAACGCTTCTAGACTAGGTTTCTTTGATATAAAATTGCCCTTCCATTGTTGTATTAGTCACCATTCCTTTCCTATACCTTACATCTTGCAGTAATAGAAGACAAATCAGTCTTCCTTAGTAGACCTACATGTCCCAGTAGGCAAAAATCATGTGTCAATAATCCTCCCCAGTGCTTAGCATACGGAAGACACAAAATAATTGCAAACCTGGGTAGATGAAGTTTCTTTTTTTCTTTTTTCTCCTTTTTTGAGACAGAGTCTTGCTTTGTCACCCAGGCTGGAGTGCAGTGGCGTGATCTCGGCTCACTGCAACCTCCACCTCCCAGGTTCAAGTGACTCTCCTGCCTCAGCCTCCAGAGTAGCTGGGACTACAGGTGTGCACAACCACGCCTGGCTAATTTTTGTATTTTTAGTAGATACAGGGTTTCACCATGTTAGTCAGGCTGGTCTTGAACTCCTAACCTCAGGTAATCCGCCCACCTCAGCCTCCCAAAGTGCTGGGATTATAGACGCGAGCCACTGCGGCCAGCCGGTAGACGAAGTTTCAAATGGGTGAGGTGGCTGGAGAGTACCTAGGTGATTTAAATAAATTCAAGGCTCTAGACCTACATATTATATCCTATGACACTTAGCACTTAATCGTATGTTTTAAAGTTACTCTTCATAACTTGAAAAATCGTGGGGAAAAGGTAACAGGAGATAGATCAATGCTTCCCCAATTCTCAAAAGTAAAAAGAAAAGATCCCCAAAACAAGAGACTCTGAAACATGGTATCAATCAACAAGCAAAGGTCTTCCAGACAATGGCACAATAAAAGCTGAAAAATGTGGCATGAATAAGAGACCCGGCCTAGAACAGTAGAAGAGCTAGGTAAATCAGAAGCTGAAGTTTAAAAGGTACGTATTTTAAACAGCGGTTAGAGGTGAGGGGATATGAATTGAGTCCAGCTACGCCAGTCTCCTTGTGGCTTTCCTGATATGCCACATGTGCATTTCCCCTTAGGATATTTGCATATACTATTCCTCTGCCTAGAACACTCATTTGCTTGGATATCCATATGACTAAACTCATCTCCTTTAAATATCTGCTCAAATGTCATGTTTTCATTGACATCCTTCTTAAAATTTGAACCCTACCTCCTTACCCTCTCTACTTTTTCTTTTTTCTACAGTACTTATCACCTTCTAACATACTTAATAATTTACTTATTTACTATGTTTAATTATCCATTTCACCCATCGGAATGTTAAGTTCCAAGAAAATAAAAATCTTTCTCCATTTTGTTCACTGACATAGCCCAAGTGCTTAGAACATAAGTAACCAATAAATACTTGTTTAATGCACAAAATGAATGTGAAAGATTGTGAATGAACAGGGCTGGGTGATATCAATATAATATCAAGGAAAAAGCTCTAGACTTGAGATTTTTAAAAAATCTGGAATCAGCTGGGCATGGTGGCTCACACCTGTAATCCCAGCACTTTGGGAGGCCAAGGCAGACAGATCACCTGAGGTCAGGAGTTCCAGACTAGCATGGTCCAGCAGGGTGAAACCCCATCTCTACTAAGAATACAAAAATTAGCCAGGCGTGGTGCTGTGCACCTGTAATCCCAGCTACATGAGAGGCTGAGGCAGGAGAATCACTTGAACTTGGGAGGTGAAGGCTGCGGGGAGCCAAGATCGTGCCACTGCACACCAGCCTGGGCCACAGAGCGAGACTCTGTCTCAAAAAAAAAAAAATTAAAATTAAAAAATGTAGATTCAAATTTAAGCTTTATCACCCAGTAGCTAGAAACTGACTAATATATTTTTCTGGCAAGTATCTAGGAATTTCAGTTCGTAATCTGTGAAATGGGCAGTCGTGAGGATCAGATGACACAAACACGTATGAGAGCAGCAAAGTGACTGCAGATTATTAATTTGAATAAATTCAAAAGAAAGTTTGATCTTAAAAGAACGAAAAGAAGTTCAAGATAGAGATTGAAGGATGTCACTGTGGGACTAGTGTTAACACTATGAGATATGAGAAAGCCCAGATAAATAAGTTCTAGAGAATGAGAAGGAAGATAATGAGTTAGGTTTCCACCTACACCTGTACTGGCCAGCACGGCATATCACTAGCTACATGTGCCTATTTAAATTAAAATTAAACAAAATTTAAAAATCAGCTCCATAGTGGCTATGATGCTGGATAATGCAGATTACAGAACATTTCTATCACAGAAAGCTCTACTGGATAGTGTTGACCTACAAAATTTGAGTTGACAGCAAAATATCCACTCCATAGTATATGTGACTAAAGTGATAGGAGAATTCAAGTAGGTGTCATTTCAATATTCCTGAGGCTGGATTCCTATACAGTTAGTTCAAGCACCTTTAGAAAAAATGTAAAACCCAACTAGGTAATCAATCTGAGTTGGAAATGCGAACTTCTGTGATTATAGCAAATTAAATAGTTCACATTACTTGATTCTAAGGTCCTGGGATACCTGAGCATTCCCCTGCTTATAGGATGAGGTCTCTGACACAGCAACTATAAATAGAATTTGGAGAGTCCCACTGAGGTCAACAACAAGAATCTGGTCAGCATCCTGGCCAAATCTCTGATTAGTAATTTCAAACATGCTGGCAAGAACAATGTTATATGCAATCATATAACAGTTTTCTTAGTGAATGACAAGACGATATCTACCCCTCCATATCTCACCCAGGAGGCAAAACTCTCTCATCAAAAGTAACTGCAGTTACTGGAATGGTAGCAGTTTTTTTCAATGAGTAAGCATATTTCAACTACTGAAAGATCCAGAATTAAATATACAAATGCTTGAGAACCAAAGACATATGTTAATGTTTTTAAGAAAACTATACAAAAAATTGATATTTTACATATTTACAAAACTTAAGAGAATTTAGACTTTAAGAATGACTGACTTGTAACTCAAATTTAAAATGTATAATTGAGTAATAGAGTTGGACTTATGATTTTAAGCTGAAATCTTATAAGCTCATAAATAATATGTGAACACTGCAAGGTCACTTTGTTTAAAAATCCAATTTAATTTATTTATAAAAATGATTTAGTACCTGGGAGCATTCTGTTTATTACCTCAGACAATTGATGTACTTAAGAAAAGTAAATATATTAATTCTTAAACACTATTTTAATTACTTTAACCTCTTCCTATGCAGTAATATCTATAAAACCACTAATTTGATATGCACTTTATATTAAAACAAGTAATTATTCGAACCGAAAGTAACCGCCACCTAAATGTTCATCAATAACAGAATGGATAAATTGTGGTATATATCTACCCAATGGAATACTATTCATCAATGAGGATAAACAAAATGTGACTAGATGCAACATGGAGGAATATCACAAACATAATACTGAAGGAAAGAAGCCAAACACAAAAAAGTACACACTGTATGATTCCATTTATATAAAGTTCAAACAGGCAAATCTATACGTTAGAAGTCAAGGTAGTGGTTATCCTGGTGGAAGGAGCCACTGGGATGAGCACGAAGAGGGCTTCCTAGAGTACTGGTAATGCCGTTTCTTAATCTAAATACAGATAAAATAGATGTCCTCATTCTGCAAAAATTAATTATGCTGTAAGCTCTCTCTCTACTGTTTTGGTAGCATGTGTTAGGCTCTACACCTGTAGAGGAGGCCTTCTGTGGTACACTGCCTGTGATGGAGTCTAATTCAGGGTAAATATTAGGTAGTACAGATCTAAGCCACGGTCTCCAACCAGCATTATCAGTAACAAAGTTAACGTTTTTACCTCTCTGTCTGTATCCTGTGTCTTATCTCTCAGTTGATTCTGAGCTCAGATGTTGGGACAGGGATATGACAAAATATCACCCCCAAGACCCAACAAATAAAGAGAGCACTAATAGGCAGAGGGCTATTAATACTTTATGCTACAAGGGTAGACTCTAGTCATCATCCTTTGATTTGGTTTAGGGTTGAAATTAACATACTAATCAGATTAACAGCAGAAGTTATCTTCTCAATAATAAGGAAATAAAATCAAAAGGAGTAATATTTGCTTAGCACTTGCTTTTAAAGTGTTCCATAAAGTATCTCATCTGACTACAACAGCAATCCATTTCTCTGCAGCCTAAAATCGGATCCCTTAATTTATTCTCAGGTATTTTTATTAAGTGACCACAAGGGTAGATGGCTCTACAGTAACTTCCCAACATAAAAAAGTCTATGTAGAGAAGGTCTGGTCCATCATAAAATGCAATCTAGAGAAGCATATTAACAAATAACCACAGCGATTAAATCTTCAGTTTCCTGTTCATTCACAGTCCAAAGACAGTTTGCAACTAGGCAGTAAACCCTCCATGACCCATTCTCTTTTCCTTTCTTCTCTGATCTTGGGTCTTCCACATTCTTCCTAATTCCCTTTCATTCCAAACATTGTCTTCTTCCACAAGTCAAATGGCAAAATTCACTCACAAAAGTAAACTGGCTGGTCTATCTGTTTAAACCACCCATTACATTTTCTTAAATTATGAATTTCATTTTGACAGAATGATGTTTTATAATTTATTCATTAAGTACAACATAAACTAATGCCTTCTTAACTATATGACAAAGTATTTGATCATGATCTATTTAATCACAAAAGCTTTGAAACTTGGCATGACAAAGAGAGCAACCTGATGAATAGTAAGTAGATAATATCTCCCCGGGAACATCAGGTGTGGTAATCCAGCATAGAGGAAAGAATATGGACTCTGGAGCAAGAGCAGAGTTGAAATGCCATCTCTTTCATTTCATAAATTTAAGGCCTTAGATAAATTAACTTCTCTAAGCCTCTAGTTCCTCAACTGTAACGTACATATAGTATCACTCATTTTTCAGAGTTGTTGTGTGAGATTTAAATGACATAATGTACATAAGCTTTAGCATGGTTCCTGTCATATTAGGACTTACTCAATTAAAACTCCTATTACTACTATCAGTAGAATTCCTAGCTAGGAACTCAAAATAGGGTAAATATTTCATTCAACATAACTACCAAAATAAGCTCTAATTTTGCCAAACGATGTTAAGTTTTAAGCCAGGTCACTTGTGCAAATAACCTTTGCTGCAGAACTGTATCCGCTCTTACAGGCTTCAGGATACCCTCTTGGGAAATATTTACATGAGGTTAACTCAGCTGTATTCCTTCTGGAAAATATCTACCAAAGCTTCCGGCAGATGTTAAATAATACTTTTTTGTTTTGTTTTGTTTTTTGAGACACAGTCTTGCTCTGTCGTCCAGGCTGGAGTACAATGACGCAATCTCAGCTCACTGCAACCTCTGCCTCCCAGGCTCAAAGCAATCCTCCTGCCTCAGCCTCCCAAGTAGCTGAAACCACAGGCCCGTGCCACCACACACCCCGCTAATTTTTTTTGTATTTTTGTAGAGATGGGGTCTCACCATTTTACCCAGGCTGGTCTTGAACTCCTGGGCTCAAGTGATTTGCCTGCCTCGGCCTCCCAAAGTGCTGGGATTATGGGGTGTGAGTCACCATGCCCAACCTTAATATACTGCTTTTTATTAAAATGGCATTTGTAAGTGACATTATAAGCAAGTAAACTAAATAATTAGTGGCGTTCTTAATCATTCTTTTGACCTGAACATTTATAATCTCTGTAAAAACTGCCATTGAGCAGTTCTGACTAATGCAAACTACAATGAGGTTGGAGCCAAAGTTATAACTGGGAAAGAGGTCAGCAGTGTGGAGGAATGAAAGTTAACATGGGATTTTTTCTTCTCTTTTTCGTAAGATCACAAGAGCCTTAAAAAAAAACACTGAAAAAAACCCAAAACCAAGACATAAAAGTGTCACATATGTAATTGACATTTACTATGATTTTTAAGGATCTAAAATTGCACTTAGAAGCAAAGTCAAAAGAGAAACTGTACATGGGTAACACGCGCTTAAGGAAAAAGGGAGGATCCAAGAGTAAACTGTCACTTCAATACTCTGCTCAGCAACTTCAAATAATGAGAACATATGTTCCGGGACAGAAGTAATTGGAGCCGGCCAGACATGGTGGCTTATGCCTGTAATCCCAGCACTTTGAGAGTCTGAGGTGGGTGGATCACTAGGTCAGGGGTTCGAGACCAGCCTGGCCAAGATGGTGAAACCCCATCTCTACTAAAAATACAAAACTTAGCCGGGCACAGTGGCGGGCATCTGTAATCCCAGCTACTCGGGAGGCTGAGGCAGGAGAATGGCTTGAACCCGGGAGGCAAGAGGTTGCAGTAAGCTGAGATCACGTCACTGCACTCCAGCCTGGGAAACTGAGCAAGACTCCATAGCAAAAAAAAAGAAAAGAAAAAGAATTAATTGGTGCCGACTTCATAGGAGACCACATGATAAGTAAACAACAGGTTTTGTTTGGTCAGCCCTCTGAAATGTCCACATTCCTCTGGACTGTGTCATCCCTTTTCTATTGTCATTCAGTCTCCAAACTCCTGTGGCATTAATTTAGTTACATAGTTTTAAAGTGTGATTAAACTTTAATGGTGTCACCTAATGAACTTCTAAAACTCTCACACACATCATTTCCTCCCTATTCACATTGCCATCATCTTAGTTTAATTCTTCATTATTTCTCGTCTATTGTGTTACAACAGCCTCCTCTAACTGATCTCCTCTAACTGATCTATGTCCATCCTCACCGTTCTCCAATCCATTCTCAACACTGTAGCTGGAGTGACTTCTCTCAAACCCAAACCCAATCTGATCATGTCTCTTCCCAGCTTAATTCCTTCAAGGATTCTCTATCACCAAGCCCCTTCAGCTGCTTCATTTCTCTTTATATTTATCACTACCTGACATACTATATTACTTGTTTGTTCACTGTCTCCACTCCAGCTAGAATATAAGTTCCATAGGGCAGAATTTTTGTTCACTGTTATATTTTATAAGCATGAATGAATGCATGAACGAATGGACTGATAACCCACAAGCCAAAGACCTCCATGACCTGCCACTGCCCTCCTTTCATTTTATTCTCACCTCTACCAATACTAAATCATCTAGTTATGTAAATACGATATGCACTTTCACATCCCCTTGCTTTGCCATATGCTGTTCCCTTTACCTGGAATGTAAACTCTCAAAATACCATCCACATTTTAAAACCTTCTCCAGAAAGCTTCCTCTGACCACCCCCATCCTCCCGCACCCATACAGAGTAAGTCAGTCTTTCCTTTGTGCTACATTTGTACCTGTATCTACAGTGGCTCTAATCAAACTGCACTGTGTCTCTCACTTCCTAGATTGTGAACTCTTTGAGGCTGAAGACTACTTATTCATCTCTTTACCTCCAATGCCTAGGACAGGACCTTCATAAAGCAACTACTCTATGAATGTTGAAACATATGCATGACTATTCTGTAACAGGAATGAAAATATGGCATTTCAAGAAGTCACTACCCCAGGCCAGGTGATATAACCAACCATGTGATAAAACAATTACAAGCAATGCCATCATCCAAGGTAACAAAAGGGAAGGAATAATACACAAATCACAAAATTATTCCAAAATAATTGACATATAGGCATACTCGCACCTTATTAGATATATACTGTGGTTCCTTCTTCCTCTATCATTTATCTTCCCTTTAGGCTGGATTCTGTAGCTGGCAACTGCAGGCCTAGCTAAGTAGGAAGTAGAAGGGAGACTTGGGTTCCTCATGAATAATCTATCAAGTATATCACCCTCTGTGGAAGCTTTTGATGTGTCATCTAATACAAGTTTCTGTGTTCCCTCATATTTTGATAAAAATCTCAAAGTACCAGTACAGGACTAGATTTTGCCACTAGCCGTCTAACCCTGAACCAAAGACCAGAGCTTCCCACCAGCTGTAACCTATGCTACAAATGGGTTACAGTTGTGCCTGAACTATCGATGCCTTCAGTCCTTGGAGCAGCCACACAGGGCATCCCTGACCAGTCACCTTCAACCATAAGAAGACTCATCCATCATCTTGGTGTGCCTTACAAACATTACTACTTTTTCTCTGAATGCTGTAAACCAAGCCATTAAATCTAACCATAAGGAAAACCTGCCCTCCTTACTTGGTTCTAAGAGTGTGAATCTGCATAAAATGTACAATCACATACATGCATACAAATGAGTAGACATGAATGTACATGAAACCATTTAGAAAAGTTTTAAACCCAATGACAGCTATTAATACTATAACCTCAAGTGAAGCCAGGAGATGAGATGAAATCCTTTATTCCTCCCCTCCTCACCACTCAGTAACCAAGTTATGGAGAATTTACCTCCTAGCATTTTCTCAATTAAGTTGCCTACTTCCAATAATATGCCTTAGTTCAGAATCCCAGCATTTCTCCCTGGGATAATAATCTCCTAGTCTCTCTGCCTTTAGACACAGTGAAAACTGCAGCTACCATTCTTTGAAA